>NC_136697.1:5973179-6487538 GCF_947650265.1 Symphodus melops
GTGGAAAGCCTCGAAGGCTTCTTTCATCCCAGCTTTGTTTTTGCCGGTCCTCAAAAAAAGGAGACCATTTAATGTTTAGTCCACCGCTGAAGTACTTCAATCAGTCGTCTTTTGCAGAGAAAACAAATTGTGTTTTTAAAACGCACTGTGTGGAAAGTAGATAATTGTGGTGAATCATTGACACCAGAATTTCCTCTTTAAAAACTCTCTCCTCTCAGTAGAGCGAGAAGCCGCGGGAGCGATTTGAAATGAAGTTAGCCTTGTTTCAACCTCCACATGCATGGAGCGTGAAAGCGAAAAGATTGAGCATTGTTTTAAATGAAAGACGACTGGGGGGCTTTGACTTAAGACCCCCTCCACTTCAATCAGTTTAACATAGAGTACTGTAGCTGAGCACGCAGCTGCCCTCCCGCTGGCAGCTGGAGCCCGTCCATCCTCATGCAGGTCTGATCAGGAGAGCTCATCTTCAGATGACTCCCACAGTCATTAATTGAGATCCTGAAGACCTCCAGGAGACGGAGATCAGATCGTTTTCAAAGGATGATCTCATTGTTCAAGTTAGAAACTAAAAGGTGGATGCCTCATTTTTTTTTGGCTGAGAGAAAATTGAATCATGTTTTAGAGGCATGCTGAGATTTGTTTTATTTTCTACAGCTCTTTAGCTTCTTTGAAGAGACATTTAAGAAGTGTGTCTGGTTTTCCTTCTTGTTTGTGTGTGTGTGTTGAGTGTTTTTTTAGGGGGTGCTATTTAAATTCCAATTTTTGTCCTCCTTTTAAAGTGGCTCCCTTTTTTTTCCTCACCAAATTGCTTCTCTGTGAAGCCTCTATAAGAAGCAATTTGAAAAGAGGCCATTCTGTGACTGACAGTCAAATGGAGCTGCAGGACTGCAGCCACTCGTTAGTGTCACAGAAAGCCGGCTACGTTATTAGAAACTTACCCTTTTGGTGTGGTGCCATAAATTGTGCAGGAGGTGAGGTAATAAAGTCGCCCCCTGGGACAGACTGGGACTGGGTTTGCTGAGGCTGTGATTTGCACATCTGGGCCAGAGGCTTGGAAGGAAGTCAGCCCTTAACTGCCTCCAATTCAAATCAGCTCTCTGAACAATCATTTGGCTGGTACCATTCACACCCAAGCCAAAGAAAATGTATGTTATTGTCCGTCTGAGCAGAATGAAGCTGCGCTGGTGCTTCTGCATTAGCTTTGGGTCCTGAATGCAGCATGACGACGAGCAGCCATGCCTGAACGACAAACCATCAGCTGATTATCATTGCAGCTAAGTGACCCATTGTATCGTTATTTCTTTGTACATGTATCATTCATTATGTCATACAGATCACTATGGCAACCAATCTCACAGCAAACACTGGACTTTGAGTTGACAAGAAGTATGATGGGTTCAAGAGGGGAAACAAGGTTTGGACTAGTCCTGGGAGATAAAACATAAACGATAATTATCCAATAGCATTTTATCAATACAAATATAAGACATGTTGGAAATAGACTCGTGAAACCAAACCTGTAATTACACCACCCAAACACTGTGAAGGGGGCACCAAACGAAACAGGCTTTCAGACACCACATAAACAAATCCTCTATCTTCTCTTTTAGTTCAGCTGCTCGCTGCGCTCCGAAGTATAAACCAAACGTCCACTGGACCTTCACCTCACCGCTCTGTATCATCTTAAATCTCCTGTCCTCACCTCTCCCACCGCATTTACACTGCATTCACACAGCGCAGGTGAAAACGTGTTGAACACTGACTGTATGCTGCAGCGCTGCCTGAAATCACTATCAATAATTGCGGAGAAGAGTTCCACAACTCTGCCAAATACGAGCACTTCTATTATGCCGAAGCGGATGTGAGCAGCGGGTGAGACCCTGGTGTGAAACAAAGGGCTGCAGCGTCGCCCCCCTGAGCAATTAAAACTCCCCTCATTTACTCCGTCATAATGAATATGTTCCAGAGACTTCTAATTACTGAACGTGGAGGGGGCCACAGACGCTTTGCTGAGCTTAGCGAGCACACAACTCCTATTAATTGGATTTTCGCACGCGCTGAATTGCTTTCACTCCGTGGAGGTGAGTTATTTCATCTCAGCCCTCCAACAAACAGCTTTTTTTAAATCTCCTGGTCAGCATGTCTTCAAAGAGCATGTTGGGTGGAAAACCAGAGTCTGTTTTTTTTACTTTCTTTAAGTTCTGTTAGGGATGTTTTATTAATCAAGTGAAAGCTTGCACTCTTCCTGACTCTGCTTCTTCACATTCAAGTGCTTCAAACCAAACCATTGTGTTCAGTGTCTTTAATGACGGATGTAAAGATTCATCGTGAGGCGGTCAAAAGGCGATTCCGAGGAGTGGAGGTTCGAATCGGTTCTCTTAATAAACCGAGTCGCAGTAACATGCTGAGGTCAGTAGCTGCAGAGCAGAAGCGGTCGGTTGTAATAAACAGGAAGTGGACGTATTTTTTAGAAAACGAAAGAGGTGAGACGATAATAGACGAGACAAAGTGTGTGCAAATATGGCACCACAAAACACGATGCAGCGTTTAATGGACACCACACTGAGAAGCTCGGCTCGCTCCCCGACTCTGTGGACATACATCGAGAGAGAATCTACCGTGAACACAGGCGCTGTACCTTTAAGCTCCAGGGAGTGATAACGCTGACCTCCCCCGACCACGGGGCCCCTCTCGGCCCCCACAACTCAACTCAACCGCGTCGAGTGATGGGTCCATCCCTTCACTGGTGTTTCACCCACGTTTTTAAAAAAAATCTTTATTTAACCAGGAAAGAAAACTGTCGCAGACAACACGAGCAGCAACAATCCAAAAGATACAGATAATAGATCTGAACGAGACATGTTTATTTCGAGTCATCCACAAGCACATCAGAGAGGACTTCTACAGCCTGATGTCTCTGGGCCTTTCTCACTTCTCTTATTTGCACCGAGTGTCCTCCGAGTTGTCTCCTCCACTTGCGTCTTAGTCCCGCCCACCAGAGATGCACGGAGGAAACGAAGCCGAGGAGAGAGGACCGAGGAAATCAGCTTTAAGACACCTGAGACGTCGTTTCCTCGACAGCGTCACATGACGCGACATCAGCTGATCATGTTCAGCTGTCAATCAGTCGATCAGCTGTTTATGTCCACACAAACACGCACTGTATTATTTCTAATCAAACACACACACTGTATTATTTCTAATCAAACACACACAGTTACAGTGTTTAGTTTCTTTACCTAATAAAAAAATCATCTGAAGAACAACCTGCAGTCTACTCATAACCAAAAGGACAGTTTCTACTGACTAAAAGATTTCATTTTGAATTGTCTATAATTATTGATTATTATTAATCAGTTTGGACTGAACCTAGCCTGTATTTAGACAACCAACTCTGTATTTTATAAACGGATATTTATGTGTCAGGATACTGAAAATGATTGATTAGAATCTAAATGATGAAACGTTCAGAAGATAAATAAGTGAGAATATAAAACGGACTCCTCTTCATGTCAGACTCTTTTTAATCCCAGCTCATCACAGACCGACTCTTTACAAACTCACTGATGTTCATCATCTGTTTAAATGTCCGACGCTCCGTTTAGCCTCTTTTTAATGTCCCTCTTTTCTCCAGTATTAAACTCTGCTCATGTTGAGAAGTTTCACTGAAGTCTGATCCGCTGCAGCGTCCAATCAGTGAGTGATATACGAGAAGGGGGCGTGTCTGTCAGTGAAAAGACTTCCGTGAAGTCAGCTCTCGTGTCTCCTCGGTCATCGCTCCTCGGATCAGCCTCCTCTCTCCTCGATCCTCTCTCCTCCGTTCGCTATTAGAGCTTTGGGACGATCCTCAACATGGCGGCTTTGAAACTACTTCCGGTTCGGCCGAGGACCGAGGAGACTGCAAATAACGAAAGTGAGACGTACCCTCTGCCTCCAAGTCATTTCACTTCCTCTTAAAAGCGTCCAACCAGAGGAGCCCCGCCCCTCGATCAGGATCCAGTGACCTCTGTCCTCCCAGAGCCCCGCCCCTCAGCTCCCACTCCACCACATCGCCATCACAGCCCCAAGTATTCCAAAGTGCCAAAAAGAAGTAGCACAAAGTGTTTGGATTCATTTTTCACTTGAACATTTCCCCTGTCGGTGTACATTGAGATTGGTCCTGTCAATCCAGGAGAAAGTGCTCCTGCATAACAAGTCAGATGGAACTTTTTCACAAACTTTTTCTTTTTTTAAGCTGTTTCTCAGAGTTTCTAAGTTTGCTCGACGTACATGAAATCATCACAGACATAAGATAGATGTTCTCAACAGTCAGAGTTTCCTTTTGCTCTTTGCATCCAGAAACTCCCCCAGGACTGTGTGTTCCCTCCTCACAGACACACACACACGCGCTGCTGAGAATATCAAACTTCCCAGCTCCATTCTCTAAACACCGGCTCATTTTAGGACCAGGGAGGTGGGGCTGAAGTTTATGCGTTTATACTATAATAGTTAAAAAGAAGTCAAAAGTAGTTCAAATATTGAACATGAAGATCTATAATACAGTAGAAGGGTTTCAGTTCTGCCCTGAACCCTACGCTGCTCTCACTGCTTCTTTCCATATTTGTGTGTGTGTGTGTGTGTGTGTGTGTGTGTGTGTGTGTGTGTGTGTGTGTGTGTGTGTGTGTGTGTGTGTGTGTGTGTGTGTGTGTGTGTGTGTGTGTGTGTGTGTGTGTGTGTGTGTGTGTGTGTGTGTGTGTGTGTGTGTGTGTGTGTGTGTGTGTGTGTGTGTGTGTGTGTCTACTGAAAGCTGAAGCTTCGTCTGCTTCTGATTAAAGGAGTGCTCTTTAGTTTGCTGCTGTTTAAATGGAAGCGTGTGGGAACAGTGAGCCGACTCTCAAAGGTCCCTGAAGGTGCTGCTCTGATCGTCTGACAGGCTGCCTGTCTTATCTCCCCTCACATTATTCACTCCCTCGTTTGTTCAGTCGAGTTGAGATTTTTTTTAACTTGAGAAAAAAAAAATCACTCACATGAATTTGAGTCAAACTTGAAAGGCAGTGTTGGTCATTTTTGAAAACTGGCTTGATTTTGAAACACCCACCCCCTCCCCTATGTGCTCCCTCTAAAGCCCCGCCCCCTAGCTTACAAGCACGAGCGACCAGACCTCGGCTCATCGCTTATATTGTGTAGAAACGACGTCGTCTCGTGACTCATGCAGCATTAAGTAAAACATCATGAACCAAAAAAAAATCATTATTTTTACGACAAATTAACAGTATAAACTGCTCTGAGTGTGGACGAGCGCACGTAGGGGGAAGAGAACGAGGGGAAGCATGTGATTGGTTCATCAGATTGGTACCTCATGGCATCTTTTTTTTCAGTCTGTCAGGCATTGAAATCATTGTGATGATAGGAACTGTATTTACTGTCATCAAATCTAAATGCAGCGTCATGTCCGTCATCCGTACAGACACAGAATCCCTGACTTTGTTGCGCTCTCAACATTGACATGCCCTGAAAGTTGTCAACCCCGCACATTAAAGCTCTGCGCTCGGCTCGTCGAGGCTGAAAAGGCCAGAGACGGTTTGGACTCAAATCATGTCGCCGGCAAAAGACTGGAAATCTTGAATTCATGTGAGACCCAGAACTGATTTCTGAACCGTGTTCTCCCACAAGCTGCACGCCGAGTATTCAAATCCACATTTACTGAGGTGCTGAAGAATACAAACAAACGAACCATGCAGGAAGTTTAGATGAGGTGTGGTCTTTTCTATTGTCTTCTGAAGAACACTCATAAACGCTGTTGTTTTAGATTGCAGAGTGGCTCCTCCTTTCACTCACAGAGGATCTTTGACTGACTCAAGTTAACTTCACTTTAAACTCTGTTCATTGATGAGATGCAGCCTGGGTCCTGTTTCAAAGCAGACGCCATGACGCACATATCCAACACAAAGCTTTCAGCCAGTAAACGTATAAAGAAGCAGCACAGACACGCTTAGAAAAAAACAACAACATTATGTCCACTTAATGCAGACTTACTGTTTGACCTTTCCATATCTTATAAAAGTCCAAAGTTGATCATATCATTGGTTTAAATCTAGTTGGAGTTTTCAGTCGAAGCTCTTTCAGAATAAACACATGACTCTTGAATAAAAGCTAAAAAAGATCCCAGGTTCATCTCATTCCTGTGAAACTCCTTTTAGGGGGCAAAAAAACACAAATAAATCAGTAAACACCACCTTCAAACACACATGTGCTCCAGCCGCTGGGTGATGTAGTTTTTTTAAGAAAGTGCTGCTGCCTACACGTGTTTTATTGGACTGTGAAAGTGTAATCTGTATGCAGGCTCACAGAGGCCACAGGGAGAGGCTTAGAGCTGGACAAACAGTCAGACGCTGGCCTGAAATATTTCATCTTTGTTTTAAGATTAGGGTGGAGTAATTTATGGCACCCCATGAACAAGCGGCCTTGGAGAGTTGTTAAAGCAAATACAATGAAAGATTGAGGAATCCTGCCCTTAAGGTGCAAACGGGAGAACGAAGAAATTCAGCCGCATGAAAAGAATCTACAACTAAAAGTCCCCCGAGGCTTTTCTGGATCAGCGTCTCTTAAAGGAAGCATACATGAGAGCAGCAGACTTTTTTTTTTTTTTTGCCTCAATTTCTCCCTCTGATGTCCTGATTTCATCACCTCTGTAAAAGCAATACATCTTAATTTGCTGCTGTCATCAGCGGCTGGCCTGGAACTGTCAGTTCAAGCTCGGGGAGAGGTGTTACACAGGAGAAGGACGTCGGTTCAAAGGCAGGCCCACGTCCACTCTTTTTCTTCCCAGGCCCCGTTAGGTGTCTCTTTGATTGAAGTCCTTACAGCCAGCCTTGGTTCTCCTCATGTGTTGGGTTTTTCTTTCTTTTTTTTTTTTTTTTTTCCCTTTCAGTAAAAACTCTAAAGTGTTTGACCAATCTGGACTTTGATGCTTGAAATGTCTCGTTAACCAGGCGGGCTTTGATCAGCAGCTCAGTCAGAGAAACTGTACAAAAAAGAGAAATTGGATCAATGATCTATAGGAGGCCTGAAGTCCATAAACAAGCTCATTCATATCCAGCAGCAGGACGGAAATATTTATCTAATTTTTTTTTTGATAAACAACTTTGTAACTCAGACACCTAGTGTTTAAAGTCGGTACTGCAGTCCAAATTCATCTTAAAGAGAGCGGTGTCCCCCTGCCTTTCTGATTAGAAACATGCAGAGGCTTTTCAGGTCAGGTACGATCACTTCTACCTTCCATCGCTGCAACACCTGAGGCGTCCAAAACTGCCTCTCTTCTCTGGTCCAGACAAAAACAAACCATTCAGGAGCAGAATGTAAAGTTAGAAGGAGGACATACTGGCTGCTGCATTGTCGTCAGAGAAGACGGCACTTCAACACGGCATGTTTTCATCCTGTCTGATCACAGAGTGAGGTCATGTTATTTAATTCACGGGGCGGCTTTAGCTCAGGCTGCAGGGACTTGGCTTGGGAACCTGAGGGTCACCGGTTCAAGTCCTGGAATTTGGCCTGGTCGCTGGAGAAGTGCCATTCCAATTACTGAGCACTCTCGAGGTGCCTTTGAGCAAGGCAAAGGCAAACCCCAAAACTGCTCTGGAGCGCTCGCTGTGGGCAGCCCCCTCACTCTGAGACCTCTCCAATAATGCATGTGTTGGAGAGTGTGTGTGTATCTCAGACTGTGTGTTCATGTCCATTAAACCAAACTTCCCCTTGTGGGAATAATATAATAGAAGTTATTATTAGGACATACACAGCACACCGATCTGACCTTTGGAGTAGATTTAAAGAAAGACAGGTTGTTAAACACGTTAGATTATAACGGATGAAAGTGTCTTTCCCAAGGACACATTGGACATGTTGCTGCAGGAGCTGGGGATCGAACCCGGGACCTTTCAGTGAAGAGACGGCCCACTTTACCAACCGAGCCCCAGCCAGCCCTGCTTCATGTTAGCTGTGTGTAAAGATCCTAATCTCCTGAACATTGGGACAAGAGAGCTATCAGAAATGCTGCTGCAGAAGTCTGCCTGGATTTCAATGAGTGTGAACGTTTGTTGGTTACAGACGAGAAAATGAGTTTGACTCATTTCTATCAGCGAGCAGCAGATTCATGAAAGGCTTACTCTGAGAGAAGAGAAGAGAATTCAGACCAAAACAAACACTCTCCACACGTCTCCCCCCTCCTGTTTCATCATTTCTGAGAGAGAGAGAGAGAGAGAGAGAGAGAGAGAGAGAGAGAGAGAGAGAGAGAGAGAGAGAGAGAGAGAGAGAGAGAGAGAGAGAGAGAGAGAGAGAGAGAGAGAGAGAGAGAGAGAGAGAGAGAGAGAAACAGAGAAACAGAGTAACAGAGTGCTCATATCTGAACACACAGAGTAGATTGTGTCATCGCATGTTTGTCTTTGTGCTTCATAGAAAGTTTTACCTTTCTTCCGACACTCTGACATAATTCCCCCTGAGACTGCAGCTTCCCCCTCGTGGTGGCGTGGCGGGGCTCGGCTACTGGTCCCTCAAAGACATGACATTTTCACTGTCATGCTCCTCGATATGGTTTTGTCCTGAATTCTGTTGTTGCAGTTTCTCTGCAAACTTCCTGTTCCACGTCTCACAGTTCATCAACTCGCTTGACTCAGTTTCAGATTTCAGGCCGAGCAATGCTCACATCTCTCCCTTCCTTTTTTTCATTGTGCGGTTAACTGGCTTGATATGTGCTACCTACTGGCACATCTCGGTCTCCCTTTGGCGCCTCCTGACCTTGTTATGTCAGTGTGTCAGAGTGAGGCGAGGAGCGGGCTTACTTAAGATCAATCAATCAGAATCGGAAGGTGTGCAGACCTCTCGTCCTGCAGGCTCCGGAACCTGTGAAGGATGCGTCGGTATGCTCTTGGGTCAGAGGTGGAAGAAAACAACGAGCACTTGTTCCTTTTCACTCTGGCCTTGATGTGTCAACCCCTGCATGCTCGCAGCGTGAGGAGGAAGTGGAACAGAGACTTCACGTCAGCCTTGAAGACTTTGATATCTGCAGTCCGTTTTCAGGACATGTTGGAAGTATTAGGGCCCATACAGATAATAGGAAGAAACAGATATATTGGCCAATAGCGTTCCTCGATCTGTCTATACTCTGTGAAGATTTACACATTCATTTTGATGATGCCTCAAATACAGTTACCATCCACGTACAGAAGACTTTACTCTCACACAACTGGAACTGCAACCTTGATATCCTTGTTTGCTTTTGTTTATTCTTTTACTGCTTTCCACCAAGCTGCCAACCTCCATGACACACTACACTACCACACACACACACACACACGCACGCACGCACGCACGCACGCACGCACGCACGCACGCACGCACGCACGCACGCACGCACGCACGCACACACACACACACACACACACACACACACACACACACGTCCTGTACACCACCACAGTCACTACTTGACTTTTACATCTACTGTAGTTATAGTTGTCTTTGTTGGTGTTTTGCCTGCTTTGATATTGCTTCTGTATTGCTTGTTGTTTTTGTTTATTTGAAGGTGTTTGGATTGTCATGTGTATGTGCATGTTTTTATTGTGCACAAACGGACACACGGTCTGATCAGCTCTGTCCACGTTCAAGTTAAACAGCACACATTGTTAGCCTGCTAATAACCAAAATGGTAACTGGAGATATATTTCCATTAACTTTCATAGAAGGAGCTTCAGAGAGTTCAGGGAGTTTGTCGAGCTGGAGTACAAGCTACCGTCACGGAGAACAACAGGTACGAGACTGCTTTGAGAGTGTTAAGCAACACAGCACAAAGTACATATAGCCTACGCTGCTAACGTGACATGACGATCGCTTTCTGTTGTTGGCTATTTATTTATATTTAAATATTGTATATTTGTCATTTTACAGGAATAACAGGCATAAAGCCATTTTACTGGGTGTTTTGTGTCATTTTACAGGGATAAAAAAATATTTTTTTTATGATAAAAAATAATCATGCAAATAATAATAATCTGCGAGTACTCGAGTACTCTTTCATTAGGTAATTAGAGTACAGAGATAACAGTAAATTGCCATCCCTATTAAAAATATAAGGTTTCCCTCGCACCTTATTGGCAGTATTGTTTTGGGCAGCGTTGATAAATCCTCTGTATTAGTCCACCTGAAGTCTGTTTTGCACTGATCCTGCTCGCAGACTTTCCCTGCACGCTGCCAGACTGTTACGACGCGTATCAGCATCCCTCACTGTGGCATTGATTAGGGGCTGTCGCCTCATCGTCAACCAAATGACACAGATAATGGCGGGCACCACATTATCATCCATAATGAGTAAGAAGGGAGCGGCACATTCTCATCCAGCCATGAGGAATGTTCTGGTACCAGAGCTGTTTCTTTTCTGCAGCCGGATAAGATTAAAAACCTGCTCTGCATCGCGGGCTGGTTGGTCACATGGTTAATCATCCTTTTTCTTCATAATAACTCAATATTTCCGGGACTTTATTGGCGCAGTGGCAACATGAAGTTGAATTATTGAAATTGGCTTGTAGTGTGGAAATGATCGTCTTCATTAAGATGTTAAGAAATAAATGTTCGAGCTCATAAAAGTTGGAGCAAAAGTTGGCGACAGAAAAGGGAAAATAAAATGTTTGAAATATGGTAGAAGCGCTCGTGTTTTTGTCTTTGGAGGTGACTCTGTGTTTCTCACCGGTTTGAATCTGCAGCAGGTATCAGACAGACGCAGGAAGCTTCTCCTCATGTCTATCCATTTAAGCCAAAGAAAGTCTCCTGGTGTTTTATAGCACTGTACGCTGTCACCTGAAGTCACCTGCTCGACCGAGTCAAACCACATCCAGGATGAAGTTGAAACCAAGTGAATTAACAGGTAATTTCCTTTTTTTTTAATACAACACCCTGACTGGCCGGAGGCTGCGATGAGGCTCGCATACCAGCCGTGACGTCTTAGTGAAATATTTACATGGTCATGAATTTTCAATTTGTCAGGGACTGCTCTCCTGGACAGCTTATCACCTATAAACCATGCAGGTGGTAACAAATAGAGCTTATTTATGACATAATGGAGGCTGATAAAAGGGGCCCGGGGATAAACGGGGGCAAAAGTTGAACGGGGCTCTGTTGGAGAGCGGGCGACGCTCTGCTGTGAGCTATGTTTAAACACTGACAGAACTTATTTGAGATGAGCTTTCTGTGAACTCTGATCGAAATCCAGTAACTGGATGAAGTCAGACGTCATTCTAACTCGAGACATTTATTCATGACTCCTGAATCTCAACGTATTCTTTCTTCTCTCTCCAATAAGCAGCATTTTGATGTTCACAGCCTGGAACATGTTCTTCTTTTCTTTAGTGAGCATTAACACAAAGAGACTTCCTGTTAATGAGCTCACTGAGACCGGGCAGCGGGTCGTTTTCGGGTCAAAGCGTTCATATCACTTGGACTGACGCGCCGATCAATACGTCCACGCCCAGTCAGCACAGGTGGCCTAATGTGCGGCTCTCACACGTGACTGTACATCGAGACATTCGTCACAGCGGCGTCCTCAGCTCACTCGGCACCGCTTACCCCGGCCCGCGTCACGGCGTGCACCTTCAGCATGCAGCGATCATGACTTACTGCACAACATTCATTCTAAAGTTTAATTGACCTGTGCACGGCTCAAACCTCACACGGTGTGTGGAAGCTAATGCTAATATTTATTCCAAGTTTAAAAACACACAGGAGAAATGATTATGTTGGTTTGATTTGAGCGCAGCGTGAAGCCAAAGCTGAGCTTTGATTGAGGCGCTGTGTTTGGGATCATTATGGTCTATGAGGTGCAGAGAAAAGGATGAACACAGGCGTTAATCAGAGGCTGAAAAGGTCAAAATATTTGAATGTACAGGAGGCTGGACAACTTTGATTCTGATGCGCAGCCTTTATTTGTTGATTTGACTCTAGATTGGTACCTTGTGCTGTTTGGGGGTTTAAATCAGGCTACAAATACATGTGAGTGTGTACGGTAAGGGATAAGAAAGTTAATGAACTTAAGTATCGGGTACATTTGCTGCTCGCTGTCCCTCGGGACTCTATCTGAACAGTTAGAAATAAAATAAGGTTTCAACTGATCTCAGACCAAGAACAGACAGAAAACAATTCACACGTATCTGAACCGTACAGGCCATGAGGAGTGAAAGAGACGCTCTGTGATCTAACACTCTGAGTCCAAATATCAACAACACAAATGTGCATTTAGTGAAGGATTCCTTTTATGAGGATGATACAGTGGACTTGTTCCCTCCACACAGGGAGAGAGAGAGAGAGGGACTGACTACAGTTTAGACTCTGTGATCACTTTAGCTTGTCACTGCTCCTCCTGCTGGTCAGGTCAATGGTTGCAACTTGTCACAACAAGTGACGCTTAGGGGCGACTACACCATCGACCACGTCACAGCGGGGAGTCACGGACCCTCCATCTGTAAACATGTATCACATATAACTTGACACTGGCCTGAATGATCCATCGACTTTTGCGATGTGAGCATGAGCCAGTCAGTCGATGTCATTCTGCCACCTCTGTTTAGTGCAAAATCAAAACGGCCTGTTCAGTGAATTCTCCACATGTTCTGTCTCTGTCTTTCCTCCTCTGCTCAGAGCCTGTGTCAGATAAGCAGGCAGCTCCCGTCTTGAAAAATGGAGCCAATCCTGAAGTGCAAAATCCTGCAGTTCATCGACTGTCCACTAGAGGCTGCAGCGGCGGTCACATCTCAGCCTGTGTTTACAGCATAAATGAACATGGGGTGAATTGTTTTTTAAAATGCATCCTTTTTGAAAAGGACATGTCATCTACAGTTACGTAGCTAAAGTGATTAACAGCTGGGCCCAATGAGGCTCCGTCGTCAGGTTGACTGATAGTCAGAGACAGGATTTCCATCATGGCGGCTGCTGCTGATGAGCCTCTGTTGCCCCCTGCAGGAACAGATGGATGATGTCACTCAGGCTTGTATGATGTCAGGGCTGCTGACATCACACGGCTGGGATGGGGGCAGGGGGGGGGCTCATTGCATTGAAGAGAAAAACACAGGGAGAGAGATATGTTATACAGGGTCACAAACCACCTCTGGTGCTTGATTCATGTTTGACCTAAGCAGAGAGCAGATTTTTCATTTAGACCAAAGGGGGCTGTTTTAAAAGAGGAAATAGGGGTATAATATGTCCTCTTTAAGAAAAGACACATGCAATATATATTATTTACACACAAATATATAATTTTTTAACAAAGCCACAGTTAGTGGATTGAGACGTCTTTCCAACCATGAACACAGTTTTCTGAAAGCAAACAAAGGAAGGTTAAAAGTACGACGACTTGACTTTAAAATCCAAATAATTCAAAGTAAAGTGTCATTTACATTTCTTTGTTGCAGCATTTCTTTCATTGCAAAGTCAGTTTTCTCTTGTTATCATTCATCCTGACTGTCCGTTGTGTCCTTCACCGTCTTTGTTGGCGCTTGGTCTCAACCATTTTCAGAAGGACGTTGGTTCAGCTCATGTGTGCTATAATACCTCGCCATATTTCCAACATGTCACTACACGTATACACATTGACTACAGGAGTAATTATGCCCTGTTTTTTTCTTCTTCTTCCCAGTAACAGACCAGTTAAACAACACCAGTTGTTACCATCTCATTAGTTCACAGTGTGCTGTATTTCCCCAGTGCTTTATATAGCACAGCTCGCTTTAAACAACGCAGCAGGAAGCTTCTGTCTTGTCGAGCAAAACCTTCAAGTTTCTTCCTTCCTGCAGGAACGAACCAAAGAGTCAGGAAGTGTAAGAGCCACGGCAGCAGCGGGGAGGTCGGGTGGCTGTGTGTGCGTGCGCGTGTGTCTTCGGGCGCTCCTTAAACAGGGTTTGACATTAAGCTGATGATTAAACCCCTCAAGGGTGACAGGTGAGGAGAGCAGGAGACAAGCGAGAGAGGGAGCGAGTGACAGCTGACACGAGAGAAAGCAGAGGAGGTGACAGAGAAGGAGACTGGAGACGAGAAGAAACAGGGAAAGAAGGATGAGGTCAAAGGAAGGGAGGACAGGAAGTTCGAGACGAAGGGGAGATTTGTGGATTGAAAGACAAACGGAGCCAGTGGATCTAAACAGATGAGTGGCATTAATTCAGTCCGAGCTCAGGAGCCGCTGCTGATGAAGCTTGTCTTTGTTTGCACAGCGCTAATGTAATTACGATACAGTCATTCTCCAAATCCAGGCCCAACATTTCTTATTTACTGCTGCCATGTCCATGAGCAAGAACACCAAAGCAAAGCATTAAGCAGCTGTCGGGAGGTGAAATGTGTGCAGCGAGGCCTCCTGCTCTCTCTTACAGGCCATTTGAATAAAGCATTTCACCGACGTCTCTTGCTGGTATATTGCACTGCACACTATTTTGTACAACAAGATTGTGCTGACCTTGGGGGGAAAAAAAAGAAAAAGAAAAAGTGAATGACTAAATCCTAAAAGTACACAATGGAAGCAGCACATTTAATCATGTCGTATTAGAGGCTGAAAGCTGAAAATCAGTTATTCTCCGCACATACCGGGGACATTGTTGTTAGAAAAAAAGTGGAAGTCTGGACATGTTTCTGTGGCTGTCAGAGGATTGGAGGACCTCAGAGGTGGGACATGGGCACACTTCTGTTTGATGCTTTCCAGAGTTGTCTGCTCTCATAATGCGTTCTGCACACCTACGGGGTGTCTTTGTTCTCTTCATGCCGTCGCTCGCTGACCAAGATGGGAAATGTGCCGCAGCCAAGGGTTGATACATAATGTCATTGGCTGGGTATTTTTTTTTCACACTTCAGGTTTCTTCCCACCTCCTGTGGCCACCGCAGCCGGCGTGAAAACATCATTTGAATATGAATCATCCGTCTCCTGGCTGTGTCTGAAGAGATGATGGTGGACACAGAGGCTGGATGTATGAGAGCATGGATGAAAAAGTACATGTTCTGGTGTGCTGGTGGTACAGTGGTTACTGTGTGCGTCCCATGTAGTATGGAGTGCTCAATGCAGAGGGCCCGGGTTCAAATCCAACCTGTGGCTCTTTATCCCGCGTGTCAATGCCCAGTTTTTATCCACTGTCCTCCAATACTGACAAAAAAAACCAAAAAATGAATCTTAAAAAGAGAAAGTATGTGTTGATTGATGAAGTAGAAAACCAGTTCAGATGGTCTGTATTGTAGTATATTTATTTACTCCCAGAATATGATCTAAATCAGCAGCAGGGTTGGTGCTAGCCTCTTGGCTAACATTAGCTCGCTCTGGGCCTGCTTACATCAGTAACATTACAAAAAAAACTTCTTCTAATGACAAAGATGTTTTACATTTTTGAACAAAAGATAACATGTATGTTTTTGTTGCTCTACGGCGTCATGGTAAATATTTAAGTTTACATTTTAAAGTCAGAAGCACCAGGTTTTTACTGACCTCCATGGAGCCGTTATCATCTGAGCAGCCTTATCATACTCATCCTCGAACGTTACGTGAGTAACTGAGCTTTCCTAACTAAATATACTTAGTAAGAACATAATAAATGGGACGCGGAGGTTTAGACTTCTCCAGCGACGACTGCAGCTTTAGTCATCATTCACACGTGTGCACAGCGAGCCTAGTTTCAGCATCATGAACGGTTTCACAGCAGCTAACTCTCAAGGGACGCATTAGTCTAAGAGGTGACAGCACATTTGTTTTTTAAAAATATTGAATCAGCCAGTACTGGAGGAGGCCTCATAGTTCATAAGGTATTATTTAGATTACTGTTAACTCTCATTTGTCTTTTCTACTTAGGGCAGCACTCTACATATTTAAAAATATATTTTTATTTCCATGGAAGAAAAAGATTTCTGTTCTGGTCTGTGTTGAGACTTCAGACGATGACCACATCTCCACCATGCATACAAACAAGTTCATGCTACATGTGTTTATGCAACCACTGAATCTCATTATCTTAAATCTTTTCAGCTTAGCTAAAAACGTTGACACTCGAGTGTCCAAGTCTTTGACTTCTACCACTTCACATTTCAGCAGCAGTGAACTCCGTTTAGTGGACTTAATGCAGTGTGTGTGTCACCTTCACACCCTCTTCTTCCGACTGATCGAGCACTAAAACAGATCTCTGCTAAAAGTCCTCTCTGTGAAACTGCACTGTGTAGTATCCAAATAAAGCTGATACGGCTGTTTTCGCCCATATATCTTATTTAACACATATTTGCACATGGAGGGAACACTCGAGGTTGCAGATCTAATAAAAGGAGCACAATGGAATATTCAGTACATTAGGTTCAGGGGGACGAGCCCAGTCCCATTTCTTAGAGAGTCAGGCAGCACGTCTTTGAGGGGGTCGTCGTCACTTTTTAACCCTTGCTTTTTGCCGCTAGATTTAGGAGTCCGTTACACAAATAATTCAAATTTCTATCTGTTGGACCTCAATGTTGTGTTTAAGCTGTAACACAGCCTCCAGCCAGTAGGCGGAGCTGTAGCCAAACACTGTAGCTGTAGCTAATAGGCCTTCTCTCCATTGAAGATCCATGCTATATTTCAAAATAAAGATATTGTCTGATTATAGAGGTACAAGAAATAACTGGAAAAAAAAAAATCATCCTCCATATTTTAAAATGACGGTCAGATGTGCTCAGCATCAAACATCTGCTCAGCATCAAAACACAAAGCAACAGAAGAGTGGAAACAATGCATTAAGAACATCTTTGCAGACGAGCTACTCCCTCCCTTCTTTTCACACTCTCACCTTGTCCTCACCTTTCTGTCAAGCTGTGAGGTAAAGCTGAGGTCGAACAGGAGGAACTGTGTAATTCAAACAAAGACATATTCATCTTTCTTTCTAAACTGATCAATACACAGTGATTACCAAAATCAGAAACTCTGACTATATGCACTATGTTTGCATAGTTTTGTATGATCAGATGTGTGCACATAGTCTTCTCTGATCCAGGGTCTAAGAACATTCAGTTTGCAGGTATAGTCAAAGACAAAGACTCTGGGGATGTGAAATGGTTTTAGGGATTTCAAATAGTCTGAATTCAAGAGCTTGTTAAAAAACTGACCTCTGTAAACTTCTGGTTACAAATCCCACATGTAGCCTCTTTCTCACATGTAATTCCCTTCGCTCTCTCCTTGATTTCCAAATCGATCCACTCCTCCATTTGTACAAGAATTGCACAAACAAACCTTCTTTTGTGTTGAGGTCAGTGGTCCCCAGTGTAGAGACAACAAGAAAGGTTCAAATAATCAAGTTATTTCCTTTTGTGCTGTATTGACTACTGCTTATTATTCTTTGAACCACTCCTGAAAAAGTGAGGTCATCTTATAAGTTAAAAAAAAAAGTACACACTTAAAGGCAAGGCAGGTAATTTTCTCCAGATACACTTTGTAAGATTTTGTGTGAAATGGTCTTTAGGTCCTGACAGAAATGAGGATCATCATCTGTAGCAGCTTCGACCAATGTCTGCGCTCGTACATGTTATTTTAAACCAATCAGGCTTCTCTAACCCACACATCTCATTAAAGCATGAGCTGAAATCAGCTTCTGGACCAATGGCGTAAGAGCATGTATGTGATGGGCGTGGCTTTAGAGGGAGCGCAACATCAATGTACCGACCCTGCCTTTAAATCAGTGTACCACTCATGACTGAGGCAAGCTGTCCATATGTGTTATCCATAGTTACGAGCTGACATGATTGACAGGTGGGCGTGATGTAACGGTTCATCAGCAGGTTTTAAAGCCTGCAGAACGTTAGCGTAGACAGGATTTCCATCATGGCGGCTGCTGCCGATGAGCTCTGGAGCCCCCTGCAGGAACAGATCAGTCACTTTGTCCGTTCATATTCACAGTCTGAGGGTGGGACACGCCGCTGTGTGAAAGAAGAAAGAAGGGGAGAACACACACACACACACACACACACACACACACACACACACACACACACACACTTTCACGTGGACACACACTCACTCACACTTTCACGTGGACACACACACACACTTTCACGTGGACACACACTCACTCACACTTTCACGTGGACACACACACACTTTCACGTGGACACACACACACTTTCACGTGGACACACACACACACACTTTCACGTGGACACACACACACTTTCACGTGGACACACACACACACTTTCACGTGGACACACACTCACTCACACTTTCACGTGGACACACACACACTTTCACGTGGACACACACACACTTTCACGTGGACACACACACACTTTCACGTGGACACACACTCACTCACACTTTCACGTGGACACACACACTTTCACGTGGACACACACACACACTTTCACGTGGACACACACTCACTCACACTTTCACGTGGACACACACACACACTTTCACGTGGACACACACTCACTCACACTTTCACGTGGACACACACACACACTTTCACGTGGACACACACTCACACTTTCACGTGGACACACACACACTTTCACGTGGACACACACTCACTCACACTTTCACGTGGACACACACACACACTTTCACGTGGACACACACTCACACTTTCACGTGGACACACACTCACTCACACTTTCACGTGGACACACACACACACTTTCACGTGGACACACACTCACACTTTCACGTGGACACACACACTTTCACGTGGACACACACTCACTCACACTTTCACGTGGACACACACTCACACTTTCACGTGGACACACACACACTTTCACGTGGACACACACTCACTCACACTTTCACGTGGACACACACACTTTCACGTGGACACACACTCACTCACACTTTCACGTGGACACACACACTTTCACGTGGACACACACTCACTCACACTTTCACGTGGACACACACACTTTCACGTGGACACACACTCACTCACACTTTCACGTGGACACACACACTTTCACGTGGACACACACTCACTCACACTTTCACATGGACACACACACTTTCACGTGGACACACACACACACTTTCACGTGGACACACACACACTTTCACGTGGACACACACACACACTTTCACGTGGACACACACTCACTCACACTTTCACGTGGACACACACACACACACACACACACACACACACATGCATTCCTCGATGTTGTTTTTCTTCTAAGAGATGTCAGATAGGTTTTCGGTTGTATCTTCTCCGTCCATTAGCAGCACACACACTCTGCGCTGGGTCGGAGCTGCGTCCCTGAACATCAGGTACTTGGCTGCGATGGACTTTGCGGAGAATGCGAGCCTCATTGCTGGAAGGTTAAGTGAGCGTCTGCTGGTCTCAAAGCATATGGCCATTATGCTGTGTGAATGCAGGTGCAGAGGAGGGTGAAGGCCTTTTCTATTTATCTAAAGAACGTATCCTGTCCACAGAATTAATAAGAAAAAAACCAGGAGGAGCAGGGGGAGATTGAATTAACTCTCAGACTGACAAGTCATGGCTATTTCCACATAGATTAGTTTCAGCACCTCCTCCGTGTATCTAGCCGCTGATGCTAATCTTTGTTTAAATATGAGATAAACATGCATGAGTTCCTCACATGGATGTCACATCCAGCAGGAGGGGAAATACATCTTTTATTCAAACGGACGTATCTTCAATCTAACAGGCAGCTCTGAAAGAAGAGCACACAGAATAAAACCAGGCAGGACAGCAGTCAGGTCGCTGTGAGACGCAGCACGCTCGGTGACATCACACAATCAGGTTCTAATCAGCATATGATGTTTGTGCTCCGTTCACCATCCTTGTTGTCATTCTTCCTGTTCGATTCACAAACCTACTTTCTTTGTGATGTGCCATATGTGCTAACAGATGTTATGGTCCTGGCCCGGAGGAGGAAGACAGACGACCTGTCTTCACAAGTGAAGCTGAGAAATTGTGTGTTTTTTTCCTTCTTCTTACATTTGCATTCTGCAGCACTCTTTTCACTCCACCGTAACAATAGCTTCCTGTGCCTGACTGTCAGAAGGCTTGTTTTTAGGGAGAGGTAAGCCGACTGTTCGCTGAAGGTCTTCACTGAGCAGACACGCCTTCCTCTCTGAAGTCTTGTCTTGTCAACTCGAAAATATTTCTCCAGGCAGCAGTGACGGGATTATTTCTCCTGGATCAGATTATCAAACAGACATAAGAAAGCACTCCTCCCAAATGTCTGTGGAGCTCTATTAATATGACACAATCTCCCAGCATTCTTTCCGGACACTATGCCAACACTGCAATTAAACCGCCGCTTGATTTATTTACAAGACCATCGCCTTTAATTAATGCGCCCACAATTCAGCAGCCCGCGCGCCCCTCAAGAAAAGAAGTGCCGCTTTGCTTAATTACTGCAGAAATGAAATTTTAATAAAGCTAACAGAAGAACTCGACACGCAATCAGGAAGCCATTAAGTAGATGAAGGTAATCCAACAGGACTGGAGTAAAATTAGAAATCAGCTGTGGAGCACAAAGCCTAGGAGCAACAAGGCCAAGAGCGCTGAAATTGACATTTGATTAAAGCTTCGCAGAATGAAGCAAACAGACACTGGAAAGTATTTCTCCTCATTACGGAAGATTTTCACGGGAGAGCTTCAAACAGGAGCCACTTTATTTCATGATTATCTTTGGAAAACTAAATCTTCAGCTTTAATTTTTTATTATTAATTTATCTATTGGATATGATTGATTTATTATGAATTTAATATTGTTTTTGATTTATTCTCCAACAATATGATGAGCAGGACTGAGACGATGCTCTTTGACGGATTCATCACGTTATCTTGGCAGCTGTGCTCATGACGACGTTTGTTCCACAATCTAAATAAGACAATAAGAGGAAGAGCAGGACGTGATGAGTCATTCTGAAAAAGTTAACATCGCGTCAGTCAGTCTTTGCTTTTGATCACCTACTTCATTCTGTGGTGCGATCTGTCCACGTGTTAATGAACGAAGTCTGAGTGACCTCGCCCATCTGTTCCTGCAGGGGGCTCCAGAGGCTCATCAGCAGCAGCCGCCATGTTTCAATCCTGTCTCAGTCTTACTTTAAGTCGACCAAACGACTGAGAGCTGGAGCTGAGGCGGGATTTGACCCTCCTGATGAACAATTACACCGCGAGGCCCACCTGTCAATCATGTCACATCTAAGTACTTGAAGTCTCCCTTAAAAACAGAGTGTTCATTATTTGCACTCATTAGCTAATTAGCTCGCTATTCTATTTTTATGATGGAGCACACATACAGACAACAACTCTTCACTGGTCTTCTTTCAGGGAGGAGGATGGAACAACAGATGGTTCATTTCCCGATTTAACTTCATTTATTAGCCCGTTTCATAAGTCTGAATTCTAGTTTTTAAAGTGACCTGAAAGACTTGGCACTTTGAGAAAACAAAGCACGCTTCCCAACAACAACGTCTCCCTGAACAGTTTCCAGACTGCCTGGGCCGATTTCCATTTTCCCCTCTCTATTTTATTTTATTGTACAGTCTAAATTGTCTCCATACTTCTGTGCCGTGTATAAAGTCTTTCTGATTCTGATTGGGATTAAAGTCAGCTGGTTTTCTGTAAACACACAGGCTGTTTCTGTCTCCCCTCGTGTAAAATTTGACTGTCAATATTTTTTTCCCACTTTTCCATTTCTTTCCTTGTAAATGAAAACAAGCAAACAGACATCATCTGCTGTGGTTTGCATTATGTGTCTTGTTAAAGATGGCACCTCTGCAGCTGCGTACAGTACATGTCAATGAAGACCCGACACCAGCAGGGCCTTAGACAAATGAGGATTATATGTACAATATGACAAACGGCACACTTCATTTAGATGGATGTGCATTTGGTTTGGCTGGTGCTGTCACAGGAAAACAGACATTCCTGCACAAGAGAAAAGCAGAAGTGAAGCGAGGTATTCAGTGTTTTGGATTTTACTCAGGGTAGTGTTTCTACTGACTCAGAGCCAGAGAAAGGATGAGTTATCTGGGAGGAAATAAGCAAAGAAAAGATTTTTTTTTTTTTTTATGAGCGGGTCATAATGCGGTCACCATGCTGAAAACAGACATTGAAAAAGACGCATTGTTCTTGGTATAAACTCTGGCCAGCCGTACGTGTTGCTCGTTAGAAACCACACAAACGACTGAACAGGAAGCTGATTGCTGCAGGCAGCGTGCCACTGTTGTCTGTCAGCTCTTCCAAACAGTCTTTGTGAATCATTAAGAGCGAATGTATGGCTCCATAATGAGAGCAGAATTCAGAATGAAACGCTTTGCTTGTGGGGGAAATAAGAAACTTGTTCTTAAATGTCACATTTTCTGCAGAGCTCAATCATGATGTCTAGATATATAATGTCACACTTATTGGGGTTAGGGATTAATTTCATAGAGTATATGGTATGAATGGGATGAGCACAGTTAGAACAAGATACACTCACTGTATGCCCATGCTTGAAACATGACCAATGATTTCTCTCAGAGATTTAATGTCTCAAATAAGATGAGACATTTGACTTAATGTATTGAGTTTATAACAGGTTGATAAAAGAAAATTAGCGCCATAATGTCCATCTTGCTAAGGACTTTGTAATGAAACGGTTCATTTTAATAACAAAACCCGTTTTAGGACTCATTCCTGTGCCTGAAATAAGGTCTGTGGTTAACACAAGCTGAAGAGATGTTGACGTTTTGTTAGACGAGATAAACTACGTGTGCTAAGACTCCCACTTGTGAATTTTTATGCATACTTAAAACGGCGGTCGCTAACGAGTAGCTAACGGAAACTACAGTGGTTGTCATAGAGACATTACACGTCATCACACCGGGAACTCTCTCCCTAATCCTCCTTACAGCCTCTAGTCATGTTTTTCAGTGCTCTTGTAAATATCAGGTTAATAAACAACTTATTAAGCTAACGTTTAGCTAGCTTGTAAAAACCACTGATTAGATCGATGAAGCATAACGGTCGTGACGTCAAAATCAACCGACCACGGTGTCGTTACAGCAATGATCCAAAATCCAATGTAAAAATCCCATAGAACGAACCCATGGCGAAGCTACTTCCTACAAAAATACGTCATCACTTTTCTAGTCTATGACTTAAAGAAGCAAATGACACCTCAACTCGAACACTGGCTTCTTACATGAGGCGCTACAGGACTTTAAAAATAAGTTGTGATTCGTCCACAGGATGACTCTCTTAGTTTCTCTTAGTTTAACCCCCAGTTAAGTTTAGTGAATCTGGATTCCTTTAATGCCACTGGAAACCTGACTTGAAATATATAAAAATCTGAAGTTTCTTCATAAAAAAGGTACAAAAAATAAAGCTTCACACTCACAGCCACCAGTCAGTAATGTTCAAGTAGAAAGGATTGTTTTGTCAAGTAAAAAAGAGCACTTTAATAAAAAAACTGTTCAATAAGATTTATTGACCTCCTGTGCTCGGGAGTATGTGCATGTTCGCTTATAAGAAAAAAGCTCTGCACATCCATCTTGTCTCTATGACAACAGTCTGTTGACAACGATCAGACACGGAGCAGAGATGAAGAGGGTACAAGACACAATCTGAAGTCGGCAAAACCACTGGGAATATCAAGCATTTAGAAAAGAGTGATGTCGACAGTGCCTTTCTGAAGAGTTGAAAGATTTACTCATTGAAAACAGTTTAAAAAAAAATAAAAAAATTTCAAAAGAGGACCTAAAAAAATGTGAGGTGATACTGGGACTGTGTGGGGCGAGGCAGCTCACACGTCAATCCAAACTCGCCCCCATTCATTGTGTGTTGGAGCCGTCCGACATGCAGCTCAACACATCCTGGGAGAGTCACGCTAATGGAACTAGCAACACCAGTTTTGAACAGACTCATGAAGGCAAACTGAGCAGAGCAGTTTTGTTGCGCTTCATTGGATGGGACATGCATGTATATTTTATTATTGTTTGAAATTAATTAGGTGATAAATCACAGAAATGGCCCCACCCACTTTACACCCAATGACTTAAAAAAAAAAACCAAACTAAAATGACAAAAAGAATTTGTCTCTAAGACTTGAAGAGAGTTGATAATGTCTACATAAGATCATAAACAACATAGTCTGAAGCTTTCTGTGGATTTGGCTTCCTCAGGGGTTTCAAGTTTTAAAAAGAAATGCTCTTCAGTATGAGCTCCAGTCAGACTTGTTCCCTGTGCGTGTTCGCCTCCAGCAGAGCTGCCCCCTTGTCACTGATTCTGCTTGTGATTTTCGTGGACAGAACCTCGAGGAGGGGCTTCTGGTTTTGGGGGATTAAAATCTCTGCTCAGCTCTTTGCAGATGACGTCATTTTGTTGGCATCTTCGACCTCGAGCGGAAAGAGTTTGAGGAGTAGTGTTAAATATGTCCGTGTCCTGTTATGCAGCCCTGTCTTATCCTTCTACCAGTTTGAATAGCTCGGAGTGAGACAGACTTTGACACATATTCTTTTTAGCACCTCCCCGAAATGTTAAACCAGTAATCTACCTAATACACGAAAGGCCAAATAGCAAAGATGGTTCCCTGTTCTGGCTGGCTGGTGTCACCTGAAAAGCTCAAATGCAAACCCGAAGGATGATGAGCATCTCAGAGGGCTTAGTGAAATCAGGCAGTGAGATAATAATTCACACAAACGTTCAGGACAGGATCTGAACAGGCATCGGATGTCCCGCTTTGTGTTAATTTCAGATTCCTCTGGACAAACTAACAGCTCCCTACATTTAACATTCTCAGTCAGTCACCAGTTCTGTTTGGACGAGAAGCTGAGGTTTGAGTGGAAATCAATTCAATGTCAAACAGCACCATGAAGAGTGACAGGGAAAAAAATGGAGAGATAAACACTTGAAATCAGACAGTCCGAACCAAGCCAAGGTGAAATGTTTTTCCTATTCCTACAGTGATGGAAGAACATTTAAAACCTCTGCCTTGAGTAAAAACAGCATGACGGCAATGGAAAAGACATCCTCGAGTAAAGTTCTGCTCCTTGGCCTTGTATTACAAGTACGTGAAGGCACATGTCAGGGCCGGAGTGTGACCAGAAAGCAGGGACAGTTTACAGAGAGAAGAAGCATAAGACACGTCTGGCACGTCTCTGGGAAAGACACTGTACAATGTTACGTTTTGTTAGGACTTCCTGGTCGTCTTATGGGAAATGGACTTGCACATCCCTACGCTGTCGACGAAGCAGCTCGGGGTTAAGTGTCATAACAGCTCGGTGCTAAATGAGTCCGTGGACTCATTGGATATGTGGCTGCAGGAGCTGGGGATCAAACCCCGGACCTTCCTGGTGAGAGAAGACAACTCACTCTACCACTGAACCCAAGCCACCTTGATAGGTCAAGTTATGTCATGACAGATTTGATTATTAAATAGGATGTGAATGTGCATTGTGAACAAAACACGAGGAAATGTGTTTCTTCTCTGCTTTGCCAACAAGTGTTTTTTTTTTTTTTTTTTAAAGATTTATTTTTGGCCTTTATGCCTTTATTATAGAGGGAGGAAAGTGGACAGAGTCGGAAATCAGGGAGACAGAGCGGGGAGAGACATGTGGGAAATGGGTGTGTGTGTGTGTGTGTGTGTGTGTGTGTGTGTGTGTGTGTGTGTGTGTGTGTGTGTGTGTGTGTGTGTGTGTGTGTGTGTGTGTGTGTGTGTGTGTGTGTGTGTGTGTGTGTGTGTGTGTGTGTGTGTGTGTGTGTGTGTGTGTGTGTCCAGACTTCAGACTGTAGACCAGCTGAATTAGAAGACCATCTTCGGAAGGTGTTCTTATACAGAAGTTGAAGTGAGGAAAACTTTTTGAACTCTTCAAAGCCTCTGGAGTATTTTTTTGTGGCTCCTGTACTTTCATAATTTTTCCTCATCCTGTGATGACGCTTTAACATCACCTCTTTCTTTTTAATTTTACGTTCAGCACCCTGTTTCTTATTGTTCTCTGACACTCTTTCACTGTTTTCTCTCTCTCTCTCTCTCTCTCTGTGCACTTCTCCATTTTGTCAGAGTAAGAGGCGGGCGAGAAGACAGGCGAAGCAAGCACCTCCCGAGAGCCGCAGCCAGTAAATATTAGGTTAATTGCTCAAGCACATTAGCACTTGTTCCTCGTGGTCGTCATTGACTTCCATTAGCATCACTTAAGATTAGCTTTTCTTTAATTCAACGAGACGTGGGGAGAGGCTGGGTGAAGTTGAGAGGAATCGAGCGAGCGAGCAAGCGGTCCGTCATTCAGAAGAGGCGGGGAGGCGTGAGGAAATAAGGAAATGTGAAGGACACAGCGAAGCGTGGTGAACACATGTGTCTTAACACGAATATGGCTCCATGACAGCTGACATGCTAATTGCAGTATTATACATCTCCATGCCCAATTATAGCCAACTAATGGGTGTAAGCAGGGAGAGATAGTCTCTTAATCCAGGAGGTGCTGTGCAACAATACGAGGGACATGTTCATGTGTTCTGACTCACACGGTGAGTTAACACGGGGTCCAGTGAGAGGCACACGAAAGAAGCCCAAACTCAAAATACTATGGGTTAAAATGCTGACAAATGTGTGAACACTCATCGACATTCAGACATAAAGCCACAGGCAGAGAGCAGGATGAGCTAATGACAGTCTGACCGAGCACTGAGACGTTTGGCTCTCTGTTGTATCATTCTATATATATATATATATATATATTAGAGCTGAAGCGATTCCTCAAATAACTCGAATAATTCGATTACCAAAATTCAAAGAGGAATTTTCGCTGCCTCGAGGCTTCGTTAAGTTTTTTTTTTGTGTATAAAACACGTTTAATGTAGCTGCAGCTACCTGCTCCTCTCTCTGACACACAGACACTTCAGCGCTAACACACACACACACCCACACACACACACGCGAGCGCGGCGTGCCCCTTTTAACTTTTAGTCAGCACACAGTTGATCCGTGATCCATACGACCCAGTCGGGAACACGTGATCCGGTCAAACAGTCGGCTTTTCTCCGTTCACTCTCTCCGTGTTTGCAGCTAACATAACGATAGCAGCGTCCTCTCACAGTCTCTGTCATAGACACGTTTATGGTCTCTGTAGTCTGTGAGCGCGCTGAATGCACGCGCTGCAGGAGCAGCCAGAGATGCAAAGAAGCAGGTTTGTAGGGATGACCCAAGACGAGTTAAACCTTAATTAAGCAAAAGTATGATTTATTCGATTACTCGATTAATCGACGGGATATTCGATAGAATACTCGATTACTAAAATATTCGATAGCTGCAGCTCTAATATATATATATATATATATATATATATATATATATCCAGTTTGAGGCTAAATCTGTAGCTCTTCTGTCTGTAAAATGTTTGCCAGGGAGGGTTATTAAAGTACTCTTACCACGCACAAGTCAAAGTTCAGTCAGCATGTCCAATAATATAAAGTTTGATTATTTACACAAATGGAGAACGTCCTGACGTACGGCTGTACTTACTGTACTGTCTGCTACTCCAGCTGCACTGCAGCAGAAAACAAGACTCTCCAACGGATCAATGGATTGTTAGCTTCCCTCTCCCACCCCTCAGAAACATCCACTCGCACCGTCTCCACAAACGTGTTTATTTATTTACTTACTCATTCAATGATAATGTTCATAACTCTGAATATGTTGATGTAAACCTATTTTGCAAATGCTGCAGTACAGGATTGCTGCAAAGAAAGCAAAAAAAATGTGCGTCAAACAGCCCGTTAGGTTTTTCCTTCATGACATCACAAAGGGCAGTAACTCCTCCCACAGCTAGGGGTTTGTTGTGCCCTCTGAGTCTGCCTTCTCACCGTAAACAACAGGACATATTTAAAGCTACAGACACAGAAACAGCCTGTTCTGATCAGGGCTGAAATAGAGGGCTTTATATATATATATACATGATCAAACACAGGATCAGAGTGGATTTAGTTCAAGAATCTTTACACATGGGGTAGCTCTGAGTTAAAATGTGAACGTTCAAGTAGAGCAGTTTAATATTTTTTAATGGCGGGTTAGAGCCATGAAGGAAACGTTGCTGTTATGTATCTCAACAGTCAGCGGGCAGTTTGACAGAGTGAGAGAAAAATGATAGTATGTCATTTTTAGACTTGACACGAGCTTGTAGAGAGCCAATACATTCATACAGTCACTGTCTGACAGGCTCCTAATTATGCAGCCTCCAATTTGGAGACCATTTTAATCAGGCTTCCTTCAATCAGACCAACAGGGTCTTCCTCCTTCTTAACATTGTCATTCAGCTAATAGATGCCAAACGTCTGATAACTGGGAGCACAGAGGAGAGTTGATATTAAAATTAATACATAGTTCCACAGAAAGCCAATTAATTTGTGCTTCAACAAATGAAGTCTATTTATAGGTATCAGAGAATCACATTCTGAGAGAGGGAACAGATAAAAAACCAGAGTGCTCCTGCTCACGATGTCTGTAGGATTGAGAGATGTTTAATTTCATTAAAGATCATGACTCATGGCTCCTTTGTCATGAGCGTAATTGGGTTTGATGTTTTCATCACCCTGAGGGCTATTATTTCCTCTTTAATCTCTGTTGATAACAGAAAAGTAAATCACGGCTCTGGGTTCCAGTGGGACTTGCCTATTTTGAGATGATGAAAGGTTTGCCGATGTCCAATCACTCCCCAGGTTTAGGAGGAAGGAGGCTGTCCACGTCCATCCAGACAGCAACAGGTACACCATCCTGTAGTACAATTAGCTCATGCTAGCGTGTTAGCCATGAGGAGGACTTTAAACTTGAATTTATTGGTACAGGTGCTGCTTACAGCCAGAATACACTGTGTTCAAGACTGTTTGTCTTGAACTCAAAGACTGTGAATACTAATGAATGAAGCCTTGTGTGTTGAGCCATCTGTTACTGCAGTGGGCTTTGGAGTCCCATCGATAGCAGCTATGCAGGAAATGCTGTCTCAGTCTAAGTTTGAGTCAAGCTAACGACAGGCTGGGAGCTGCAGCTGAGGCGGGCTGAAGGCTCCCTGACAAACCCTTACTTTGTGTCTGTCTGTCAGTCAGGTCAGCTGCACGCCTTGTTGTGAAAGAGTCTCATCCTTCATCAAATCAAAACAGACCTGGGCAGTGTGTGCCAATAGAGAGATGAGCTTCTGAATAGCTTCTGTAAAATACACACCCTTTATTTTCTATGTGCGTGTATGTGACTTTTCTGCAGCCAGTTTCAAGTGGACACTCGATGAACTGCAACATTTTTGCACTTTTGCATTCATTTCAACACTCGAGGTTGCTGCTTGTTCAGACTGCATGCAAGTCAGCAACTCTGATCAGTTCTCTGATATCAGACGTACTTTGATTGTAGAATAGTCATATTTATTTATTTTTAAAAAAAAAAAGGCAATTTAAACTGCAACAAACACAGAAGTATCGTGCATATCCCAGTCCAGATTTAAAGATGATAGATCCTTCAGCTCTCCCCGTTATAAAAACTCTATCTGTATTTTTGAGATAAAAATACTTTCACCAAACTTCTTATCGCTTAGACATACCATCAGTCCACAGTGCTGGTTTACATCCTGGTAATAGAGCTTTAAAGCTACAGCCCCTGATAGTGATGGGAGGCTGCTTCACAGCTTACACAAAACATTTGACTGACATTAAAGGCATACATTTACATCAAATCCAAATAACTGCAGTCATTTCTTTTCCAGGCATGGCACTGCACATTTGCTTGCACTCCTGTGCAATGACGATGAAGTCTGTTCTTCTTTTCTTTTCTGTTCTATATTTCCTCTTTTGTATTGCAGCAGACGTCTTGGGCAAGGATCTTCTTCAGTGGCTTCAGGTTTGGTAAACACATTATTGACCTGAGTTACTATAAATATTAAGTCAACTTTAACCAGGAAATAACTTTAAATCAGTGTCGACATGGAGGGAATGGTTCATCGGTAATATACAAAAATCAGAGGAGTATGTTTTATAAGACATAGTAGCTCTCAAGAATTAATCCAAGTCAAAGTGGATGTTGAATTGGACGTGACATGACGAGGCAGTCTGAGCTGAAGATGTGACTCCCTGCTGGTCTTGATTTCAGTTTTCACCATGAAGAGGCAACTGTAGCTGTAGATTTCATCTCTTTATTGTTAATCTCTCTTCTCCTCTTTGTCAAAGTATTTCTTTGATATTTATCTATAGAGGAACAAACTCAAAGTCTTCATATAATGGAGCCTTCCTCTGCTCGAACAAATTTGAGGGAAGCGGGGGACTGCATTGATTTGCAGAAGTTCTTAGCCTGTGTGTTTGAGAGTTGTTATTTTGTGAGCCACTGTTCATTCTGTCAGCGATACGCTTCATCTCAAGGCCGTTCATATTGTTGACAGTGGGCCTGCCGACGTGTATGTATTCATATGTTAGTTGCTTGTGTTTTATCTGTTCTGCTTGTACAATGTTTCCTTCTTCTTTGTTTTAGATGTAACACTTTTGTCTCCAACCAAAGGCCTTACATACAACCTTAGGAGAGTTCTGCCCCTTTAACAAATATGTATATATATATATATATATATATATATATATATATATATATATATATATATATATATATATATTCTGTCATGATTTGGGATTGCAGTAAAGTGTGATTTGCTCGTGGGAGGGTAGAAAAACATTTTTATTCTTCAAACTTTCCCCCACAACCACCCACTTCACCTTGCAATAGTAATGAGTCATTGTATGAAAGTGCAAAATGGGATGCAGTGTTAAAAAATGAAATCAGCCTTTGGCAAGGACTGTAAAAAAACTCATATTTTTTATTTTGTAATAAACTGAAGACTCCCATTATAGTTTGCCACAGGGCTGATCAGAACCCACATTATCCTGTCCTTATTATACTAACCTTATTTACCCTTCCTCTGAAGATGCACAGACTTTACTCAGAGACTCTCCATTACTTCTATTTCACTAATCTGGTGTCCCTTTGTCACCATGACTTTGGATATTAGAAGTGTTCGACAGTCTTCACTCAGCGTTCACAGGTCTGTCATTTACAGGCATCAAAGTACTCGTCAGCTTTCACCACTCGGAGCTCAATAAACAACATGTCCGAGAGCAGCTCTATCTGCTCGACAATCAAGACTGTATTCAGGGCTGCACATTGTTTAACACTGTTGCCTCACAGCGAAGAGGTTACCGGTTCGAATCCCCGTCGCACAGGAGCCTCTCTGTGTGCGTTAGATTTATTTGTGTGTTTCACGCTAACTCGACAGGATCTCAGTGGGTTAAATGAGACTTGAAGTCAGGAGCCAATCAAACAGCTTTGCAAGCTTGTAAACACAGCAGCTCTTTGAGCTAAATGCTAACACCAGCTCAGCGAAAAGCATTGCTTAAAGAAAGAACCCCTTTACTCGTACTGAGCCATGTCTATCAATGATGCTTTTTCTTCACTAACTTGTAAAGTTGTCAAAATGTTTGATGCTTTGAAAGTTGTTTATAGCACGTTTGGGGAAAAAAAAAATCAACCCAAAGTTGCTGAAAGTCTAAGAAAACAAAAGCAGGTGACAGTGATGGAGATTCTGTCCAAACTGCACAGATGCATTCACATCTATTCACTACCAAAACAGTGATGAGGTATTCATTTGCTGTCAGTCTTTGGTAATTAGAAACAATGAATTATCGTATTTGGTGTTTTAGACTTAGAATTTCTCCCGTCGTATCGAACCATGTCAATGATTTTTACCAGTATGGTCAAAAATGTAAAATTTGGGTGACAACCGCACTAACTGGTGAGGCTCGGTGATGTAGTCAATGTAACACAGTTTAGCTTGTGTTTGGTCAAACTGTTTCTCCTTTAACTAACAGAAACTTCAGCAATCTTAAGTCCCTCGTGTTGTACACTTGAAGAGTTGAAGGCCACAATGACTCTGCTGCTCTGTGTTTCAAAGACTAAAGATGAATTTAATGTTTCTGACTTAACATATGGAAATGTTGTGGCCTTCTCTTGGAGTCTCACAGCAGGGTGCTTCATATAGAAAGTGTCAACTCACCTCACCTTTTAATAAAAACCACCTCTGAACTCAAAACTCAATTTTCTCCTACAATAATTAACATTCACCTTGGTCGCTCCGCAGGGGCCGGGTCCCAAACGGATGAACCTGACATTCAGTTCAAAGGAATATTAATGTCAGCGATGTTTTAAAGCACAAGTCCAGTCCAGTAAATAGACGTCAGCATGCATGTAGGTGATCAAGAAACTGACTCAGGATGAAAGAGGGACAAATTACACCCCCCCCCCCCCCCTTCTGCTCCCCTCCAGGGATTAGAGATGAAACATTTCTCGTTTTGGCTGAAATTTCAACCAACGTCACTCCTGTGCCAAAATAGTCTGGAGGGAACAGAATGATCCCTTGACTTTGAGTTCTTTTTTTAAATTCAGGCCTCAAAGAAGTTTTAGTTTTCAATTTATTCCATTTTTATGCTTATCATTCCTTTCTTTTTTCAAATGTTTTTGATCCCAAAAATGGTTTGAGAAATGTAGCAACTGTTGATTTTAGAGAAAAGTAAGTAAGTAAGTAAGTAAGTAAAATTTATTTATATAGCACTTTTCGCAGGCAGGGGCCACAAAGTGCTTCACAAACAGGGTTTAAAAACATCACAAGCAATATACAGACAGTACAAAGATCATAGCAGCCCTAAAAGAGACTAATTAAAAGCCTGGACAAATAAAAACGTCTTCAGTTGACTCTTGAAAGTGTCAACTGAATCAGTTGAGCGCGAGGATGATGGAAGTTCATTCCAGAGGCTCGGAGCAACGACCTGGAACGACCGGTCACCTCTAGTGTGATAATGAGCTCAAGGGACCTTCATCAGGTTCTGATCCATAGACCTCAGCGCTCGCATAGGGGCGTAAGGCTGGATCAGCTCACTAAGGTAAGAGGGAGCCTGACCATGTAGGGCTCTGAAGGCCAGAACCAGGATTTTAAACCTGAACCTAAAGGACACTGGCAGCCAGTGAAGGTCTTTCAGAACAGGGGATATGTGGGACCTCCTATTTGTGCGGGTCAGAATTCTTGCTGCAGAATTTTGAACTAATTGCAGTCTAGAGAGCTCTTTCTTGTTAAGACAAGAAAACACACTATTGCAATAGTCTAAACGTGAAGACACAAAGGCATGGATAATGAGCTCCAAATCATTCTGCGAAACCATGTTTCTAAGTTTGGAGATCTTCCTCAGTTGAAAGAAGCAGTTCCTTGACAGCTGTTTACAGTGCTGGACTAAAGACATGTCTTTGTCGAAAATAACTCCCAGGTTTCTAAGACTAGGCTTCACGGACTGGCCTAGGTCTCCCAAGAACTGCTTAATCCCTGGAATTGAGTCATCAGGGGCGAGAATCAATGTTTCTGTTTTCTCTGCATTGAGCTGCAGAGAATTTTCGCTGAGCTATTGTTTGATTTCCATCAGACAATGACGTAGGGAGCTCAGCTTCTGGATCTCGGACGGCTTAAAAGAGCAGTACAGCTGGATATCGTCAGCAAATAGGTGGAAAGAAACATCATCGAACCTTCGTATGATCTCTCCTAGAGGGATCAAATACAGCAAAAACAAGACAGGACCCAAGACGGAACCTTGAGGCACTCCACACAGCAGGTCTGCAGAATCCGACCTTATTTGGTTGGCTGCTACACTGAAGCTTCGTCCAGCTAGATAAGAAGAGAACCATTTTAGAACTGAACCCGACAGTCCAACTTGATCCCTCAGTCTTCTCAGCAGAATCTGATGGTCTACAGTGTCGAAGGCTGCGGACAGGTCCAAGAGAACCAGGACCGTGGACTTTCCAGAGTCAGTTGTATCAGTTATAATCAGTTATACAACATAAAGTATTATGTTGTATAACCTCTTGTAAACACACAACCATTGTAACTTGATTTGAATGATATAAATAAGTCTTTTTTATGATACCCGGGTTTAAATACTCTGACTGGTCTGAATGACGGTTTGCTTGTCTTTTTGTAAGGCAACCCGGAAGTAGGTTTGCCATGGATTTAAATGAGAATTCGCCTGTGGGCGCCTGTTTTTCATTGGATTTTGGATCATTGCAGAAAATAATCTCTGTGTCAAACACACGTTTCTGATGTGTAGCTGTTTAGTTCAGCGGGACAATCTTTACAGATGAACATCATTTAGATGAAGTTTGAAGAGTTAATGCAGCTGAGAGAAGTAAAAAGCTAATGTTATGCTACACGGTAGTCGGTTGATTTTGACGTCACAACCGTTATGCTGCATCGATCTAATTAGCTTTGACATGCTACAGAAACTGTAGCTTAATAAGTTGTTTATTAACCTAATATTTACAAGAACACTGAAACACATGACTAGAGGCTGTAAGGAGGATTAGAGAGAGAGTTCCTGGCGTGATGATGTTTACTGTCTCCATGACAACCACTGTAGTCTCATTTAGCTACTTGTTAGCAATTTTAAGTTTGCTTAAAAACTTTAAAATTCACAAGTGGGGGTATTAGCTAATGTAGTTTATCTCGTCTAACAAAACGTCAGCATCTCTGAAGCTTGTGTTACAGACCTTGGGGGCGCCGGTGGCACAGCGTGCATTCCCACGTACTGAGGCGCAGCCCTCGCACTTCCCCACTCTCTTGCCCCCCTTTCCCACCCTATTCACTTTCCTCTCCACAATAAAGGCTCAAAAAAGCCTGAAAATAAAACTTAAAAAAAAAAAAAGCTTGTGTTACAGACCTTATTTCAGACGTCTAACCACAAACCCATTCAAAATCCACTTTGACTTTCAGAGTTTAAAATGCTAACTCACTTCCTGGTCTCAGGACTCATTCCCGGGGTACACTGTTCTTGATAGATCACGGATGTTTAAGGAAAAAAATTGTTACTAAGCAACACTTACGTTTGCTAGTGGTACGGCTCTCATTACAGACTCTGGAGAACGTTTGTAATCATATCAATCTGCAAAAAGTAGTACGGCCAATTCCACATTGATCTGTTCACTGTGGAGAAAAAGAGAACAGAGAGAAAAATGGTGGTTAAAAAGAGGACAAGAGTCGTTAAATCTTCACGCTTTGACAGAGCAATCTGCAGAACTGAAGATGACACATGAACTAAGCACATAACAAAATGTACCAGGAGATACAGTGGAGTTTAAAACTGCTGAATGGAAAGCAAAAATGTCAACGGACTCGCACATTTTGGGGCAGAAAAACCAGGGTGTATCCCGCCTCCCATCAGCTCGACCCCCCCCAACCCAGGAAGTGACAATCAGTAGAGTTAATGGACGTACAGATGGATGATATACGGATTGAGTATGTCATAATAATGTGAAATAATCATCACTGAGGCAGGAGGAAGTAGCTCAGTCTGTAGGGACCTACGTTGGGAACCGGAGGGTCGCTGGTTCAAGTCCCAGTGTGGATGAAATCTGGAAATTTGTCTGGTCGCTGGAGAAGTGCCAGACCACCTCCTCTGCCGGGGTGCCCTTGAGCAAGGCACCGAATCCCTCCCCTCCACCAGCTCTGTCGCTCTGAAAACTCTCCGTTAGTGCATGTCCATAGGATTCTGTTTGTGCATGTGTATATTTCAGCCTGTGTGATGCCTGACCATCAGAGTGTGATAAAAGTAAATCCTAATCTTAAATAAAACCATAATAACAAAATAACCGGATTTCTGCAAACAGAAACAAAGGCTTGTAATTTGTGGGGAAAATAAAACATTGGATTTATACTTAAGTGCACACCTGACCAAACGTCCTGTATAGAGTCTGCTGGGATGCGTAATAAGGACACATTAAACATGGCTGTCCCCCATAACTGTTTCCTAAAGCTCAACAAATCTATCACAGAGTTAGTTTTATCCTCCTCCGTCTGCCCGACATCCGAGGATGGATCCGTGTGCTGACGGTGCCATTCTCCGCAGAGATTTATTTGTGCAGAAACAGATGTTAGATTTGCATAATTCATCAGCAGCTTGTATTGTGGATGGATTAAGGTAATCATTAAAAACGCGTAAATCTGTCTCGCATCACACCGAAAAGGGAGACTGAACAAAAAAAAACAAACATCCACTTTGTCAAGCAATATTTACATCTGTACATACAGAGTGCTGATCTCTATGTGCTGAATATTACCTAAATGTTTGCATCCCAGACTTTAAAGATTCTTTATTCGTTTGTTTATTACAATGAGACTTTATGGTCTGTTTATTCACTATCCTAGTTTCATAAAGTCGGGGGCTTGTAAAGAGGAGAATTGTAAAATAAATCGCGACAGACCGAAGCACCTGACAGTTTTGTCCAGTGATAAATTCTAATCTTTGTCTGGATGATAAGTGTGGGTGTAAATGTAAAACAGTAAATCCAGCCAATAACTAAAACCACACCTGGAGGTGATCCAGACAGATATGTCAATAGAAACTGTACAATGGGACCATATTGTTTAAAAAAGAAAAAAAAAGAAAAAAAAAAGTCATCCAATGAGAAGAAAGTTCCTTCAGTTCTGGCTTGTGTCTTCCTATCAACAACATATTGGCGCTAGCTTACCGCACCAGTGATGCTACACATGCAGCCATCTTGAAGCCAATGGATGTAGCAACGAAGAAAGCAGCACAGTATTTTGTTATTTTACAGAGCACTCATTGGTCAACATCTCCCTCCATATAACCAGATCTTAAAAGTGGGTCATGTTTTGGACTGACTGGAAAAAGACTGCATTAGTGTTGCTTCACCCATAATCTTCAAATGACTGCTACCTCGTTTTAAAAGAGCCACCGTCTCAACGACTGATCGCAGCTGCTTTAAAGTGTGACTTTTTAAGCAGGTCGTGGACTTGCAGAGAGAGAGAGCCCGCCACGTAAGAGTCTGTTAGCTACAGACATGTTGGTGAGGTTATTCAAACTGTCTGGCTGTGTGACGTTAACACTTCTTGTTCTTGTTGTGTTTGAAACCTGTCATATTTTGTGGTTCGCTGATCAGGAAAGTCTCAGTTTAAAGTCAGTGGTTCCAAACCTTTCTTAGTCTGTGACCCACTTCGACTGACAAAAAACACAGACCTGCAACTTTTTTCTCACATTTTAAAAAGCTATGTGATGGCTGTTATCGTGGACAGAGGAAGAAAGGCCGTTGTGAGATTTTTGCACAAAGTGAGGATTTCATTTTTCTCAGCGCAAAGTGGACAAAGAAGTTTCCTCAAGGCTACTAGCTTTGTACGAGTCCTCTTTCTGGCAGACGATGTTGAAAGTTTGAAGTCTTTTAACGTAGTTGTCACATTGTGGCGTTCTGAGACTGGGGGAAATATATGCATTCACATTCATTTCCTCCTGGGGTCTTTTCATTTAGATCAGCTGAGCTCAGTGAAAAATATTCAGCATTTAATTTGAATGAGATATTTATGAGGCGGGAGGGGGGACATGCACTGTAGGTTCACTGTTTTATTTACATCAGCGTCCAATGTGACAGATTGCCAACAGTGCTACTGATGGCGGTGTATTGTGCCTGATAACTCGCTTGTGATTGGCTGAGATTGTAACAAAGGTGGTTTGTGTTTATGTGATAGGACGATATAGAGACAAATATACTGCAGGTTTCCTCATTTTTGTCTACGGCCCACATGAGCCTGTCTTCAGTTTGGACTACGAAGACCGTGACGAACCTCATGAAGTCCTGAGGCTTCATTAAGGCAGACGGCTGTGATACATTTTTACATTCATCAATAATCAGACATTTTCACACCAATGAATTCCACAGGACCAAACATGGGATGGTATTGGCTGCACTGTCCCTCAACCCCAACACGGGAAAAGCGGTCTCGAAACAATCAAATAGAAATAGCGCCATAAGGCCTTGTTTCTGTTCAACTAATTAATATATTCTAATAAGCCAATTCATGCAGTTTGTTAGCGATCATGTCTTAAAGGCCTCTTGAGTAAATGGATTTTTTTTCCCCGGCAGTCTAATCACAGTTAAGCATGTTGAATGTGGAAGTGCGTGACTTTGACACAGTGGGTGGTATCTGTAAGTATCACTGTCGCCGTATCCCACCGTGCAGCCTTTGTCACTGACACGCTTCTGGCCAACACAAGTTGAGTGAAACAGAAGGCGAACACCAATTCCAAGCTCGTTGGCAATTTGTCGTGGGATGGAGCTTTGCATGTGATGTAGTTGTTTGCTTAATATCTTTCGACACGGTGGGTTCACACTGGGAGTGAGTCACGGAGCAGATTATTGTGAGACTGGTGATTAGTTCTGACACAATTAGTCATATGTTTTATTTAGATTAGGCACTGGGAAAGCTTAAGAGGTAGCCGATCACAGAGGGAGCGAGTGGGATGAAGATGTTTTCTGAACGAGCCAAGATTGTTTCCAAGCAAAGATTGTGTACCCTCGCTGTCATTTTGGGAGATTTATGGGTATTTTTTCTTCACAAGCTGCCATAAAGCAGTTTTCTCCTTGTGACTCGTTTTGCAGGGGAACGTGAAACACTATTTTCCAGAGAAAAATACAGTTCTGGGTTTCCCAAAGGCTTCATTCAGGCTGCCAGCTCAGGCAGTTATTTTTTCTTTTATTTATTTATTTTTGCCAGTTTCAAACTTGTTCAAAAATATGACGGAGAACTTCACAGCAGAGGTTTAGATGAGGAGGATGCAGACTTCTACACACAACAGGATTGAAATGGTTAGATCCTTTAGCGTCTTTTGACAACATTCACAAGAACGGGCATCATGAAATGTCAGATACATAGCATACATTGAATTTGTTCCTAATCAGCATGAGTATATATGAGCGAATGCATAAATACTTTAAATTCCTGCAGTTGTTGGCAGCAAAGGTCCTTTGGGCTCATCGTATTAACATTTTACAGAGACTTTTTTTGAAGGTTTCATTTTTGGCTTTTTATGCCTTTATGTCAAGACAGAACAGTGGATAGAGTCAGAAATCAGGGAGAGAGAGAAAGTGAGTAAAGATATGTGGGAAAGGAGCCCTGGAGGACCTTAACCTTCTAAACTATATCATTCTAAACTATATGAACATTTATCTGTTTCATTGTCAATGTAATGTTGTATAGTTTAAGACCTTTAAGTTTTATCCAATCGGCAGCCTCCGTTTAGAAAAACAAATCGGCTGTTGAAAAACTGCAGTTCCACAGGTGTCCACTAGAGCCTGGCATAAAGCCACTTCATTCTGTTTTAGTTCATTGAAGGTTAAGCGGTACGCTTCAGTGTGCTTAGTGAGGGGTGTGGCTGGCCTGTCTGACGGGCGGGCGCGTTGTTGCTGATTTCTAAAAGCAGATGGAACACCAGTTAGGCTGAGAAACAATCAATATGGCGACCCAACGCTGGGCTTCAAAACCCCTTTTCAGAAAGGTGGATGATATCAATGTGATGTAACGTCCATGTTTTATACAACAGCAAAGTAGTAATCCAAGTTTACCAAATATAATAACTGCTGCTTAGACAGGGACGTGAAGTATTCATTCCCAACGTGAACAATTATACACAAATCAATTTGCTGCTAACGGTGTAGAGTGAAGTGACCTTTAAATGCCAGCCACATTAACAGTTACACTCGGGGCACGGATTCAGGTCTGGCCTCGGCTCTTTGCTGCATGTCGTCTCCCACTCAAGCTTCCCAGCATTTCCAGTTTCTCTTCCTCTGTCAAACAAACTGAAAGAACCCTTAAAGTCGACGTTTGGGTAGGTCAGGGCGAATATTGAGTCGAGGAGGGACACCACACAGTAACTGTGCATGGAATGTGTTCATTTAGGAGGAGAGTTCCATGTAATCAATATCATTTATAATTGTCAGATTTGTGTATTGGTATTTAGTAATGACGCTGTTATCTCAGCCTTAAGCCCCATTTCCACTGTGAGGTTCGGTTCGGTTCGGTTCGTCTCGGTTCGGTGCACATTTTGTGGTGTTTCCCAAATAAGGGATCCGTACCGTGCTACTTTTTGGGACCGTTCCGTTGGGGTGCCAAGAATATCAAGCTGACCTGAAAAGGTGGAGCTAAACACTGCAGTCTGTTGATTGGTCGAAAGAATTGTGACTTCCTGTGTGACAGCCTTCACAGCCTTCTCTGAAACAAAGCTTGATTGAGTTCTTGTAGTAAAGAGTCACATGTCAGTGAGAGTGGATGAACTGCTGGATGTCTTCCATTGTTGGTTTTGTTTGTGTAGCGTTTTTCTCCTTTATGGAATTTATTAGTTAGTTGTTAACGGTTAGTGGGTTAGCTGTTAGCAGTTAGCTGCTATCATGTGATGCTGTTACATAGCTGATGCGGCTATCGGCATCCGGCTTACACGCCGCCTACCAAATAGGGTACGGGTTGCTTATAGTACCCGTACCCTATACTTTATAGGACTCTAACTGGCAGGGGCATTTTGAAGTCAAAAGTCATGTGATATATATATATATATATATATATATATATATTAGAGCTGCAGCTATCGAATATTTTAGTGATCGAGTATTCTATCGAATATCACGATCGAGTAATCGAATAAATCATACTTTTGCTTAATAAAGGTTTAACTCGTCTTGGGTCGTCCCAACCTGCTTCTTTGCAGTTACCATGGTAACACCTGCTTGTTACAAACAACCACCTCTGCTCTACAGCTGCTGACATTCACCATATTACTGACAGAGTCCCAAATGAACTTTTGGATTCAAGGTGGCAGGTAAATTAAAGAATACAGACCAAACATGTTTCAATGGCTGAAATAACACATAGTGTTTTTGTGTCACATACACATCTGTTACAGTACATTTAATTGAGAAAGCATTATGTTCCGTTTTATCTATTACAGATTTAAGATTCAGTAATTTTATCAGATCAGGAAATTGATAAATTTAAAATATATATTTGCTTGCCTTTATTTATGAAATAGGTCGTTCCCAGAGCCCCCTGCTCTCTGATCCCTCCTGCATTCACATTACAGACTAAAAACTAAAATCCATCAGAGAATAAGAAATGATTCCACTAAACAAGTTCTCTCTTCATTTAGCTTTGACAACATTAGACTCTTCATATAATCAGCCTGTTTATTATTAGACATGTGTATCTCTGTCTGCTCCTGCAGCGCGCTCACAGACGACAGAGACCATGGACGTATGTCTATGACAGAGACTGAGAGGACGTTGCTATCGTTATGTTAGCTGCAAACAGTCTATGCTGCTAACACGGAGGTCGTATGGATCAGGGATGAACTGTGTGCTGACTAAAAGTTAAAAGGGGCGTGCGCGTGTGTGTGTGTGTGTGTGTGTGTGTGTGTGTGTGTGTGCGTGCGTGCGTGCGTTTGCGCTGAAGTGTCTGTGTGTAAAAGTCAGAGTGCAGCAGAGAGAGGAGCAGGTAGCTGCAGCTACATTAAACGTGTTTTATACTCCGACCAAAAACAAAACAATAAAACTAAACGATGAATTTTTGTTATCGAGTTATTCGAGGAATATATATATATATATATATATATATATATATATATATATATATATATATATATCCATCTATCAAGCTGTGAAAGATGATTTCCTTGTTAATATTCAATCTGACTCAGAATACAATCAAAGGTGCTAAGGCTTAAGGCTCCGATGAGAATTATTTTCTCACATGCAGCAGCACATCAAGTCCAGGCCGGTTAAAGTGTTCTTCAAGCGGGCCCCCGTTAACCACGCTATGATCCACTCTAAACGCCGAGAACATCCCCTCCCCTCTCTTATTACAGCCTGACAGTTGCAGACAATCACTGTGATCTGTGATCGGGCCTTTTGCGGCTTGTTATTGAAAATCACCTTCGATTTGCTGCAGATATGGAGATAGTGAAGGATTTAAAGGCTGTCTATAAAAGCAGGCTTTGGGTGAGTGTGTGCTGGTGTACATGGCATGTTTAAGCAATGAACATGCTCACATTGCTTAATTGATTGTAGAGACGCAGATGAAGAGGATCGAGGCGTAACTGTGTTCAAAACTCCAGTTTCAAATGCTCCGCTGTTTGTCACTTCCAGCCTGAATGGTTTCTGTGTCTGCTGCAGCCGTGACATTTCTCAAATCAGCACCTGCGTGACAGCACAGTGCATCTGCCTGGGTATTAAGGTAACCATCCCATTTAGTTATCCTGCACATATTCTCACATTGCATGCTATAGAAACTGCCTGGCTGCGAGGGAAGGTGCTTCTTCATTTTCACTCTGACACCTCGTCTTTGTTGTTGCTTTCAAAGCCTCCCAGCCGCTGAATAGACCGGGACTCTTTTGTTTGTGGTCGAGTTTTGTCCCAAAAAAATGATTTTTTTTCCCCCTCTGACCCCGAGTGGAACCCTCCTGCTGAAACTTTTCTGTATTCTTGTGGCACCGTAACCGATTCACCAACAAAGAAAGAGAAAGGCGGAATAGAAAAGCCCTGCTGCGAGTTTGTGCAGAGCTTCAACCAAAACCCTGGAAGCTCGTTGACATGCAGAGGTGGAGCTCCCTGAAAAGTTATTGAACTTCTTTCTGTTCTTTTTTTATTTTTTTTATTTTTTCTCACAGACACCTTTTTTTATATTACCTGGCAAGACTTCTCTGTCTCTTTTTTTTCTTTGTCCACAGCCGGAGCCTGTGGTTTGAAAGGGCCCACTGTCCCTAGATTAGGTTCTGCTGGTGTGTATGATCAATGAACCGGAGCCGGCTCGCGGTCAGAGCGGCGCGGCCGGGGTTGCAGCTACATTCCCGCCAAGTGGCTGGATGGTGATAAGTTCATTGTTGTGCCTCCTGCGTGCCCAAGATAAGCTGCAGCACGTTGGGAGTTTTGCCGTGGCGGCCGCAGCAGCCCGGGTGTAAGCTGGTCACGGTTGGTCGGACTGCAGCGCTCTGACAGATTGTCATTCAGACCTCTCAGGGTGTTTAGTGCTCATTTAGCAGGCTGAATACACAGAAACAAGTCGGCTGGATTGAACACAAACCGCTTATTCTAAAACCTCTTTTATCGTACGCACCCTTCTATATGAGAAGTTATAAAAAAAAGTCAAAACACAACTTTCATCCACTAACTAACACAATCTATAAAATCACCCTGATGATGTGATCTAATCTACTAATCCTTAATAAGAGCATCTCGTAGTGACCGGCCGTTGGGCACAAGGGCTCAGGGAGATTAAAGGTCACATTGTTCTCCTTTTAACAACTTTGAATAAGTCTCAGAGCTCCCCGAAACATGTGTGTGAAGTGTCCTGCTGTAAACTCTGATCCTGTTTGTGATCGTGCCTATAAACCGCCATAAGCTGTTTCTGTGTCTGTAGACTCGTCGTTGGACTTCCTCCAGTGTGGATCGAGTGAAGTCTTTTGCCGTCACGTTCTTTAAAAAAGACAAAAAAGACACTTTGAATTCAGATATGGGCGCCCAGAGAGTCCGGAACAAGCAGCTGTTGTATTTATGTTTGGAATATATTTTAAAAGCGCCTTAAAGTGTGAAGAGGATGTAATTTGTAAGGAGCTGTATTTCATTGTTGCAGAAGTAACGGGCCTGGTGAGGGAATATTATGCCTCCAAATTACAAACTCTTCATGGATTAATGTAGTAAACGTCCAAAACAAAACATCTGAAGCTTTTCCTGCGACCCGGAGTTATTTATACTCCACTCGGCGCTGAGGAGGCAGCGGGGGAAACTTGGGGTGAAGTGTCTTCCAGAGGACACGTCGGACATGTGGCTGCAGGAGCTGGGGATCGTTTGGTTGACAGATGACCGACTCTACTATCAAAGCACAGCCGCCCTAAATGAACAGCTGGTACAATGTGCTCCATGATGCAGACTTCATGAGCACAGTGTCTCCTGTGGGCCTTCACACCTGAACTCACTTCATCTTTTATCTACATGTGGAGAGTGTTTTATTGTCCTTGACGAGGGCCACAAGTCATGTTCATTCAGACTTGAAGTATCACTCACTGGTCTTTTCAATCAGTGGAAGTGTGTAAAGGAGTTTGACGAAAGTGTCTAGGAAGGTGAGAGGAAGACAGACTCAGCAGACGAGGTTTTTCCAGAGGTGAACGTTTATTTACAGAGATAATTCCAACTTTGTTAAACAACAAAAGTCTGATGAAAATGAATCAACCGAAATCAAATGAGGGACCATGTTCAAGGCAGCACGTCCTCACCTCTCTCCCCCATCATATAGACTGCCCCATTAACAAAATGGCCGCATCTGGGTTTCACACAAGCTCACCTCTGGAGTTTCAGTTTTCTGTCACCTCAAAGAAATCCAAATAAAGTCTTCCCTTCAACTAAAGATCATTTATTCTACTAAATGAAGTGAAAACACTGCACTTACATTCTCCCTGTAACTCACATCACAAAGAAATGATAAGACTGAAAAATAACCCTCCCATATATGGTCTGCCCCAGTGATGTCAGCGATGACATCATGAACCCTATGTATTCCCAGGAAGTGCTGGGTCCTCCCTTTTAATCTGCATGGAGCACATGGACAACAGAACAAACAGAAGAATCAATTAAAAATTCCAGAAACTAAAAAATGATTGAACTAAATCAAGACTGTGTGTTTGCTTTAAGGTGATTTATACTTTGATGTGAACTGTAACTTAATGCGAACACAAACAGTAATTGTTTCAATGTTACCCAAACAAACGATACATTATAGCAAAATACTTTGCGATAGGATTGAAGTGACAGGCGGTGAACAACTAAAGAGCGTCTCCGCACTTTGTCACAACGTGTACTACTCGCTGTCAGGAGGACGTTTGTGACCAATTTTCTCTGAAACACGGAGTGAATGTGTGAAGTAAATGAGCAAAGAGCATTGTGTGTTGTTTGAGTGAAGATAAAATAGGCCTGCACCTTCTGTAAACCAGCTGCAAGCTTTAAATGCAATACACTCCAGCCCTCTTTTATATAACACAATCAATACGTGCTCAGGCCTGCAGTGCTTTTATATTGGTATTAGGAATGTTGAGCCTTTTATTTTTGAACGTGTATCACGGCGCACTCCCCAGCTTACATTGCTATCCGATCCATACTGCATCGATGTTTTGTCTAAAGCCAGCCTTCCAGTGGACGGCCATGCCTGACTGCAGCCAGGGGAATCAACTGATGCCTGTCATGGATTAAACAAATCAAAATGCTTTTCTCTTATCTGGGATGGCATAACACAGAGTGGTGCAGGCACAATGTGTTGCACATGGAACATCTGGACACGGGTCAGAGAGTTTCTTTCCATATGTGAGCAGAGCATGACAAGTGTCCACTTATCTCGGGTCAGTGCTCGTTCACTACTGCACTGGACAAAAGGATTTCACATTTTCAAATGCTTATCATTGGTGCATGTCGGTGCATCACTAGCTTATTCAGGAGAGCAAACATCACCCATACAGACGACACCATGGAGTCTGACACTTCAGCTGCAGGTTCGACTCCTGGCGTTGGCCCTTTGGTGCATTCTTGTCGTTCTTGTCTCTCTTCAGGGATCCTAAAAATCTGAACTTGGGACGCGTGTATTTAGTCATTTTAAGGTTTAAACGTTGTCACTCACTCGTCACAACCACATTTACTAGCAGGTCAACAGCATTACTAATACTTGAATCTGATTGGCCCTCAATGGTGTCTAGTTATCATCTAGATGGGGCTGTATGCATGTAGCCCTGGCTAATGGGCCTCCTCTTCTGGCTCTACTGCCTGGATGTAAACGAGCACAGTGAACAGATACTCTCTTCATATATAAGGATTTATTTATTCATTTATTTTTTGCTCTTTTAAAAATAAACATTTTAAATTAATAAATTAAATAAATTATGATGAGCAATGAGCAAAAAATGACACAATAAAAAGCCCAAATGTTGTTAGATAATGTCTAACTATTTGACATCGTCATCAAACTGGCGTGTTGCAGACAGCGCTGAGAGGGTTTGGAAAGTGGTGAGTCAGAGCGTGCTCCAGTCAAGACAAAGATAGAGGACTTTGGAGTTGACACCCTGGCCGGGTTGAATGAATTGTTCGGGACTGTGTTGGCTCCATGAGCTGCCACATGTGACGGAGATATGACTTGGGGAGGGTGTCGGTGTCCTGCTGGAAGTCACACAAATCGTCCCCTTCTCCCTTACCATGAGCTTGAATTGCTGTGCTTTCATCCCGTGTCTCTGATGGCCTGATATTCATCAACTCTATCAGCTTCGATGACATTCACTGACTGGCTTTATTGAACAGTCTGCACATTGTTCTGAGAATATGTGATTTATATGACAAGAGCACTTTAGAAGAAGCTGCAGTCATTTTAGTTGGTCAAGATGTGAATAAACATATTTAACAGACGTCAAAAATATTGAAATTATTTTGAAAGAATGAGTTGAGTCTAAAATATCTAAATTATTAAAACTTGACTAAACCTACTTTGTTTTTTTTTTGTTGTTGTTTTTTTTCCATTTGTTGAGTACTTACATTAACTCAAATATTTCCAGTAGTTATCAAAGGCAGATAAATATAGTAGCAACTGCATGTTTCTCGTTGCCGTGGATACGTCAAAGACGGCTGCGTAAGGAAGCGTGAGCTGCTCCTGAAAGCTCGCGTACTGTTGCTGTTTGTGCTGCTGGGATAAGGACGTCAGGTAAATGATACCTGGACACATCGTTTCTTCTTCAGGTCTGTTTCAACCTGTCGTCATGACTACGGTCCACTCAGGGTTCGATTCCAATTTGAACTCTTCAACCTCCTGTGTTTCCTCATTCAGAATTCATAAGAGCGCTTTCCCTTGGTCTGTCAGTACATAGTTTCATCTTGTGATTGTTTCTGGATTGGGGGGGGGGGGGGGGGGGGGCTGGGTAAGGGGTTTGGGGGGGGAGGGGGCTGGGTAAGGGGTTTGGGGGGGTCAAGTTGTTGCTGTTTGTAATGTAAAGCACATCACCGTATTTTGAGTGCTGTATATATAAAGTGAGTTTGAGTGATCGTATGAGTGGTGGGTGGAGTCGCGTTGAGAATCATTCGCTGACAGCCTCCACATCATCTTCTCTTATTGTTTTGGTTGAGAGCCCCCTGGTGGTGACTCTGCACTCAGCCAGTTGTGCATAACTGCATGCATTCACAGTGTGGGACTTGACCTTGTCATGACACATTCATATGAAGTGAATATCTTTGCGTTCACTGTGTTGAATAGTGATGCAGGACCTTTGGTGGAACATGAGTCTTTACTGACAACAGGTCGCTGAGCATGAGGATGTGGAGCTGAATATGTTTTAGTGCACAGAATAAGAGCGTCAGGACATCGATGACGACTACTCCCACTAACACACCAGTTTAACACCAACATCAAGACTACACACAGATTATGGACGGTACATTTTAACAGCAGAAGCCTGAACACCAACTTCCACAAATGTAAAAAAAACAAAAACATGACCAATTCAAGCAGACCTTCAATCAGTTGTAATGTCAGAAACTTGGATCAATAGGGACATGGGTTATCAGAGTGAAGGTGATGAAGTGACTTGTGTGAATAGGATCACATAAAATGGAGGTGGTGTAGCCTTGTATGTGGAACAAAACTTGAATGACTCTGTGCTGGAAACGAACGTGAACAGTGTCGGATAACCTGCTGGAATGTTCTGACCTGATGACCCAGGAAATCTTCCATCTTTTTTTCAAGTTTTTCATTTTTTTCTTTTCATAGAAAATAAAGACCTCAATCAATCAAACGTACCTCTGCCTGAACAGTGGGATTTCAACCAGCAGCAGAGTCTCATTGACATGAAACATCTTTTTGTGAGTGTCCTGGCAAAGACAGAAAAGAACAGTGACATGGTGACAGCTATAAAGCAAATGATAGGATTATAAAGATTATCTCACTATTTAGTTGAAGCATGCTGAGTGAAGCTTCAGCCTGCATCCTTCACATGCATACTATCAAAACATGTTCCAGTGCCTCATTGGCAGTACTGCCAGGTTCTTCCTCTTTGCAACACGATGAGGGACAACTCATCATTCAGGCAGTGCGGAGGTACTTGTGCTACTTGGCAGGCATGCTAAATCGCCGTTTGGAAGTGCCAAGCAATCCCAGTGGAAGAACATGCTTAAGTATTCAAGGTGACTTGAGCCGGAGGGTCACTTTTACCGGGTTTTTTTTGTTTTTTTCTCCAGCCGTTTAACGTCTTTTTTTTCTTTCTGTCCAAGTGGGACAACAGAGCACTTGCTGTTCGGCTTGTCGAAAAAATTGGCACAGAAGGCGACCGGAAAATACTCGACTTCCTTTAACAAGTGGAATGGTTTGAAATAAAAGGAGCCCGATGCACACGGAGGCTGATGGAGCGAGGATATGTGCAAAACGGGGATTAAGATCGTTGTAAAACCATCAACACGCATTGCTTCATCTCCTACACGTGGAGATTAAACTGCTTTCCATATCTCTCACTGAAGAACAAATGTGGTAGCCAATGAGATGTAACAGGAACCATAATTGCTATTCGTCTTACGATTGGCAAATGGCTTTGGTGTTTGTTTGGTTCATTGCACCGCGTGTTCTTTCTTTGTGAGGGCTGACGTGCATGTTGAATTAAGTCAACACGGAGACGAGAGAGAGCTGCCGTCCTCTTTGAATGGCTGCTTCTTTAATCTCATTTTGCATGGACACAGTGTTTAAATCCATGCTACAGGTTGACGTCGTGCTTCTTTTTTTTTTATAGCAGAAAATGAAATCTTCTCCATCCACCTATGAGAGGTGGGGTTTTTTTTGTGCCATTGGCTGCTTCGCGTTTGGCTTCATAATGCAGCAGAGGTGGTTTGACTCAAACACAATACTGTGTAGGTGTATATTTTACCGTTACCTATAATACGTTGATGGGTTTTGCCAGATATTATACGTCTTCATGTTCAAGAGCTCTGCCTCAACCAAAACCAAAGGTAGGTAAATGGAATGTGAAGTTTCACTGGAGATTATAGATTCAATGAAAGCAGTTGGGGGGGGGGGATATTTGCAGAGCTTGATGTCCATGTGTTCGATGATGCATCACTGAACCATTCATATTATTCTCAACCTCATGGATTAGAGTTAGATGGAGGGTTAAAGGACCATTAAATCTCTCCCTTTTAACACAAGACTTTACTTGACTATTTGATAAGGATCCTTTTTGATCTTTGTTACAGGTGGAAAAATAAAAGTTTGAACAAACTCCCTTTAATTCAATTCTCAAAGGAACAATCTGTAAGATACTGTATGTATTGATGTAGGTATGGTATGTATGTACTGTATGTATGATGTATGATATGCATGTACGTCATGAATCTACCTTTTCTGTCTTCCTTTCCCATCAAGCACCATGCACAGGAAGGTTTGTGTTTTTCGAGCCATCACCATCAAAGCTTTCTCTTTGCATCGTGAGCTTCCTATTCTTCTTCAACATAAAAGACTCAAACAAACGTGTACCTGCAGAGTCAGCATGCTGCGCCTCAGCAGCCTTCATTTAAGCGGCTCAACAACCTGTCCAAACCATTCACGGGACTTTAAATCCTGCAAAACTACACGACCCATCTGCTCCGCCTCACTTTTTAATTGGGATTCATCTGTGGGATCTCATTCACAGAAACTCTGACCTTCCACTATTGGAATGTAGAATCGCTGAAATGTGGGCTGAGTCTCGTTGGATCTGATCAAAGTGAGCGCTCTGTGATCTCGGCTCACCTTGAAGTGGACCCTTCCCTCTGTCCTCTTTGCGCTCCGTGTCCCATACATAAAGATCCGACATGAAGATTTTAAAGGAGGACCTTCTGCAGCGTCCACAGATTACCATTCCTCGGCTGTCTCGGTTAATATGTTGAGTCGTGTGTCGGGCAGCTTGTTAGGAAGCCCACTGACTTTGATTGATTGTGCTGTTTCCTTCTCTCATTCATGGAGAAAATTGGCTACGCTGAACAAGGAACACCTTTAAACAAGCTTAGCAATGTATCCAGGGGACACTGGAGTGTTTCTGTCAATGACTTCTAGCTTTTGTTCTGCACATATACACACTTTGTTCTAGACTTTACCATCCGTGTGTGTGTGTGTGTGTGTGTGTGTGTGTGTGTGTGTGTGTGTGTGTGTGTGTGTGTGTGTGTGTGTGTGTGTGTGTGTGTGTGTGTGTGTGTGTGTGTGTGTGTGTGTGTGTGTGTGTGTGTGTGTGTGTGTGTGTGTGTGTGTGTGTGTGTGTGTGTGTGTGTGTGTGTGTGTGTGTGTGTCTTATTTTTGATGTAAAACTCAACAACCTGACTCTTTCTTTCACGTTATTCTGCCTCGACTCTCATGCCTTCCATCTCTAGTCCACCACTCTCTTCCTTTACTCATCCCATTAAACACACACACACACACACACACACATCCCAACCCCCTCTTTTTTTACTACCTCTCCTTCGTTACTGGCTCTCAGCAGAAGCCATAACTGTGAGAGGTGAGGCAAGAGAGGGCAGCTTCCCCTGACACCGCATGAGGATGTGAGCGGAATAGCTTCAGCCTACACACACACACGCACACACACACACACACACACACACACACACACACACACACACACACACACACACACACACACACACAGACGGCTCTCTCTGCTGCTGTTAAATCCCGGTACGAGCACACAGCTCTGTAACCATATGTCCCCCCCCCCCCCCCCCCCCTTCCTCTCCCACTGGGCGACCAGGCGTCACAAAGCAGCGTTTCTCGTCCTCCTTTAAACAGTTGGCCTGTCTCATTACTCCTCAATGCGTCTGTCAATACCTGCACGTTAGACTCTCAGCAGTTATCTCCCATGTGAAACAGATGTGCGCCCTGTTGTTGTTGCCTCCTGTGTTTGCTGTCACCATGTGTTGTATACTGTTCTAATAGGACACAATTCATGCCTTCCTAAAGGAGGAATCAGGACGAACTTATCGAGCTGAATCACGTTGTTGGCCCGCACCGGAGAAGAGCATCCCATTAGCTCTCACTCAGACACTTTATAGATTCACTTTAAAGGCTCGGAATTAGATTTTGTTGGGGAGTTTTAGCACTTATCCCCTAACAGGAAGACACAAATTGAAATATAGGAGTGAAATCGGCAGCGAGCGAGCACTCCTGATAAAGACGAACCAGCAGCAATCAAGCTTCTGCTGTCTTCGTTTCTTATAAATGTCCATGCCATGTGGAAAACATTTGTCTGCTCACGTCACGAGTTAACCAGGTTTTGAATTACATTTGTTTTGAAGACTTTTAGTCAAGCCAACAGTGAACATTTCCTGCCAGCAGTTTTCTTATTCCTGAGTGCTCGAGCTCGATCACGGTCCAAAATCTATTAAAACACACGACTGAGCCGCACAGACGCAGGGCAACATGATTTCACTCCATTCTCAACACTGACTGTATTTTGAGTCCGTTCACTGATACACTTCATCCTTCTGACGGAAACACAAGAGGCCAGTGTTTGTTAAAGTCCCTCCACAGAGGATTTCTGTTCATAAAAAATGTCACCGTGTGTATCGATCTGAAAGAATTGTACAATACTTACCATAACATTAGCTACTATAGATTTACTTTAATACTTGTTTATTCCAACTGAAGTGCTGTGTAGAAAATAAAAAGACGAGTGCAGCAGAATTCAAACGGTCTGTTTCTCTTTGGAAGGTTCCCACCTGAGTGAAATGACCCGGAAGCATCCGAGTGACGGCCACGATAAGAGCCGTTTAAATTCTCTAAAAGTGAAGGAAAGGTGGCTCAATGCTTCCTTTATAACCTCCTTTAGCATAGGAAACACTGGACCATCCTATATGAAAGGCTGAGATAATGCTGTCCCACAATTCCTTGTGGCAGCAACATTTAAAGGGACTTGCGCGTCCTGCTGTAATTGGATGAACCGTTCCGTTTCACTTGTGTTACTCGTAGCCTGGTAGTCTATACTCTTTATTTCATTCCAGCCTTGTTGTAATTAGGATGATTTCACTAGAAGGCACAGGGTCAAGTGATTTCCATGAACTTTTCATTGTCCATTTTTCTGGAAATTGGTACTTTCACCATGACAGACCTCCTAATTAACCCTCCTACGTAGGCGATGGTGGAAATGGCGTTGGATTGTCCTTCATGAATCCTCCGAACATCTTAACCTCATGAGGATACTGAGGGGATCGGAGGGACGGTCTCAATCCGTCCGAGGCTTCTGACTGTCACCCCTCTCCTGTCTCTTTAAAGAAAGACAACAAAGGCCGTGGTCAGCACGTCCCAATGATCAACGCACCTGAGCACTGCTGGACTGTAGCTGGCAGGATTGAGAAGTCAACATGTTAAAAACAAAACAGACCGACACCGGAGACCCCTTGTTCCCTCTCTGAGAGACCTCAGAGACACACAAGACAAACCACACACTGCATACTGTCTACTACATAGTCAATGCATATATATTATATATTCTACCTGACAGTGAGTGTGCGTTAAAAAAGGGTCACGTGATGAACTTCTGCTCTGAGCTCCGATCAGTGAGCTAGCATCAAGCTAACACAACAACAAAATAAAATGTCATCGTCATTTTGATATTATTTGGCAACATGCCAGATGTATTTCAGCACAAATCTTTCATTAGAAGCTGCTCGCTGGCTGGCTAGTGAGCACTGCGATTGGATAGTCTGAGAGCCGCAGTGCATTGTGGGTGCTTTAGTTTGACCAGTAGCTTCATACTTTAAAATTCTGTCCCATCTAGTATCCATCCGGGTGTTTCTTCAAACTATGTTTTCATATCATACTCCACCTGGAATATCAACTGTATGAATTATTAGAGAGCAAAAGCCATAAAAAGAATCAGGAAATACAGACTAATGAATGACTCCATCACTTTTTTTAAGTTACCAATGAGAAAAATATGAAGTTCTAATGAGGTTTTTCAAAAGGTTGAACCATTAAAATCAGCATCTTTTATGTTTTCATCTCTCATGATAAATCACTTTGCTGTAATAAGTGAAACCGTGAGAACACAGCTCGCTCTATAACATGGACGGGAACAAACACAGACTGTTCAGAGGTCATGCTCAAAGTCATGTAAAGCTGCCTTCATATCTTAGATGAGATATTTCAGCACAGTCAACATGAACCTCATGAGTCCAGTCAGTCAGAGTTTACAGGTTTCAGCACAACACACACTCCCACATAGATCGTGCTGTGCGTGAAGAGACTGAGCCTGAGAAGACGTTACACAAGCTTTGTTTGGAAAGGACACGTTTGTGTTTGTGTGTGCACTGCAGATTACATGGCGTGCACAGCTTTTAGCAGTAAGTGATAAATAAGTGTTCTGACAAAACATCAGAAAAAGAATCTCTGTAAACTGTTGATCATCATTCTGCTGTTTGGAGGTTTATTTCTTAATTTAACTGAGAAAATCCATATTAATACTTCAGAACAAATTCAAGAAGTTTTTTTTTACTCTTGTTGATCTTTATTAATTTATTTTGGTATGATTTTTAAAGCGCTGCATGTTGATTACAGATGGACCTGCATTAAAATTCAGAGCACAGCTCCTCGCCGCTATGATGCAGCGTGTTGTTAGCCTCATGAAAACCAGCCTCTCTGCTGAGTCGAGTAATGACTCAGCAGAAGATAAACACCATGAGCCTTATAAATCACTGCGTGTGACTAATCTCTGCTTAAAAAACAGCACATGCTGTGTGTGTGTGTGTGTGTGTGTGTGTGTGTGTGTGTGTGTGTGTGTGTGTGTGTTGTAAAATTCAATCAGCGTGATGTTTAATGACATATTTCATCACTTTGAAATAAACCACTCGTGTTGTCTTTGTCATGTGCCTTGATTCAAACGTTGTTTTTACACGACGCCGGGCAACTAATAGAAACATTCTGAACCTCTAATCAACACCATCTTTCCCATGTCGATTTGTTTTGAGCATTTGTAGAGCAGAGTCACGTGACGGCACGTCCACTCTTTGACAGGGAAGCAGTGAGCGTCATTTGGACACATTTTGTCTTTTGGGAAGACGTCAGCGGACAGAAAGGAGTCAAACGTAAACACTGCAGAAAAACTGTTAGCAAGAAATGCAGGTTGTTTATTTTCTAAAGTTTCAGAGAAGTTTATTTCTACTTTCAAACTAAAATGTGTTTTCATGCTACGTTTTGATTTCAGTTTGAAATATTTAATAAATAATCACAACACAGGTCATCAGATATGATCACTCTCTCATGAGAAACAATATGTCAGCTTTAACAGTGGAGCATATTTACATTATCATTAATCGTGATCGAGGTCACCAGCTCTACTTCAACATAATGCAGGACAGCAGCAACAACAAGCAGCTGTTGATAGATACAGATTCAGTGTTCACATGATCCAGAGCATCTCCTCCGGTGTATTTACAGAAGTACAGACTGTGAAAGTCTTTCTCTGTCAGCTTGTATTTTCAGTTTTAGAAAATCGATCACTATGAGTCGGGTGGCCCGCCAAAGTGTGGTCTATCTGAGAACATTTCAATCAATCAAACTTTATTTGTTTAGCACTTTTCATACAAAGTTGCATCACAAAGTGCTTTACATCATAATAAATCAAACAGCAACCACACAACTCCTCCACCCCCAAACCAAAAAATTAGATTAAAACAGGTACTGACGGGCCGAGGAAACGCTATCATTAATTCTTCATCCGTATCAGGAAGTACCAAAGCTTAACAACGGAGAAGAGTGACGAGGGAGAGAGCACGCTCTCCATTTCACAAACACAGCGTGAAGCCTGCCAACGGATTTCTTACATTAAGATAGTGTGCTCGAGGTAACATGTTTAAACACACAATAACTCAGGACTTTATTTGTTGCCATAGTAACAAGTGACGCAGGTATCAATATTGTTATTTCTAACGAGAAAGTTTTCGAAATGTACAATTCTAGTGAGGACATCCCAACTACAGACGGATCAAGTTTCCTGCTCAGGGATGAAATCTGTGTTGTTCTGTTTTGACCTCACACGTAGAAATATGATAACTGTAAAGATAGATGATGATGTTTAAATAGTGTGAACTACAAACCCTTTTACATATGAGGAGAAACCAAGGCAGACATTTATTTCTTCGTTGTTCAGAAAGTGTACATCTCCACTTGAGCCGGCCGTAGCTTCTCATCATTTCAATAATGTCACATCCTGTGTCGGGGAATCTCAGACATGAAGGTCGAGATGTGATAACGTTACAGTACTTTCTATTGTGCCCTTTCGTTTTTGAGTGATGGGCTCTAGGATCCATTTAAGCTCAGTTTCCATGGCGATATTTGCCACGATGCATCCCATTCAAACAGTCATAAGCAGAGTAAGGAAATAAATAAGTATAGTGTAAAAAGTCAATTTTTTTTAACAAGCTTTCTCAAAAGGTCACCAAACAGATTCAGATCAGCTTTTATCCACTGAAGATATCTGACTTTCAGCTTTTATCATGTGAAAGTTATCCGCTAACCTTGTGTCGAGGCTAAAGCGCTGTGTTTAGCGCGTTAAGTGACTACTTCACAGCCCCCTCAGAAATCAGCCTTCACTTTGGTGTGCTTGGAGGACAGGCTTGAAGGACGACCTCGCTGTGTTCACGCCGGAATAATGATCTGCAAATCAGTACCCCCGACTCTCCTCCGTACCCGTCCTCCATCAGCTCGACAATGGCGCGTGCGCTTCAATAGACGCTCATGATGGCAAAGTTTGGAGGAAAAATCTGGATCAACAGCGGCAAAGTAATTTCAGCTTATCGCCGCGCCCTCTGTTGACCGCACAATGTGACGATTGTTATCGTCGTCCCCGGGGGGAACAGAGTTTACCCAGAGGGAAGACGACGCTTGTGGCATTACAACCTCCAGAGACACGAGCTGCATGCTGGGAGGGAATGGAAATAAAGAAAGTGAGACGACTCAGGCTCTGCCGTCTCCGAACACTGGTTCCTCTGCTTTGTCTGTTGGATTCAGAGCCGCTGTGGTTTAGATGGTCGAGGGTTCGATCCCCAGCTCCTGCAGCCACGTCTTTGGGCCGGACACTTAACCCCAAGTTTCTCCCGCTGTCTGCAGGAAAAATAGAGGCAAACATATCGTCACCTGCAGGGTTTTTGAAGTCAATTTCCAAAAGTATTTCTCAACATATTTTATTGGTAACAGGAACAAAAAAGTCCCTGTAGTGAGCCGACGCCTGGGAGCTCCCAGAAGGCCTGTTTGAAAGTGTTGCAGCTCGAATTTAAATCTGAGCTCGTCATTTTATCCAAATAAGACGAATGATATCGTTCCTTCCCCGACTCTTTAACGTGCTCTCCTCGCCTGGAACAGAAAGAACTCCGCCTCCCCGCTGCCTGCTCGAATCTGACAGCGTTTCTGTTGCTGAATTCACCAAAAAATGTTCCCCTGCGACGTCCCTCAAACTGCCCCGGACATCCTGCTTTGCTGCTGCTCGATTCTTCTGGTATGGAACCATCATCTTATGTCGAGGTGTCTTTGAGTCACAAGTCTGAGAATTAAAAGAAGAAGGTTGACAGAGTTTGTCATCTGTATTTGAATGATAATGATCATGGAAGCGCACTTGTGACAGCCAGACAGACGCGCTCTGAATTCTTGCTATTCTATCGGATTCAAGCTGTGCGAGCGCTCCGTCACTCGCTCAGAGATTGGATCCAGCCCTCGTCTTGCTGGGCTCTCGACATGCTGAAGAGAGATGCTGTCATGTCATTTTAACGCCGAACAAACTCAAACTCCTCCAAACCAAATGCTTCATCAAACCTGCAGTCTCAGACGCTCGGCTACGACGCTGCCTTATCAGATTACCTGGATCCATTTGAATGCTTGTTTTCGTTCCCTCCCTCTTCACCACTCTCTTCCTCTCCTCTTCAGCTCCCCCATCTGTCTCCTTTTCCTTTCTTTCTTTCCCTCCCTCCTACATCTGCTGGGTGGTACTTCACATCGTCCCGTGCAGTAAGGAAGAGTCTCATTAATCCCTCTCTCATGGCAAACTCGTCCCCCGGGGGGGAGAGAGAGAGTACACTTTTTAAAAGTGCCCTGTCACACTCTGGCACATCATTTGCATTTAGGTTAAAACCAGCGGAGACTCTTAAATCTTATCTACGGGCAGAGGGAACTCCCTCTTCACTGCGGCGAGAGGCCATCGGTTATTGTCAAGCCAAACCTCGTTATACTCACACACACACACACACACACACACACACACACACACACACCCACACACACACGCGCCCACACGCACATGCCGTGTCACAGTAAAAGCATCAAGTGTTTGCTCTGTAAACAGGTTATAATACAGATAAGGGTTATGGCTATGGTCCAGCAGGAAAGTGTTTCCTTTGTAGTAATCAGCCTAATGGGCTGTCTGACAAAGAAAGTGGTGTACACACTCACAGCGGGGAGAGAGACACACGAGTATTGAAAGCATTGTAATCCATGTGTGTGGAAAATATTTATAATGCCTCCTATTAGCATGAATACTTAAAGCAGGTAAGTGCTTCTATGTGGACGCAAACGTGAGCTAACTCTACTCTTCACTCACACTCTGTACCGCCACATGTTTGACCACCAAAGGTCCAGCTTGTTGGACTCGTGTCAGTGCTCCATGCTGGACTCAAACACGCCACTCTTCCTTGGCCACGGCAACGAGCACACAAGTGTAACACGAGGGGTCCGATATATGGTGGATGGATCGCTCTACTTAAGAGAAACGAGGAGATGGAGTCCGATAACGTTTCACCACAAGCTAGCTACCGCTGCTACTAAAAACAACCACAAACACATCACATGACCCGTCCTTAGCCAATCAAAGGCAAGGATAATTAAACTCATGAAATGTAACAGTATTTTAAACTTAAACTTAAATGAATGAATTAACTGAAATATATGAATGTACCGTAAATTCCGTACTATTGAGCCACCTGGATATAAGCCGCACCGGCTAAAAATAAGTAAATAAATGTATTTGTACATATATAAGCCGCACTTGATTATAAGCCGCAGGTGTCCACGCTATAACAGGAGCTATTTACACAGACGTAGGCTACCGGTAACATCCGCAAATACTGTAGCGTCCGTACGGACGTTAAAGGACGACGAGAGCGTTCAAATAATAACTTTTACTTATCCCGATCACTGTCGGCCGTGACCACGCCGTTTACAGCAGAGAGCAACACATAACTTGCCGTAACAATCCAACTCTCTCCCCCAGCGTTCTCTCATACAGCCACTCAACACGTTCTCGCTGGTGCATTCACTGACTCTCCACATAATCGGAATTATGAACACATTATCAACTACTGACTTTACAACATGAACCGTTACAATACGAAGCCTAGCCGACGGTGTCTGTAACACGGCTGATGAAAAAGATGACCGTAATATATTTCACAAGAAAAAGTCCATCCATTCACTGCCTCAGAATGACTTCATTACTCACTTCCTCAGTCTCTGTTGTCGCTGTCAGTGTCATCTTAACGTGCAGCAGCTCTGTTAGCTTCTTTGACAGCCAGGTCAATCACCTTTAACTTGAAAGCTGCATCATATGTATTTCTCCGTGTGTTTTCCATGATGAGGGTGCGTGCATGAAGCACAAAATGACTGATATTAAGATCCGACGTGACGAAGTCAAATGTTTTTGCGGCAGAAGCTCATTGTCCCCCAAGAAAAATCCATGCATTAGCCGCACCGGAGTAGAAGCCGCAGTGCTCGAAGTGTGAGAAAAAAGTAGCGGCTTATAGTCCGGAATTTACGGTACTTCACTTTGAAGTCTTACACAAGCATGAGTCCACAGCATTCATTCTCTGACTCAAATAAAGCAGGTGAAGTCGTCATGTTCTTCGAAGTGCACACACGGACTCTGCCGCGTGTCCCCGTATCAAAACGCCGAGTCAGACTAGAGTCATCTCTGCTATTGTTATTGACAAAGATAGTATCAAAAGTACCGTCCTTTCTTGATTTTGATTGGCTGTGAGAAGAGAAGTGACATTGAAGAGCGTGTCGCTGATTGAAAGTTGAACTTATTTCAAAGTGCTCTGTGACTACGGCGACTGACACGAGGGCGTTTCAGCACCCAGGGCGACAAGTGCTGAAACGGGTGTCAGGTCAGGCTCTCAATGTTTACACTTGAGTAGAAATGTATCCAGCCATGATCTAGATATCCTAACATATTTTAAAAACACTGACTCTATATATCTGGTAATGCAACAAACGCTCCAGCTGTTCCCTGTAAGGAGCTCTGATTCACTAGTTGCCAACCCTTGATGTGTTTCAGGGTTTTTCCTCCCATAGCTAGACCCAAATGAAAACTTACACAGCTTTCAATCAGATCTTTAATTACCTGTGTGACGATCCTAAGACATGAGCAGTAGACCCAGATTTTTTTTTTAACAAGATGTAAATAATTCTGAATCATTTGTGTCCTGCATTGTTCTGTAACTGGGTCCATGTTCCTGATGTTTGCACGTGGTGGAAAAGCCTGTGATCAGCAGGAAAGTCCTGCTTGTGGTAATCAGTGTAAGGGTGTTTTCCAGCACAGCTTCAGCCTGTGTTTGTATTTGGAGCTGCACACAGGGCCCTCACGGGGATAAGTCTAGACCTGGCTGAGAGCTGCAGGCCTTGTTCCATACTTCATGTTCAGTCGCCTTCCCGTGGCTCTTAAGCTGTTGTGGTCAACCTTACCCTCGCCCCCACCGCCCACACACACCGTTAACACCAGTGCTTTAGTCACTCAGTCACTCAGTTCTGGGCTTTTCCTTTTCATCAGGCCAAATCCTCATTATTGTTTACACACCCCGAATCCTCCCGACAACCAGCGCTGCGCCGCTACACCAATAAACCATCACATTCGGTGCAATTTGATCAATTATAGACGATCTTCTAATGGACTGTGTCACTTCAGTGCACCCCCCCCCCCCCCCCCCCCCCCTTCCTTCTGCTCTGCACTGTGCTCGCTCTGCTTCTCTGCCCGGTTCATTGAGACGTCTGTGTGCAAGATGAGCTGTAGACGACTCGATGGCTTGTACACCGATGGAAGCGGAACAATATATCTGTACATTAGATTTATGCACGGCCCTGCATCATGCTGGCAATTAGTGTAATAGTCTATTTCATGGCAGAGTGTCCAGAGTAATCCACAAGCAGGATAAGGATGTGCACTGTGTACCATCCTGCAAATAACAGCGCTAAACAAGTGATTGATGTGCAAATTCTTAATTAGAAATGCTGAAAGGGAGGAAAGGCCTCGGAGATACCCACAATGGAAACTATAAACCAGCAATTAAAGAATGCACAAAGAACACACTGAGTAGCTACGGATATGAATATTTAGACTTTATAAATGGTTTAAAGCTTGAGAGAGAAAATAGGGATTTGCACTTTGGCTAATTTGATGTTTCTGTAGATCATCAATTAAAAGTAGAGCTGCCAATCGAATAAAACAATGGTGATTCATTACTATTAATCCAACATTTTAAAATAGTTGAAGTGCCAGATTGAAGTGCAAACAGAGTGATAGCCTGTTCAAACTCAGCCCACACTGTTGATAATAGAGCTCATGTAGCTCCTCGACATACTCTGCATATTCTTAAGTGCCATGTTGGAAGATCGCCCCAGTGTTTGTCATCTTGTCATGCAGTGACTGATAACTCACTCTATAATATGTATGTATCAGATAAATATTCACAAAGTGCTGCAATAATAAAGAGACGTTAAAAAGCATCATGATTCACTTCTTATACAAATCGTGTGAAGAACAAACTCTGAGGAACTGAACGTTGACCAGAGGAAAGAACTGGAGAGCAAATATTTGTTACATAGTCTGGCTTTGTAGTACTCGTAGTCAGTCTTGGGTTTAAAACCAAGACCAGAGTTCAGTCTCAGACGGGACAGACTGTGAATTTTACATGAAGACTGGTCAAGACTGATGGGCTGTTTTTCCATGTTACTGGGATGAGAGGGAAAACACCTCACTGAAAGTACAAATTATATCAAGTTATTTGTCGTTTGAGTTTTCTCTCCTGGTTACCGCCGCAACCTTCCAAGTGTTACCGTCTAAGTGATTGACTCGTGCTGCACTCAAGTTGAGCATTTTTCTTTGATCTTTAGGGTGTTAGTCTTGACTCGGTCTCGTCTTCACTCGCTTCTTTAATGTCTTGGTCTTGGTCTTGACTCGCTTCTTTAATGTCTTGGTCTTGGTCTTGACTCGCTTCTTTAATGTCTTGGTCTTGGTCTTGACTCGGTTTTTTAATGTCTTGGTCTTAGTCTTGACTCTGTTCTTAAATGTCTTGGTCTTCGTCCTGACTCTGTTCTTTAATTTCTTGGTCTTCGTCCTGACTCTGTTCTTTAATGTCTTGGTCTTGGTCTTGACTCGGTTCTTTAATGTCTTGGTCTTGGTCTTGACTCGGTTCTTTAATGTCTTGGTCTTGACTCGGTTCTTTATTGTCTTGGTCTTGACTCGGTTCTTTAATGTATTGGTCTTAGTCTTGACTTGGTTCTTTAATGTCTTGGTCTTAGTCTTGGACTCTTTCCTTGATTGTCTTGGTCTTGGTCTTGACTCTGTTCTTTAATGTCTTGGTCTTAGTCTTGACTCGGTTCTTTAATGTCTTGGTCTTAGTCTTGACTTGGTTCTTTAATGTCTTGGTCTTAGTCTTGACTTGGTTCTTTAATGTCTTGGTCTTAGTCTTGACTCTGTTCTTTAATGTCTTGGTCTTAGTCTTGACTTGGTTCTTTAATGTCTTGGTCTTAGTCTTGACTCTGTTCTTTAATGTCTTGGTCTTAGTCTTGACTCTGTTCTTTAATGTCTTGGTCTTAGTCTTGACTTGGTTCTTTAATGTCTTGGTCTTGGTCTTGACTCTTTTCTTGAATGTCTTGGTCTTAGTCTTGACTTGGTTCTTTAATGTCTTGGTCTTGGTCTTGACTCTTTTCTTGAATGTCTTGGTCTTAGTCTTGACTTGGTTCTTTAATGTCTTGGTCTTGGTCTTGACTCTTTTCTTGAATGTCTTGGTCTTAGTCTTGACTTGGTTCTTTAATGTCTTGGTCTTGACTCAGTTAGGGTGGTCTTGACTAAAGTTAAGTTGACTGCATGTTAATTCAGATGCTGTGGGAATGACTGAGTGAGTTAGTGAAAGCATACTGGTGGTCTGCTCAGTGAAAGATTTGAGGAAAGAAAAGAAACAAAACAAGGCATTGTTGATTAATTAAATAAAAAAACAAAAAAAAAACACCTTTTATCTCAAAACTCATCAGAATTAGGCTGTGATATAGTGAATCGTGATGATACAATAAAAATGTAGAATTAATAAGATTTGAACAGTCATAATTACAAGATTAAAAGGTATATGTATTGAAATGTCGTATTATGATTAGAACTTATTTTCAATAAAAACTTTTTATTCAATCACTAATAATAATGTGGATTTCAAATCTTCTCTTCTAAGTCAATTCATTGTATTAGTTGTGTACTACAATTTTGTAATGTCATGAAATTTGAGTTCTTTATTTGGGGACCTAAAGCAGATGTCAGATTAAAATGTGATTGAATAGATTATTCAATTACAAATCCTGTAATTAATTAGATGTTTTTCTCCTGACAGCACTAATAAATACATGTGTGTATACATGTGTATATTATTCATGTTTCTAAACACTAGTACGTCTGACAGCATACTGAGAGTGGCTCTTAAATCCTTGAAACACTTGAAGTTACTCAGTGTGGATGTCTAGACAGTTTTTGACCCTTGAATGTGAAACACAAACATCTGCACATGACCAACACTCAGTTGGAGCTGCAGTTTGACGTGTTGGATTCAGTGTGCAGTCTTGTTTGTGCACTGTGATCTATATTTCGATTTATGTCTCCCTCTCAGCAGCACTCTTACTTCTCAGGACTTATGAGCCTGATGCATCGTTGCTGCTCTTCAAACTTACATCTCAGAAAATTGCCCATAAAGCCCTGTCATGCATTTGTAATGTTTTCCATTTCTGTGTGCATACAGGAGCTGGAACAGTGAGGAGTGTTTCTTCTGCTCTGCTGCAGTCAAACAATTGTCACTTTACTCATCCTCATCTTCTTTATTTATTAAGTGTTATCCGAAAATGGATAGAAATACTGGGCGCTGATTTTCAAGTGGAGACAGATAACTTGATAACTGACACTTTCACTGTCTGTGAAAAGCAATTGACCAGTGTTTACTCTTACAGTGAAACACCTGAAGATGAGCCGTGCAATACAAGAGAGGAAGATGGTTGTTGATGACAATATCATCTTCTTCTTTCCCATGTAGTCACTCAACTACTCAAACGAACACTGCATCAGAGTTAAATGCTATCAACATGAATGATACAATCTCGTCCTCTGCTCTTTATGAACAGGATTTGCTACTTTGTTTTACATTCCAAAGCCAATATGTCTTTCACATGTTAAAGGGCGACATGTTATGAAAATCCACGTTCAGTGTTCAGTTCAACATTTATATAGGTAACCTGAGTGTTTACAAACCCACAAAAAGTGGATTAAATCCACCCAGTCCTTTGTTTGTCGTCTGCAAAATTATACAACAACAGAAAAATGCTCTGTTTCAAATGTGCTCTCCTTGTGATGTCACAATGGGATACTGGAAAAAAATCTTCCCCCCTCCCCAGGTATCTTCACCCATGGACTCTGCACCAAGCCTATAGCCGAACTTTTGTGCAGGTCCGCCATCTTTATTCTTGCTAACGGAGGAGTGATGTCTACCGGAAAAACTCAGGGGAGGGGTCGTTACATTTAAAGAGACACACACACCAAAACAGAGCGTTCTGAAAGAGCTGGTTTCTACAGTATCACAAACCTCCTCAGCTCAGAGTTTTCATTCAGACCACAGGAGGACTGTTTGAAAAGATGGAGAAGGGGGATAACATGTCCTCTTTAACCCCCGATTACTAGAAACCAGCATCGTCACGTGTTTTTTCTGGGGTTCCAGATAGCCATAGCAGAGGTACTTTGCGTACCTCATGTATAAGTTTAGTCTTCATCACATCAGCTGTTGGTTCATCCACTGTTGTTTCCCCTTGAACATTCCTGTGTCTCTTCAGCTGTCTGATCCAATGACGGCAAAAAACTGAAAATAAAACAACACTAGTGCTCAAATTCCACTGAATTTTCTCGATGATCTTGTCAACGGTTGTTTCGGAGATATTGTCTTCAAATATCTTTTTATTTATCGCCCTTTGTCGTTTGTCTCTTGCAGAGATCTCTGGGAATTCAGAGGACATTCCTCTGGTGCGCTGGAGGCAGCAGTGGCTGGAGAACGGCACTCTTCTCTTCCACATCCACCATCAGGACGGCAGCCTGAACCTCCCTGAACCCACCGAAGACCCCGCCAACAATTCAGCGAAGGAGGAGCTCCGCATCCTGCACATCTCTGTCATGGTAAACGCCTCAGTAAAGATGGAAACTGTTTCCAAGTCTAACGTTGTGGAACTTTTTTTTAATTGGATCAACTCTTGCATTTGCAAAATCCAGGCACTAAAGGACATAAATTGTTTTTTTTTCCACCCTAAAATGTACATGGATTAAGATATATGAAGTTATTTCCCTGAAGCTAAAACATTGTCTGAGACATCATCTTTGAGATAACATCCCCCTCTCTTGTTTTTGTTTCTCTAAATGAAACAGCTGACTGCCCTCTTTTTTGGGGGTAAAGCTTTAAAAGGAGCAGATTAATCCTGCAGACGTCTGTCATGGTCCGATGGCTGTTTGAGAGGCGACGAGGTTTCATTAGAAAACATCTCTGTCTTACAGTTCACTCCCTGGGATAATAACTCTTCTTTGTTCCAGAAGTACATGAAATCTCTGTCAAAGCTCCGCACAACAACAACAACAGCTCTGCCACTGACAGATATGTTTATCCAGGACACATGCTGAGTGAATAGCCTGCTTTTCTGCAGCCTGCCACGGGGCACGGAGACGTGCGACATGGAGCACGGCTGTGTTACAACTGCACAGACATGGAGGGAGTCTGGGTGGATTTCTGTATCAAAGCAGTGGGTTTCTCTGTGGTCTACATATACCCTCTTTTATGTCCGAGACTTTATGCGGCCTATAGGCAGCACAATCTGTGTTTATGTGTGGAACATATATTTAAAGATCTGCACAGAATGTAGCTTTGTGCAGGCCTGCGCTGTATCAAGCCTTATCTGCTTTGTCGGCAGAGTAGGAAACGAATGCTTAGATCTAGCTGCTTCCTCCCCTTGGCTGCGGATATGTATATTTATTAGATCTTAGATATGCCACACCTACTCGCAGTGCCCTTTCCCAGCCCAAAGACATTACAATCGCACTTTGATGGATGAGGTGTATTTTCAGACATTGAAAGCATATTATAGCTGCATACACAAATGATTACTCAGCTTGAGAAGACTTTTACCAGCAGCTACATCTGCTGAACGGAAGCAGGGAGTCGCACTTCCACACACCCGCTGAATGTCACCCGTTTTGACACCTTGAAACAAATAACCGACCTTGACGATCTGCTGCAGGTTTTGCATGTGCGAGTTAACACCCGCCTGATCTAGAGGGTCTGCACAGGCTCGAGTGGTGACGACATGTTTAAGTGCACATGAGCAAAAACCAGTGCAGACGTTCTGCTTCTTCCCTCTTTGATTCCCTTCTAATCTCACATTTTCAGTCCCTGCCCATCCTGCAGTTCACATCCCATCAACCTCAGGTTTGTGTCTTTGTGCTACCTGCTCTGCTAATTCCTCTCATCCTGAAAGAGCAGGGGTGGCACAGTGCTCTTTTTTTTAAATGAAGGTGTGGGTAGGGAGGGATTAGCATGCAGATATGAGCAGACCGTGACAACAGATGGGAGCCGTGTTGCCGCTGCGCTGCCCAGGCCCCCGCTGCAGCTTGCCACCCGGCTGGAGGCCGCGACCTATAAATCCAAAGCAGTGTCACTTGTTCGACTCCTTGTGGACACAAAAGGGCTCCTGAAGGCTGCTATACGGGCTTTTTAGCTCAAGCTCACACCTGTCACTGGAGCTCTCTCCGTAGTGTGTTTTAGGACCCTGCAGGTCAGCACAGGCCGTGGTGTGGGAGACGTGACAGAGGCAGTGGGAGACACTTTTGGATGTCTCAGTTACTTCGAGTCGATGCCAAAAAATCAAAGGAAACCTGTTCTCATGCAACAAAAAAAAAATCAGAGGTAGACACTTATTCTGGTTTACAACAGCTTGAACATTGCACTAATCAAAGCTTGAATCGAGGTTCTGTGAAGCAGATCAAGCAGTTGAAAGAAGCCTGGTGACTGAAAAACAACAACAAAGACATTTTTCACATGTGAACTCCCATAGCTTAAGGAGGACTGGCTGTTCATATATGCACCTCACAGCAGGAGACTATCCCTGTTAGATGGGGGGGGGGGGTCTCTCCTGAGGTGGGGGAAAAAAAAAAAAGAGGCAGAAGAATCTGTAAAATGCTTTAATGAGAATATCTGCCTTTATTTATCAATGCTACGTCTCGTTCAACAGAATGACAACATAAACTAAAGTGTGGAGAACAACAAGCAGGAAACGTAATGCATCTGTTTGATTTTGTGCACAGATCTTAGTGGTGGATACAGTCTGTGCACCGTGCAGCAGTCACAGTATAGAAACGTCCCCCCCCCCCATGGAAATATGCTCTCCATGTATTCGTTGGATTTAAAACCTTATTTTATTATTTGAAACAAAATGTTTCAAAGACATCTCTTTGCAGGATATGATCAGAGTCACTTCTTAGAAAGAAAAGATTATGACTTCCAGTTAAAAATGTTTCTTCTCATTAGAAAGGCAAAACCGACAAAAGGATCCTTTAGTGTTATTGAATCAAAATCAATTATCATATCTATAAAGAAATTGACTTAAATAATGTCTTTGTAATTGTGATTTAATGGTATCATTATCCAGTACGTTTGGTGAGTTGAGGGGATCCATTTAAATAGCCTTTTTAATTTTGAGAAAGAATCTCTGTCTTGTGGTGATAAATATGTCCCCCTCGTGCAGGTTCCTACTGTTAGAGAGGGTGTGGGGCCCCCTCACATTTTGGCTTGCTGCTTGGGTCCAAATCTCACAAATGGAGGTAGCATCAACTTCGACCTCACAAAAGTGACCTACAGGCAGGGGCGCTTCTGGGGTCTGTTCGGGCCCAAAGCAAACATTCAGTAGGGGCCCCTCCAACCAGCGTCCATTATTATTTTCACAGCAATAATGCATGCGACACTTCGCAGGGCACGGAGAGTGAGTGCTGTCAGATGGGGCCTCATTAGGGAGGTTTGCTACCGTCATTTATTTATTTTTTATTTTACATTTTGAGGCAATGCTGTGGTTTAAAGTTTGCCCCCAGCCCTCTGGGGCCCCTCTACTAGTCTGGGGCCCCAAGAAGTCGCCTGCCCTCCTCTAAACTTGAGTTAGATGAACGTCTCATCAGGGTAGACATTTAACTGTCTAACATTCTGCGAGTGATGGACGTGAAGCTGCTAACAAAAACAACAAAAACATTTTTTTTATCTCAACGGTAGATTTTGACAGAGCTGCTGCCAGTTTTTTTTTTTTTTTTTTTTTAAATCAAATGCTTGAAATGACTGAAATGATCCCAGGTCTGCTCAGCCAGGACGCAGAAGATTTAATCGGCCACAGTTCACTGCCTGGCCACTGCTCCCACCACAAGACTGTTTATGCCTAATGGATGAGCTGGGACTCGACACTTCTGTAGGATTGAAGAGGAGCCAGGCTTATTATGGGTCCGATCCTAAAGGGGAATCAGGTTCAATGAACTGCACCAAAGTTAGGGTCCAAGGCCAGGAAAGGGATTTTTGTCGCTCCAGCCGGCCTGAAAAATACTTTCTTTATTTTGTCAGAAAGAGTCATTTCCAGTCAGACTGCTTTGGTTCTGATGTGTGCTGTTTGCTAAAGTTGGAGGCTTCCTCATGCAGGGTTCAAAGCTTCTCCCCGTGCACTCATATCCAACAAGGTGACCACAGCGTCCTTCACTGACTGCGCTGGATCATCCATAATAGATGACTAACCTTGTGCATGTGTGTACTAGCAACACCAGGCGAGGCACTGGCAGTTCAAACACACGCACACGCACGCACACACACACACACACACACACACACACAAAAGGCACACGCACACACACACACACACACCCAAACTTCAGCCTGAGCCCTGCAGGCACAAACGGCTACAAAGTCAATCCCAACTCTCCAGCCAAATAAAGACAAACGAAAACACTTTACATCGAAAGCAACATCAGATATTCAATGTGGCATGATTGTTGTTTTTCCATAGAGACACTTAAGCTCTGCTATATCATCGCTCTACACAATTCTCCTTTTTAATTTCCAAATATTAATCAGCTGCTGTATTGCCACGGGGCCTCGATGGATCAATCCAATCATCGCATACAGTACGGAGGTATCCAAACAAACCAATTACATTATTCCAAAGACTAATATGGTTTTTCAAGCTTAGGATTTAGATTAGTTTTGGGTTTTTTTCCTCTCCCCAATTGGAGCTCTTTTGTTTTCCCACAGAGGCCATAAAGTAACTTTTTAATCTCCACAAGCAGTAAAGACTAACTCAAACAAACAAACGGAAAAAAAAAAAAAAAAAAAACAATGTCAAAGAGTTAAAGGCTCAATATGTATGAAATGTACTGAATTAAATGACAACATAACAATATGATCCGAGATGTTGAAGTGCAGCAGCCAGTATGTCCTCCTTCTAACTTTAGATCCTGATGTGCTGAATGCTCTGGATTTGTTTGGACCAGAGAAGGGAGGCAGTTTTAAGGCGCTCCTACATTTTGAAGGCCCTTCAGTTTGCTAAACAAGCAGCAAACCAACAGATATACTGTCTACAGTCTACAGACTACTACAGTCTACAGTCCTCCAAAATAGTGGTCAAGGTAAAAGTTCGACCTGCTGTAGGGGCCTGAATTACTAAGATCTCAATTAAATTATTGTGCCTATGTCTCCTCCTAACTGCAGCCTGCAGTGCGTAACACTGGGGCTCTTGGATTAGCACATTCTTTTCAAAGGTGTTAAATTCAGACACCGTCACAATCACAGCAATTTTTGCCCGTCCTGGTAAATCACATTGTGTACTAACTTAACTTCTTTACATTTTCTCCTCCCAGTATTTTGCACTCTGTAGCAGAAATGTCACATTTGCATATTCATGAAGGCAAACATACTATTTGGACAATACGTGTTGTTTTGCTCATATGAAAGACGCAATCCTCACTGCACGCTGTTAGTACATCAGATGGCACATTTTTTGCTGGTGGCATCAAGTTTGCACACATTTCAATTTTAAACCTTTAGTAAATCAGGCCCTAGGTGTTGGGTTACAGTTTGGTCCTTAAAGAGATAAAGAGTAGAGTAGAATAAAATAATCTGGCTTCAAAGACACAGCTATAATATTGACACTTGAAATATTACTGACTGTCGGTTTTTGTGAAGATTTTGGGCGGTATAGTCAGATCTCTTTTGACTTCAGCTGTATGGAGACTCTTGAGGTACAAGTTTGTTGTGGATCAGTCGTGTGAAAAAAAAAAAGCCCCTCGCTGTGCCCACTCAACCTAAAAGGTGAGGAGCAGTGGAGTCTGTCCGAGCCGTATGGTGTCTGCTGTTCACGGCCTGGCTGCTCCTTTGTTTCAGTCTGTAGGTTTTAAGGAGTGTCCCGACACTAAATCAGTGTTTGTGTGGTTTTCAGCACAGTCACTTTATTACTTGTATTGACCCAGCTTGTGTTAAAGTGATGACTTCAACAGAAGTTTCTCTTTTTATGAAATCCAATATTTCTGTTCGCTTGACCTCAAAAGAAATCTGTGAAATATCGGCGACATTCACTTCCCTTGCACACAGAGTTTGAAGGACTGTGGGTGTACAACAACAATAATAATACGAGGAAATGATTCCTGGACTTGTTATAAGCCAGACGTTGTTCAATCGATCACTGATTATATTTGCAGAGCTGCAGCTCAGATTATTTTTGCCATCGATTATTCTGCCAGACATTTTCCAATCTTTAAGTCTCATAACTAAGAAAAATATCAGAATTTCCCTCATTGAGAGTGAGCTTTTCAAGTGACCTCTGTTGTCAACAAAAAGATGAAGTAAGGAAAACGCGATGAAAAAAGAACAACCATTTACAACCTCATCGTGCGTATTAGCCACTGAATGTAAATATGAAACGATGAAGCCTGAGTGATGTCACCCATCTTTTCCTGCAGGGCGCTCCGAAGGCTCAGCAGCAGCAGCCGCCATGTTGGAAATCCTGTCTCAGCCTAACTATCAACCTAACGACAGGCTGAGAGCTGGAGCTGAGGCGGGTTTTTAAGCCTTTAAACAAACTGTTACATGGAGCCTGTCGATCATGTCAGGTACGCGGCTCCGGCTCAGTTGAGAGAGTCAGTCCTCTCTGAAACAGAAAGTCGAGGGTTTGATCCCCAGCTCTTACAGCAAAATGTCCGATGTGTCCTTGGGCAAGACGCTTAACCCCAAAGTTGCTCCCGCTGCTTCGTAGGCAGCATATACATGTGCATGAACAGAACAGTGACTTCTGATGGACACTTCACACTGCTGCTTCTACCATCAGTGTGTCGGTGTGACCTGCAGTGTGAAAGAGCTCTGAGTAGTCAGAAGACTAGAGAAGAAATATACAAGCTAAGGTCCATTTATCAAAACAGAGCCAGAAAGCCTGACATGTTCAAACAAACAGAAAAAGAAAAGTCTAATGTTTTGGAACTGAGGTGTTTGATAAAGCTTTTAACGAAATTCCAATTTAGTTTTTTTGCCACAGGTTTTTTTGTATCACATTTGATACAGCGGGTGTTTCTGTCAATGATTTCAGAGGAACTTTTATTAAGAAAATACCCAAAATGTATTTTAAGATGGCATTTCAGCAATTAATTAGATCAATTAAATCATCAATGTAATGTAGATTACAAAAATGTGACATCATTGTTTAAGGACAAAGCACCTTATAAACCTGCAGTATCAATTTTGATAGACACTTATCATTTAACCGTAATAAAACTCATTTTATGTAGTAATGCATTGTTTGAATACAGAAGATACTCATTTCAAAGAATGAGTATCTATATAAATATTATTCTGTAACTTCTTAAAAATAAGCACAGATTTTCCTGCTATAAGTGTGTGGATGAGGTCAAAACATCGGCCATTTTGAAAAGGTCAAAAACGCCCTTACACTGCCAGCAGTCAAATGAGAATCCTCTAGAGAGCAGAATGCATATATCAGATCATATGCAATGTGTTTTTAAAGGAACGTTTTGATCATATTGATAAGATAGAGGTGTCATAAATTGAAAACCAGACCTTTTTTTTTTAAACCCAATTTTAAAAAAGTTAATTTATTTTCTCTTATTTGGCTGTTGTATTCTTGAAGCCGGCTTCAAGTTGACATTTTGCAAATTTGGCACTTCCGCATTGGCTTCTTTGTTGCTTGGAGGGTGCTGCTTGGAAACAGCTCAATAATAGTCTCTAAGAACGTCGACAAAGTGTCCAGCTGCCTGGAACGATTCAACCTGATTATCATGAAAATGACGTCAAAGTAAAATCCTTGTTTAAAGATGATTTTTTTAGGCTTATGTTTGTATTTGGACACAACATCTGAAGTTAGATAGTAAACATGGGAGAGAGAGAGAGTGAGGGGTGACGGGCTCCATCCAGGGCCGAGACAGTGAGTGGAACCAGAGCATCAAGGACTGCAGCGTCTGTTCATGGAGTGCCTGCTCTCCCAACTTATGTCCAATCAGGAGAAACAAGTGAATAGAGAGAGTTATTTATTACAATGAATAACATAGAAATGAGTCTAGACAGAAAGTCTTTGGGTCTTGGACTCTGTGCGGTGGGTGATGCGTTCCCCCCTGTGGAGTCCGGACCCTGGTGGTGGTGAAGTCGATGACTTGTTCAGTCTGGATGGGTGCAGAAGTGATGGATGGTGATGATTTTTTCAAAGACAGGCAGTGATGGTCAGGTGGAGGGCCCCACGAGACATCAGCATGATGGAACTAAACAAACTTAACAGGAGAGCCGAATGATGATAAGGTTAAACAAGATCAATGAAAACATCCAGGCAGTGCAGATGCACAGATCCAGCACGGGCAGCGAGTGTTTATCCCCTGAACGTCAAACCTTTCTCTACTCTGATTGGCACAACACGTGTGACATGTTAGCTTGACGTGTGTGTGGACGTCTGTTAGCATATGTGCACACAGCGTGAAACAGCTTGTCTATATGAGTCTGAGATCGGCAGACAAAGAATTACGAGGACGTGCTGGTCAGCCGAGCAGGCTGAAGATCACAAGATTGTGTTCACATGTCGACCTATCAGTGCGTCTTTTAAATCAGGATTTTACTCAGCCTTTCATGTGAGCCCAAAGTTTAGCTTAACACCTCCAGCATACATAGAGCAAAGCTTTGGTGACATATTTCAAAACTTAACAAATATAGTATGCTAAGTTTTGAAAATATAATCATATATTCAAATCTTTGCCTGCTGTTCAAGATAGTTAATGGTATGGTAGCTCCTCCGTTAAAAAAGTTTATCGCACTCAGCTCAGAAATCACATCTCGAACCACTCGGTCGACAGTTCGAGGCCAGTGTAGGATTCCTCAGTGTAAAACAGCATTCGGCAGCTCAGCTTTCTCCAGTGTGGCCATCAGAGAGTGGAATAAGTTGCCAACAGAGCTGACCACATGTGTACATTTTAAGACTTTTTCACACCAGGCCAAAAAATGGCTTCTTTTAAAACAAGCCTGCTCCCACAATGTAGTGTAATTAGTTTGTATGTGAAAGTTAGTACCTCTTTTTATCCAGTATGTTTTTAGTGTGTATGTGATAGTTTTAAATGCAATGTACCGTAAATTCCGTACTATTGAGCGCACCTGGATATAAGCCGCACCGGCTAAAAATAAGTAAATAAATGTATTTGTACATATATAAGCCGCACTTGATTATAAGCCGCAGGTGTCCACGCTATAACAAGAGCTATTTACACAGACGTAGGCTACCGGTAACATCCGCAAATACTGTAGCGCCCGTACGGACGTTAAAGGACGACGAGAGTGTTCAAATAATAACTTTTAATAACCCGATCACTGTCGGCCGTGACCACGCCGTTTACAGCAGAGAGCAACACATAACTTGCCGTAACAATCCAACTCTCTCCCCCAGCGTTCTCTCATACAGCCACTCAACACGTTCTCGCTGGTGCATTCACTGACTCTCCACATAATCGGAATTATGAACACATTATCAACTACTGACTTTACAACATGAACCGTTACAATACGAAGCCTAGCCGACGGTGTCTGTAACACGGCTGATGAAAAAGATGACCGTAATATATTTCACAAGAAAAAGTCCATCCATTCACTGCCTCAGAATGACTTCATTACTCACTTCCTCAGTCTCTGTTGTCGCTGTCAGTGTCATCTTAACGTGCAGCAGCTCTGTTAGCTTCTTTGACAGCCAGGTCGATCGCCTTTAACTTGAAAGCTGCATCATATGTATTTCTCCGTGTGTTTTCCATCATGAGGGTGCGTGCATGAAGCGCAAAATGACTGATATTAAGATCCGACGTGACGAAGTCAAATGTTTTTGCGGCAGAAGCTCATTGTCCCCCATAAAAAATCCATGCATTAGCCGCACCGGAGTAGAAGCCGCAGTGCTCGAAGTGTGAGAAAAAAGTAGCGGCTTATAGTCCGGAATTTACGGTAATCCTTTGGAGTGTACATACTTTGTATGTTAACAACAGCCTGCCCAGGGACTGCAGGTGGAAATTAGCACAAGTGCTACAACCCGGTACAATGCATCTCTCCTTTCTGAGGTTAATGTATATTGTACACTGCCCCTGTTCAAATAAATAAATAAATGAAATGAAATGAAACATATAAGAGGAGAATATGAGGAACAAAAATCTAAAATGTGCTGAATTTGGACTACAGTACCCTTTTTAATTTAATATCCCTCCTTCAGTAATAAAGCATATTTCCTTCAAATTCTCTGATGTGGGACGCAGGTAGCCTAGTGGTTCGTGTACCTGCCCCATGTACGGGGGGCTGCAGTTCTCCAAGCACCAAACGTGCAGCCCCTCCCTCTCTCTAATTTCTGACTATACTCTATTCTCTCTCTCCAATGATGGTGTCACAGGCCCCACCCCTCCCAATAACCCCCCTCTGTCAACTCTCTGGATATGTCAAGTTTTACCTTTGCAATATCTGTTTGTGTAGTCATCTTTGTAGACTTTAGTCTTAACTATGTTAAACTCCCAAACAACAGTTCCATTATCATCAAAGTGCCTTTGAATCACAATGATCCATGTTGTATTTTTAAAGGGTCTCAGGGATGATTTCTTCACTCTGATATCGTCATTCTGAGGAGATGGTCATTGTGACACAGCTCGGCTGGTGGGATATTGACATTCATGTGGTGACCCTCCTAAACCTGTGTTGATAGCATTGATTGTATAAACCTTAAATCAATGCGACCCCGACCACTTGTAAAGCAGGAGCCTCGGCTGAATCTCAGCCTCCAGAGTTTCTCTGAGCAGCACAGCTTGGCGTGCTTTTAAAAAAGCCTGCCGAGCGAAACAAACCAATCCATAGCTTCCCTGTGGGCTGTGAGAGCGGCACACGGCCAAAGAGCCCGGCCGGTTTGTTGTGCTGCAGAATCTCTGATGCACACAACAGGGCAGCTTGTTGTTGGTTTCAACAAACACAACAGCAAAATGAAAGTCACAGTTAAAGGAGGAAAGAGGCAGAGGCTGTATTTCATTAAAGCTGCACATATGCATATATATATATATATATATATATATATCCATTACATTGAACATGTTAGCAAAATGCAAATGCATTCACTTATTGGCTGTTTGCTTGCCTTCAATCTTTTATTTAATTTCTTTGTAATTGTGGTAGCTTCACTTTTAATAACATGCACAATAGTGTAGATTTGAATGAAATCGTGTTGCCGTCATTGGTCACCATTTGTTCTTCAAATTTCTCACCAATCCAGACAATGACTTTAACAATTATTGAAGAAGGTGAAACCCTTTAAAGGCATCTAAGGCTACCGAAGATAACTCCAAGTTCACACTGATACGGACAAACTCATTACTCTTGTGTCAGGCTGCTGGTGAGCAACAAACACCAGGGGTGTGTCCAGAGGGGTTGGGCAGGTGTGGCATGGCCCCCCTCTGAAATCTTACTGGCCATCCCGGGTGCCACACCAAAATCCTTACAAATGATTGGCTGTTTGCCTTGCCAGAGGTGGGACTGTTCAGGCTGTGTTGCTACAGCCAGCTCGTACTTTTCAACATGCAGAAGTTTCTTTGCAGTGGTTGAAGTTGTGATTTTTGGATGCACATGTTGTTTTGAGGCCTTGAAGAATGAAGCTTAGAAGACGTTAATGTTGTTATTGTTTTGTGTTACTTAAACGTCTATATCATCAGTCTCTATGATCTACAGTAACGCAGCTTAACATAAAGGAAACATGAGCTACTGGGAGTGAGGTTGTATAACTGATAGAGCAACGTTAAAGACTGTGAGCTAACAGACAGAAACCACCCCACCATGACATGTGTAACTTGTTTCATCAATTGTTTCTTTCTGCTCTTCCGTCTGAGTTGCGCCTCCAGCTGTGTCTCAGCGAACAAACAGGAAAAGTCACACAGACTTGATATGGCATCAGCATCAAATCATTTCCGCCCTGCGTTGGGATGTTAGCAGCGTCTTTCAAAGCAGACGGCGTGTTTTTAATAAACCAGACTTGCACAGCAGCTGAAATGTAACGTGCTGCTCTGCTGGTTTATTGTCCCTTTAGAAATGTATGGGACGCCATGCCGCCTTTGTAGTGAAAGAAAAATGAACAATGAACTTTTAGCCTCAATTTAATTTCCTTCGCGGAAAGCCTGGTCTGCAAGAAGAGACCTAAGAGAACACAAAATGGAGATGCAGCTGTAACTGTGTCAGAATCCTCTTCTGAGTGTTTTTCCCCATTTTCATTCTGCTGCCATACCTGCTGGTATTTTTCGCTTCATGGCCTCTAGCTCCACTGAAGAAGAAAGGAACATCTTTCGAGCGCCACCTTCATTTAATCCATGAATGCTAATCAGGAGTGAGACAAGCAACTATGCTTTCTTTTAGAAAAGAAGCTGGCTTCGACATCCTGTGAGAAAAAGGAAAACTGCATATCATCAGATGTTCAGGAGGAAAGTGAGGGATAGAAAGAGGAGCTGGGAGTCCACATGGGCCTGAGAGAGGGGCCTTTAAGGGAGTGCTGTCTGAACTCAAATACTCAATAATCCTCACAAATCCAAACATTGGATTCTGGCTAATCGTAGAAACATGTTTCATTCACCACCAGTTGTTAACGAATTAGTCTCACCGGAACAACAGGATTGGTCTGTGATGAACGGAGGAAAGTTTGGTTACGAGAGTCATTTGAACTTTTTGAAGTGTCCCAAATTGTGATTACATGAACAAACATTTGCATATAGTATTTAAATGTGAAAGAATGAAGAAAGATCAATTCAAGTGAAAGAAAAAGTCACGACACGAAACAAAGCAAAATGTGTTTGTGAGGCATAATAGTAAAAATGTGCAATAAAATGTGACTTCATCCTCAGTGACAAAACAAGGTGTCACTACGTGTTTTCTCTGTTAGAAGAAGTTATAGATACAGTACTGTATGTCAACAAAGAAATACAAACTTGTACATGGGCATCATTGAATCGCACACAAAATAAACTGCACAGTCATTTCTTTGAATGTGTCAGTCACTTTATCGTTATTATTTTATTCACGCCTGAGCAGATGTCCAAATAGAGTCCAAACACTGCAGCTACAGCTGATGACACCTATACAGTTGACAAGCCAAAAAGCTAGTGTTTACTTGCTAAATATATTAATTAGTATTAACTGATCCGTTCAAACACATTTATACGCCGCTGGTGAAGCAGCTGGAGCAGTTCAAGGTTAAGTGTCTTGGAGCAGGGAATCGAACCCTCGACCATCCTGTTGAGAGACCAACTCTTTCTATACTTTCTCATCCCTTTCTGGGTTTTATTGTAGATGGAGATAAAAGGTTCTCATGTAGTTGGAGTTTTGACCATGACGAATATGAGAAATAAAAATGAATAATTACATGCATGTGGAGTTTGACAAGTCTCTTCTAATCAAACGACAGCAGTTTGGATCCGGTTTGACCTTCTTGGCTTGACCTCGATCTGTTTCTGTAACAGCCACTTCCAAGAAAACTTAAATGACTATTTGTACGTTAAAGTATTGTCTTATAGTCTCATTCAAACGTCACACACTGTGGCTCTATTATTAGGATGATGCACTATATTTAATCAGATTTCTGTTCAGCACTGTGAAGATCGGAGTAGAAACCTTGACTTCATTTTAATCCTAGAGAACAAATGTTTGTATGATGAATGATGTTAGCAGTTTTACATTAGTGCCTTTCCACCGCACAGACTCAAACAGCATCATGATCTCATGCTATATTACCTTCATGAAATACATCAAATTAAACCCAATGACTCAAACCATATCTGCCATTAATACTCATTTCCTGTGTAGAGCATACATATGACGTGTGTGAAATGGGTTTGTGACTTTCGCATTTGTTCAATGTCGAAATCGACTCTGGAACATGAATTGTGTTGCATAGAGCTCAAGTCTCATTACATTTTAATGTAGGTATCATTATGTTTTTATTGTTTTATAATCCGTGGACAGTATGAAACATGGCTGCAGGAGTTAGGTCGAGACCCGATGACGACGGGTTCATGAAGGTTTTCCCCGTCTCCTAAATAATCCCATCCACTCATAAGATCTCAAAAACTGCTATGTTCATATGAAAATGCAAACATGTGCTGTGACAGCCGTCGTGAGGATACCAAGTCAACAACAATGACCTTGACATGTGAACATGTTCTCCCCATTCCTCTGCAATAACCATTTACGCTGTTAGAATTTAACCCACCGCCCAAAGTCTGACGGAGTCTCGTGTAAAACCGCTGATCTTGGTGGCATGGTGGTTAGTCTCGTCTGAGTGTTGTATGAAGCAGCAATAACTGCCATAGTCCATTCAGGCCGCTCTGCTTGTCAACATAGTGGGTTACAGACGGTTTATGTAAGCACAGAAAAAAAGTCCAGTTAGTACTAGCTTGGTTACATCTGCCATTGCCATTTTCCAAGCTGCCCACCTCCATGTGGACTGACCTCAGTGTCATAACAAATGAATTAGATAAATCAGTGAATGAAAACTGTCAGCTTCCATTTCCGATAGTCTAACTTGCTATCATATCCGATCTGCAGCCCTTTGGGCGATGATAAGGTCTATTATATTAAAAAGAAAGAAACTTCCTTGTGCTATCTTGAAGCTGTCTGATAATCTGGATCTTCCAGCCTTCCTGCCCCTTAATGCCGTGCATACAGAGACAAAGTGACAGATTGATAGCTCAGCTCTAATACACGGCCCGCTCTGTCAGAGGGAGAAAGGCCATGGCTTCTCTCCTCCGTCCAGGACTTACACGACAGCAGTGTAAGTCATGAGGAGCACTGGTGCCATTAGAACATCATCCTCATCCGTTAGTAAGTGGATTACAGGGCTGGAGCGCTGGCATGCTGTGATGTGTGGTTTGGTTTTATTGGCTCTATAAGAGGACACAGTCCACTTAGTCCTCACTTTGATTCCAAGTAATGTCTGACATTGAACAGTTTTCCATATTGTCTATATTAGGCTGATCTACGCACGGGCGCTAATGCAGGGCGCTAATGCAACTTGATGGGTTTGAATTACATTTGTCACCGTGGTAGATTTGATTGAGAACCTTTTGGAGTACTTCACGTTTGACATCTCGCTCCAGTTTGCTCAAAGATATGTGAAGTAATGGCCGTACTTTGCTTTCAATCTGCAATTTGATACTTCCATATTTAAATGCTCAGATGTTACATTTGAAAATACCTTAACTCCTCCCCTTATTTTATCAATTTAGTATCACCAATAAATCACTCCTGATAAACAAGCAAAGGACAAGTTAGAGTGGAACTTTATTGACTGACAACCTTGTGACTGTCACTTAACAAGTTAATGTAACATTACCAAGCTAACCCTGTTCACGTGTTAAAAAATACTTTCAAAACATTAGCACCATTGATAAGAGACATTAGCCCTTCAATCAATACAGATGTGGACTAGGGGCAGTTCCCCAACATGCCCTTTAAGACACACTTTTAATGTTGTTTTTTTAATATACATATTGGGGTGGGACTTGATTAAAACAATCAATCTAATTAACTCAGGGCTTTCTAATTAATCGAAATTAATCACATTTTAAGTGCATCACAATATTTGCCCTAAACAGCAACACTACTCAGTCTAAATGGATTTTGGTGGATGAATGAATACAATGCATCATATTTTAGTTGCTTCTCAGTTTCATAAAGCTGTTGGATATATATATATATATATATATAAAACCTTGTGACGCATAAATGGAAAACTTTGGTGTCTAAAAGCTCCTTGAGTGGTTTTGGCCGTCCTTTTTGTTATTTCTTACTCTGACATGAGTGAAATTCATTGTCCAATGTGATGCTATGATCAGCGTATTTGATGTGAAGTTGTGCTTTCCAGAGTTTCTCCCCTGACATTGATCAGACTTGAACTCAGGCCGCCTGCTTTGAGGGGTCTTGCATCATCACATGGGGCCTGACCGTCCCCCTATGCAATCTGGCCTGTTAATATCTATTTTTCATGAGCTGCATCCTGTATCTGTGGTCCTATGTGAGCAGTATACAATACTGAGACATGCACCACCGTCACACTCTGCATGCTACCAAACATTACTGGCAATTCACGCTCTTTCATTGTTCATTTCATTGTGTGTGTGTGTGTGTGTGTGTGTGTGTGTGTGTGTGTGTGTGTGTGTGTGTGTGTGTGTGTGTGTGTGTGTGTGTGTGTGTGTGTGTGTGTGTGTGTGTGTGTGTGTGTGTGTGTGTGTGTGTGTGTGTGTGTGTGTGTGTGTGTGTGTGTGTGTGTGTGTGTGTGTGTGTGTGTGTGTGTGTATTTAGGGTTTCAGTGTGAGAAGCACGTCTCTCAATAACAGATTCTAAACCAGAATTTCCCTCAGCAGGCTGACAGCTCAAGTACCGCTCCTGTTGCTGGCAGGACTGAGAACTCCTTGAGTGATGGAGCTGGTCCTGGATGGTACTAGAAAGAGCTGCAAATAGAAATGTCAGGTGGTGGCTGTTTGCGGATCAGTTGATAAATGTTAAAGATGCATTTAAGTTTGAAAAGAAACTCGGTGACTTTCAGTGAGGGCTGAAAATTGTAATTACTCCAAACTAAATTACGTGATCTCCTTTCTGACCACTGTGCATGCAGATTTCCCGCATAAGTGGCCCATATCATGGTGTCATTTGTTAATGTCCTTGACTATGCAGATTAAGCAAACAACTTATGCAAATGGAACGCTACTTTTTGCCAATTTGAATTAATATAAGCAGCTGACACTCTCATTGTTATGCAGTCTGAGAATTTCTAATATTGAATTGGGAATTTTTTTTATGTAAATGACTGATCACAATCTGTATTTCATTTCATCGTTTTAGCCCATCTTTTCATAGCTCTGCTTTGTTTGACTGAGCTGAAAGTGTCTGTTCTATTTTCTTTTTCATCTTTCCTCCTCACATGAACACGTGTTCTTCTTCTGCTGCTTCGTTAGGATACTGCTTTTTTAAATTCTTGATGATAATTGACACATTCCTCTATCGAATGACAATCAATGAAGTTTGATTGTTTGGTGCAGCAGAGATTAAAACATTAGTAGATTTGCTGCTGGAGGTCATTTTCCGACTGAGAGGGATTTGCTTATTTTTATTCGTCTTCAGTGGCAAATCACTGCTGTCCTTCCGTCTGTGCGCCGTCACCTTGACATTTCAATAACGCTTTCTGGCATTTTCCAAACGGCATGGTGTATCAGAATTTGATTTTCAGTTTCCATCTGGGCTGCATCGAGATAAGCCACAAAGAACTGATCACATGAACGTACAGCACATGTCAAATGACATCTCTTTAAAATCATGTCTGCGTGCTGTCTTCTTACTCTTCCTGTCACTGCTGTAAGCTTTCACTCAATGCAGACCAGTTCAGTTTGTTTTTTTCTGATCTGTTTTTTGGCTCCGTAATCTGAAAATAAACAAACAAAAAAAGCCCAAACAAAACGCACAGACACCTTGCACACTGAGTCCGATGCGGTTATTTTTTTTATTCATTTTAGAACATTTGCAGTATGAGACAAAACGCCTCGAACTTACCACGCAGAGTGGTCCAGCAGTGACGCTGATTTTCAGGTGTTTTCACCCCTTGTAAAAAAAACCCAAAAAAACCCACAACAACAACAGAGACCTTCTTCATGAAAACAAGACAGGAGTGAGGAGAGCTCACCTGTTGATAAAGGAGAGCTGCAGAATTATCCCCATCGCTTCCAGCTGTATTTCAGGATGTCATGGTAACCACAGCTTAGAAAGAACGCCACCAGCTTCCCAGCTGATCCTGAACAGCAGCTGGCAGTATGTGTTCACACACACACACACACACACACACACACACACACACACACACACACACACACACACACACACACAGGGGTGGATGTGATATAGATGACAGATATAATGACGGACGACATGATTGACATCACATGGAGTTGTATTAGTTTTTTAACGTGCGCCAAATTTTGGCTCCAGTGTGCGGTGGCCTTTAGAGCTGTGGAGTTATTTGCATGGAGGAGATATTGTCTGATATTTCAAACAGCCTTCACTTCCATATTCTGCTTCTCGGCTGGATCCTCTGACTCTCTCTCTCTCTCTCTCTCTCTCTCTCTCTCTCTCTCTGCTTTCTGTCTGATTGTGTCTCCGTCCCTCCTGCTAACCTGTCCTCGGGGCAGGCTGGGCGCCCTTCATCTGTCCATCTCATGCCCGAGCTTGATCCTCTGTCCCTCAGGTGCTGGTGTGGATGCTGCCACATCCCTCAACCCCACAAAGCCCTGCTCACAATGCATTATTATCAGAACGACACAGAGTCAAATGAAAGTGGTCATGTAACCCGACCCAGTCGTCTGATATCAACGCTTTCTGGAGTGCAAATACAAGCTGATACTCCAAGTCATGTTCCACTTTTGTCTCTCGTCTTCTCAGAGGCTGGGAGTTTTTTTTCTGCAGAACTTTTCCCAGAGAGACGAGCGGACGGACTAGCATAAAGGTTTCAAACTAAAACCTGACGTTAGCAGAACTGATTTAGGATCAACCAACGTAGAAAGAAGGCCGACTGCACAGTGTTTCTTACCCTGTCATTATCTGATCACAGTACTGATCTGGATTTTAAAATCTCCACAATTACTTTAGCGAGGACCGATATGACTTCATTATCACTAATGATATAGTCCAAAACAAATAAAACATGTTGATTATCCTGAGATACAGTTCTTTCTAAAGTATGAACAACAGAACAAAGCGTGTCTCTTGTCTCGTGGTTATTGTTGGTTACTAAGACATCATGAGGTTTATACGCTAACACTCGTGTTGCTGCTTGTTTTGTGAAGGACACTCTTAAAAAAGAGATTTTAAATCCCAATCAGTTTTTATTCCTAAATGAAAACAAGTCTTTTGCCTCCTCAAATCTTGTTAAAGTCACATCTTCACATTCACACTGACAGTAGAGTCTGTGGAAAGTGTCCATCAGATGTAACCGAACCCATTCAAATACATTCATACACAGTGGGAGCAACTGGAGGTTAAGTGTCTTGCTCGAGGACACATCAGACATGTTGCTGCAAGGTGTGGGGATCGAACCCTAGACCTTGCAGTTGTGAAATGAAGGACTCGACCATCTGAACCACAGCTGCTCTGAAACGAACAAAGTGGAGTTATCAGTGTTTGGAGACTTGAACCAAGCTGACCACTGGACCACAAGCAGCCAGACTGAAGTGGATCTCAGCGACTGACCAGACATGACTAAGACATGGTTTGGCACTTGTGTGTGTTTTTGAACACGACCACATGGTGGAGGTAGAGTCGGAGTGTCAGAGGTTCGATCCCCAGCTCCGTCAGCATCATGTTGATGTGTCCCTGGGCAAGGCACTTAACCCTGACTTATTCCCGCTGCTTTGTCTCTGGCCTGTGAATGTGATTCGTTCCTTCTGCTCGACGCTTCAGCAGCCTCGGTGTGTCAACGTGTAGGTGTGACCTGCGCTGTGAAAGGTCTTTTAGTAGTCGGCGCCGTACAAGCTCAAGTCCATTTACCGTTTACCCGACCTACTGTAATATCCTTTTAACACGGGAAAGTGTTCACAAAAGATGTTTTTTTTTTGTTTTGGTGTTTTTCAGTTGCTACACCTTTTCACCAAGGCCGCCTACACGGATTCCTTTAGATTCCAGTCTGTGATAAGTCAAACTGACTGACTCACAGCCCAGGCTGCACACATTACTTATCCAAACTCCTTTATACAAAGCCAGTCCAAAGAAGGATATTCAGGCCCCTCGCACGCCCGGCCTGCAGCGTGGTCAAAAACCTCTGTAGCTCTGTGCACAATGTGTAAACTCAGAACAAACACAATCGTAGTGATCTTAGTGCTTTCCGTGAGTTTACTGTTCATACTTGCTGACCTTTGGTTACAGATTAGAGATCAGCCTCGAGCCGTGTTCTGAGCTCATTGTGCTTACTTTCAAGGTGAAATGAAAACACCGTAGCATTAGCGCCCCTTCCTCTGGAAAAAAAAACAAAAAAACTCTCCATGTAGCATTCACTAAATTGCATCTGCAACATTTTTCAGATTGTGCTGTTGGCATCACAGCTTTGACTTTGATCAGGATTCTACTTGGCACAATTCTCTCAATATGTTCTCCCCTTTGACTCTCTCCTCTCTCTCTCCCCCTTTGTTTTTCTGACTCCCCTCCAAATGTCACCCTCCTCCCCTCAGGGCGGGATGATCGCCCTTCTGCTGTCCATCCTGTGCCTGGTCCTGATCCTCTACACCCGCAGGCGCTGGTGCAAACGCCGCCGCATCCCTCAGCCCCAGAAGAGCGCCAGTGCTGAGGCAGCTAATGAGATCCACTACATCCCCTCCGTGCTGATGGGAGGCCAGGCCAGAGAGAGCCTGAGGAACTCCAGGGGCCAGGGGCCCAACTCCAGCGGCACCCTGAGCATCCGGGAAACACCGATTCTGGATGGGTACAAGCAGGGTTTGGGTGGATGGGGGTGAGATGTAATCAGAAAAAGCTAACCCCAAATAAATAACGCATGCATCAGCTGGCAACACTTTTTCTAATTTACTCCGTTTTGAAGCTGAAGATTAAAAAACTTCTTATCTATCAGAACATGTTGTCACAAATTTAAAATCCACACTGCATCATCAAGCATGTTCGCCACTTGTAATATTTATTCTTAGCTCCATAAATCAGGTGGTTTAACATTAATTGATTCCCCCCCCCCCCCCAGGTACGAGTACGACATCACCGACCTGCGTCACCATCTGCAGCGCGAGTGCATGAATGGTGGGGAGGAGTTTGCCAGCCAAGTCACCCGTACACTGGACTCCCTCCAGGGCTGCAATGACAAGAATAACATGGACCTCACACCTGGTATGTTCACTGATGCACAGTCAGGTTTGAAAAAAAGTTAGTAATGTGTGCGTGAACCGTCAGCAGGCTCAGGCCCGAGGGGGCCAGTTTTCTATCCAGTACAAGCCTTTCTTAGTCGTTGTCTTTTGTTGCACTTTGCTCGTATACAAAACACTTTCCACGTCTCAGAGGATGGACTCATCTATCGGAGAAATATTCAAATGTATCGTCTGAGATTACGCTCCAGAAATCTAAAAATGGCACATACTGTAAGTCATGATTTGACTCTAATACAGCATTCATTATAGAAGGAATGTCGAGTCATGAATCATTCCATAGGAGCTACAATGTCAGTAATAATGGTTAAAGTAAGAACAGTATTAACTGTAACAGGTTATTCTTCGACACACAGTATGTTAGCGTTAGCGACTGTAATGATGATAAAACCGATAGTGTTGATGAGACCGAGCGTCAAAAGGCTCACATTGTCGAGCACTGTGAAGCGTAGAAGTGTAAGACACGAGTTCCTTTCGAGGCAGGGAACAACATAATTATGTTCACACTGTTGCTCGAATTGAGCGAATCAGCGTGAAACCAAAAGCAAACTAATCAGAGTTTAAATGAATGACCTGAACGTTTGTTGATACTGTAGGTACGAATATATCAGCAGAAATGAAGTTTGAGTAAAGATGAAGCTTCAGACCGGGAGTCTCTGTGAAACACTTAGTGTGTTCTCTTATTAGCTTCATAATCCCTTTAAAAACATTCGATCTTAGAGAACAGTCGAGCAGATATTTATATCAAACCGCAGCTTGTTTTTTCAAACACTTCATCCACCACACTTGAAATAACAAAAGCCGTTTATGCTTCTGCCAAGAATTTCTTCTGGAAAGATTTTACTTTTTTTTTTCCTAATCAGTGGATGTTGGAGTGCAGCACCACTCCCGTGAGAAGTGGGAACATTTTGAAGCAGCTATAAACCTTTTGAATCTTAATCAGCAGCTTGGGCTCGTTAAGAGATCAGTGACGTGGTGGTTAACCTCCGACGTGCAGGGAGCGCACTGATCCTGTGCATTATGCATTGAAGATGGTTAATGGAAGAGGTGAACATGCAGGCTGCACGCCATGCCAAGTGCTTTGAACTGTGTCAACAACTGCAGGTCAGTCAGAGAATAACAGTGGAAATGAAGGCTCCAAAAAAATGTTGCCACTGGACAATTTTGTTCGCCACTTGTGCTTAATGGTGCTTAAAAAAGGTTTCATGTTGTGTTGTTCTTGTTTTTCCCCCAACATGAGGAGCATCACTTTCACAGAGAGGATGACATCATTTCTCTGTGATGGGCTCAAAATGACATTCACCTTTGTAAATGTGGGGACTTTAGCTGCAGATTTGCTCACTCGACACGCCTCTTCCCATCCCTCATCACCTTGTCTGACACGAAGCTCTCTCATGGACATGTCCAAAAACCCGGCAGGTAGCCCGGCGGTTGAGACAAACGCTCCACGTGCAGAGGCTCCTGATCACAGCTGCCGTGCGTTTGAATACGGACTCGGCTCTTTGCTCCATGTCACCCCCCCACTCCCCCCTCCCCACGACTCTCTTCAGCTGCTCTACCTCATAAAGGACAAAATAGTAACAAAAAAATACAAAGACAGTCAAATATATTTCTTCATGCAGCTCGTTATTCTAAAAAAAAAAAAAAAATCACATTCTATTGAGGATAAATTAAAAACTCAGTGAGTATCCAGCCAGCAGTTTTCATGTATCTTAATCTGGACTTAATGGAAGCTCCGACCAGGAGACAAATAGTGCCATCCTTAAGGTACGGTAGTGCAGGTAGCTAGGCGAAGAATGTGCATGACTAATTGACTATATCATTGTCCTTGTATGTGAGTTGTTCCTCGGAGGACGCTGTTTCAGACAATAAGTTCAATTATAATATTATTTTTATGTTTGGACTGGAACTTTGTCTCTTAATATTCCCCATTTCAACGATTTCACCCTCTGAGACGTGAAATGCCTTCTGCTTATTCCCTTTATGATTTTTAATTTCATGGAAGCTTTTCTCTTTTTAAATTAGTTAGTTAGTTTGACTTTTCCAACACTCAACAACAAGCCGGATGTGTTTGTGAGCCTCTTTGTAAGCTCGCTTCAAGGCAGCCTTTTTACATCCAGTTTCTATCCATCTATCCATCTATCCATCTATCCATCCATCCATCCATCCATCCATCCATCCGACAGGCACATCTGGCTTATCCCAGCATATAAAGACTTACAGTATCCAAGCCGGGACGGGATGACCTTCAGTTTGACCTTCATTTAAGTCTGCGCTCCGCTCTACTAATCTAAATATTCCCCTTCTCCACAGTGAGTGACAACACCAAGCTGGCTCTGATGAACAAATACAAGGATAACATCATCGCCACGAGCCCCATCGACAGCAACCACCAGCAGAACACGCTGCTGCCACACAACACCTCCACCAGCCAACGCAAACGGCTCTCCAGCAACACCCGAGGTGAGTCACCGTCTCCCATTGCTCTGCCCTTTAGACGTAGAGAGGAAGAACCCACCACTCGATGAGTTCAAACACATCCAGCTGCAGCTCAAAACATTTCATTCTGAGGCTCAAGTCTTTTCATTTCACAAGACAACAGCATTCACGTTTTACCCTCAAATGATTTATTCACTCAATCCTGGAAAAAAAGATCATTTGGAGCCATTTTCTTCTAAAATCAGACGTCGAAAATGTCAAACTGAAATTGAGATCCTTGCATTAAATTTCAAGACATTCAAAAAAACATCCATCGGGTCAAAGTACCTATAATGTGCTATCGTCTGGAGATTAATGCAAGCGCCGACAAAGTGGTGAAACCGAGGAGTGAGATTTTCTGAATGTTTCATAGCTGATACGCTCTAAAGGACCTAAAAAATACACCCACAGCTCTGCACAATGATTGACAGCCAATAAAATGTAAAATTAGTAAGAAAATACAGATGGAGCTCTCTCTTAATAATAGTGATAATAATAATAGCGGCAATCTGTTTTCTTTGATAATGAGAACAAACTATTCCTTTTATGATCAACAGTTTGTCAAATGTTGGTCAGCCGTGATTCCAGTGAGCATTTCTGTACCAGCTCTGTTGATCACAGGATAGGGCATTTGTTGTTGCCCTGGTAACACAACCAGTGTCAATTTTGTTTGATTTTCAGGAGTGTCAGAGTTAAAAACCACAGTGTTGTAACGTGGAATAAATTATTCTTAAAAATATGTACACTCGATCATGTTTTTTAAACACTATTATGTGTCCTTAGCTGTCTACAAACCCTCCAATGATCTTCTGCCTGCTCCACTTTTCAGTAAATGTGTGCTCAAACAGGCTGTTTGGAGATTTTCCCTTCATGACATCACAAAGGGCAGTAGCTCCTCCCCCAGGTGGGTGACACTCCCACAGCTAGGTGTTTGTTCTGCTCTCTGAGTCTGCCTTCTCATCGTAAACAATAGGACATGAAGGGAGAAAGACTGAGCCACCCGAGCCCTTGCAGAGAGGGGGCGTGGTCAGACACAGCTCATTTACATTTAACCCTTTATCGGGCAAGTGATTATTTTTGGTTATATTCGTGCATAATACATATGGCCAGCCTTCTGCACCTCAGTACTGTCGAGAAGCATGTGACCCTCACTCAGCCAATCAGAAGAGATCACCCTACGTCACTGAACCTGCTATTGTGGCATTTGAACCAAATATGGTAACTTTGTCAATGTTTATTTTTCTATATGAAATTAAAATAGTTGAAAATGATGAACTATTTTAATAGAAATAAAGTTCTGTTAATTCCCCCAATAAGATTCTGAGGTTGAATTTTTGAATTTCAAAGTATTTCAATGAGTGCACTATAAAGGGTTAAAGCTACAGACAGGACGAGCTTGGTTCTGAGCAGGCCTGAAATAGAGGGGTTTAAAGGCATGATCAAATACAGGATCAGAGTGGATTTACAGCAACACACTTCGCACACATGTTTTGTGAGCTCTGAGACTTACTGGTTGAAAAGGAAAATAATACATGACCTATGACTGCGACCCAAAGTTAATGTTGAATCCATGCAGCTGTGCAGCCTGTGTTCACAGCCGTGTTAATTAAAAACAAAGACTGCCCATTCTGTGTATCACTGTTAGTCTTCAGCCTCTGGGTGCCTCTTAAAGTCTGCCTCTGTAGTCATGACATGGACTGCACGCTCTGATACTGTTCAAAACAGTCTCTGTTAGCCAGGTGAGAGGGAAGGTGAACCGGTCAATTTTTACAAGCTTTTTAATTTAATCTCCAGTGCACAAACAAACAGATATCAGTGTATATTGTCGGTGTTATTGGTGAAATTTGTAAATTAAAATTTCAGTTTGACTTTTTGGTAGACCCGCTGCATCGTTGAGTCTCCTCCAGATGCCTCTGAAATCCGCTCAGAGGCTACGGCTCAATCAGACAAGAATGGTTTGGACTATAAAGTATGTCAGAAAAATGTGCCATGAATTTGTGTCATGAAATGATGTGGCAGCAGGATCACGATGAATCAATTCTTTCTGTCTGGTCATGAAACCGTGGTGAGTACAAAAACATGAGCACCCTTTGAAAACTCGCCAAGGCCCAAATAAATTGTTAGCAATAACTCTGTGAAGAATGAGGCTTTATTTGCAAGAAACTGAGGATAAACGATGAGTTACCCTGAGTGTCTTCTGAACAATACATGAATGGGAATGTTTCATATGCATGAGGTGTGAACGAGAACAAATACATTTCACAAACATCAAGCAGTCCACTTCAAATCGGTAAGATACCGTACACATTTATTTCCATTTCATTTCCACTGTCAAATGTTGGAAAAGGTACGAAAATGTGGGACGCTACAGATCAGTTATTTTGGTAGCTTTTCTGTTGGAGTACCACGCATACTGTTCAACCCTAAAGGTTGGAGCGAGATGCACTGCAGTCCGTTGACGATCCGAATCGTCACTATCTGACAAACATCAAACGCACCAGGTTTAAAGGTTCCATATTCTGCTCTCTCTGGTTTGAGATGCTCTTCTGTGGGTTTTCCAGGTGTCTTGTGCATAATTAGTCACATCTACGTGCACAAGTACAAAAGTCACGTCTTCTCCTACGTCCTCATGTTAGCACAGTCCTTCTCAAATAGTGGGGGGGGGGGGCACGGCGAGGTGTCGGGGGGGCATGGGGAACTTTCAGTATGGAGAAGTTTCTGTCGGGAGAGACAAGAAAAATTGAGGAGTCGTCAGAGTCAAGATAAACAAGGAACTTCCTGTTTAAAAAAGGAAGGTCAGCGAATATATTTTTTAAACATCTCAATTTCCTGCTCTGATAAAATGATTGAATCTGTGACTTAAATCTGTGATCGATTCAACAGAACATAACGCTTTCTCTATCAAATGTGTATGATACACAAACACACGATAAGTTATTTCGGCCAGTAAAAAAATAGGTTTGGCCGGTGAATTTATTTATTTAGCTGCCACCTTGGCCAGTGAGTCAAAAAGTTCCATTTTGGACCCTGAGTTATTGTATGCAGAATTCTTGTGCCAGCAACGTATACAGTTTGTACAGATAAATAAATAAATACTATCTGATTCTTAATAGTATTTCAATTCAGGGGGGGCGTAAACAAATGTCTGTCTTCTAGGGGGGGCATGACATAAAATAATTGAGAAACACTGTGTTAGCAGCAGCAGAAGCTGCATGTAACGCTCGCTGAATGAAATGTGCCAGTGTGACATCACTGATTCAAGCCCATCTGCTCGTTGTAGCAAGACCAAGCTCGGGCTGCACACCCATGACATCCGTGCTGAGCGACGGACCAGTTATAACGGAGCGTAACAGTCAATGCCTCAAAGCCTTCCAAACACGGGCAGATGAGAGACGCAGCATGGAGCGGCAGTACATGAGAACAGACACTCTTTACCAACATTAGCAATCGTGAACGTACTTCAGTAGACACATAAATTAGAGGGCAGAATACGGGAGCTTTAAGTAAACTGTGGATCATGAGAGCGTTATGTCAAAGCTGTCTCAGTTTTTTGCAGCTCATGTTAGCACATAGCTCCGCCCCTTGGACAACCTGAGCGATGCAGACCTACCAAGAAATCATTACTCTTTGTTTACTGACACATTCACCATCTCTGTTGAATTCTTTGGTTGTCTTCAATACTGTATGTCACGCCACTGTCATTCAGTTCTGCAATAAAGATCAGGACTAACCGTTCCAAACCTGACCTCTCGGTGGAAACAGGGCCGTATACTTATCATAAACCAAAGCGTATTCCTCTTCTTGTTCCTCCTCATATCATGATATCATGTGCTTTCTGTGAGTGATTCATTTGCATCGCTGTCGTCATCCTCGAGTCTTATCTCTCCTCCGTTCACCTGTGCCTGCACGAGTCGTGGTGCTTGTATACTGTACGGCAGGAGGCTGAGGAATACAGGAAATGAGGAGAGGTTACAGCTGGAGAAATGGAGAGACATTATCCCATTATGATAAACAAGAGAGGAAGAAGAAAAAAAAAAGAAGGCAGTGACATTTTCAAAATGTCATTTTGGAAATGTTCAGTTGACCTCAGACCATAATTCACTTTCCTCCACACTTGGCTGCACAGATGCTTTATTCTCAGCCCCAATTAAAAACAATTTTGTGGAGTCAGTCACAGTGGAGACACTCCAGAAATAAACTTTGTTTTTGGCAGGAAGTGCTGAACAGTGAGCCCACAGTCAGTCAGAGGGCTTCTCTCACAGTTCAAAATAATTGTATTTGTAAAGCTCCGACAAAAGACTGCAAGAAGAGAATTCCTACACGTTTCATATCAGAGCCACTTCTCATGTATTCTTCTTCCATGAATCCATTTCAATCATGTTTCATTCATGACTCACGGAAACCCAACATGCCTCCTGGGATATTTAAATTAGACCTTTTATTTTTCTTTCTTTGTTCCTGTCTGACCTTGACCGGTTTGGTGCTCACCTGCCGGCAACACAGCAGCTTTGAGAGCTCCAATCAGTTAAACAGAGTGAAAAAACCCGAACAACATTCAAGGCAAGCTTTTTATCAGAGAGAGAGAGAGAGAGAGAGAGAGAGAGAGAGAGAGAGAGAGAGAGAGAGGCTCTGTTGGAATGTGAAAACTTCTGTGCCTAGAGGTTCCTGCAGCACAGACTCGTTAAAAAGCAAAAGAATAGGCATATTTTCAGCTGGTCGCTGAGACTTTATGGCACATTGATGGAAGAGTCAAGCAGTCTCAGGCCATGTTTTTAGACAGAAATTATGGGCCGAGTCAAGAAGAAGATGGCAAACACCTTTTGTGATTGCTTTGTTCGGTTACACTCCCTGTTGGTACTTGACGATATTAGGAGGAGAAAGATTTGCATGTGTCTCCTCTTGTGTCGGGTTGCTGTGGAGCGGTATGGTCTGGTTTTTCATGTCTGACTTTGATCTGGTGTGCCCTCTAGAGGTATCCTCCAGTAAGCTGCTTTGCATCAGTAAGTCTTCTATTACGTACACGATGCGGCACGTTGCACGTGTGAGCTCAAGGATCAACAGCCAGCTGTGCATATCCATGGCTTATGCAGTAGCAGTGTTTTAGTCTGTTATACAGTGCTGTATAGAGAATATTCGCCTTTATATCAATCCTATGTGTAGTCCAACAGAATGACAGAATGAGCTAACGAGCGGAGAACAACATCCGAACGAACAGGCAACGTAATGCAGATGTTTCATTGTGTGGACAGAGTCAGTGCTTACGTGTATAGACGCTACGCTACGGAGGATATCAGCTCACTTTGACTTCCTGTGGAAGAAATAGTAGGGGTCTGGCAGGACAAACTCAGAGTGAAGGTCGAGTGACAAATACAACAGTCTGCGTTCACAAACACAGCACAGCTCCTCCGGGAAATATTTTCAGACGTTTTCTGCATGTGTGAAAGCACTCTGTGGTTTATTCTGCAAGTGGCTACGTTAGCAGTGCCAGTGAAGCTTCGGCGCCCGCAAGGAAAGGAAACCAAAGGAAACACAAACAGGAAGGAAGAATGACTCAAGTTACATCAAGTTTCCCAGGCTGCAGTGTGTAATATTCATATCAGGAATGAAATAGCCTCCAGTCTAAACAGAACACGTAGTTAGATAGCCCTTTGTTACTGTATTTCAATAGTGCTCGTAATTCTAGCACTGGAGAGCCAAATATTTCAGAGGATGTACTCGTAGTGAAAAGTTTGAGAACCGCGGCTTTAATAACCACTTTGGTGGTTAACTTATAATTTCATGAGATGGACTTACTCTGACACATAGCTCATTGGGAAACCCTTAAGGTGGAAATGATGGATGATCAAATATATCTGAAAAAGGGGGACTTCATGTAGTGAAGGATAGAGTAGTGTATGTTTGTGACACTGCACTTGTTCGACTCCGTTTGCCTTGAGCGTAACATTTTCCTGCAGATACATCTGAGGACCCCGTCTCTTACAGTTATTCATAACGCTCACAAAGTGAAAACGGCCGTCATTCCTTTCATTCTTTTCCTTTTCCTAAAAAACAAAAAGTCGGACACAGCTTGAGTACACCCTCGATCTCCGCTGCGGATTCACACACAAACAATAAAGGAAAGCTGCCAATTTATTAATTCAGGAAAAAACAGTAAATACTCTTTACTCTGAGTGCAGCTGTGCAGAATATGAAGTTAAAATCCCTGCACGGTCATTAACAACGTTGTATCTGCGGTATGTGAACATAGAAGGATCTGTTGCCTGATGCACTTATCTCACAGACACACACATAAATACACACTCTCTGAAGCCAGCTGCATATGAGGCTGTCTAAGCAGGCAATTAGATGTGCTCCTTGCAGATCTGAGTCTCGGTTGTTGGCGTTTCAACTATTTTCATCTTTGTCATAAAATATGCACAGACGGACTTATTGTCGTTCTCCCAGGACAACTTCTGTGTGCCTGCGTGTCAGGAGGAAGAGTCAGGTGAGGTAATGACTCTTTCCCTCTTTGCTGAAGATGCCTCTCTTCACTTCATATGTCGGCACATTTCATGGACTCCAGAGTTCCCTCGAAAGCAACTGAAGTAGCAAACGTTGCCAACTGAGAGAGAGGCATGTCGCAGAGACTGAATGAAGTGGCCCTCAGGCCTGCAGACCCCGAACAGGTGTATCGTTCAGTACGTATTCGTGGTAGTCCTAAGTGAATGATGTAAGCCTTTCAGGAGAGGGTTAATGTTATCGTTGCGTTGTTGTACACGATACAAACGACGGTGTCATCGTAAATATGTGAGAAAACACAAATATGTGATGAAGTTTGACTTATGGGATCAAAGTTGGTTAACTTGACTTAAAACTAGTTTTTTTGTAGTAAGAACAGTTTTTGTGTAAATCTTATTTTAATCTGATAATCTATTATTATTTAATCCTCTAAAAACCTGCAGCTTCCTTTAGATTCAGCCACACTTGATGCTATGGGCCAAAAATAAAAAAAAGACCCTGTTTCACTGCAGACTTTATTTAATTAGCTAGACTACATATCTGTCCAAAGTTGACTAATGAGTTTATAAATATAATGTCTTATAAGACTATAGCTTACCTATGATGCTAAATAGCATAATAAATGTAAGTAATAGCATTTTAAATTGTACTCCAAGCTAGCCTCCTGTTGGCTGACCGTCTTGAATCTAAATTTCTGGTATTAGCTTAAAGTGTTCTTAAATTGTGTAGTCGTGCCCACCTTTCTTTTGAAAGGAAGTTGTTTTCCCTCTGCTTGCTGTCTTTCATTTTCCTTTCACTCCTTTCCCTTTTTGAGGGTTAGACATGGTGCTGCAGCATCACTCACTCTTCACTCCACTGACCGCTGACAGATCAATCGAGTCGACAGGCACAGCGGAAGAAGCCATTCCGCTCATTCAGCAGGGGGAAGAAGGGCCTTTGAGAGAGAGATTCCACATTCTGAATGTGTGTTCATTTAATCAGACAATTTGAGTTATCTTGTTGCAGTTATAATAAAGAGGAACAAGTTGAATACAATTTTTTTTGTTATTTCAGGCCCATTAAACTCTGGGTAGTCATTCCCACTGTGACCCTTAAAGGGATTAACAGTAAAGATGTCCATCGATGGATGGAGGCACTGGTCGATTTTTTTAACCCTTTCAACGATACGCTTTCATTACATTATGGCCGGCAGCAATTTTCACCAGCAGAAATGAAACCCTTTTAGTCTCTGAACCTGCTTTCTGTCCGTCATTTAAATCCTCTAAGTGATGTCATCAGCTGTTTGGTCATCACAATGTGAAATGTGTCTCTTGGGTGAAAATGGAGTCAAAAATGCAGGTCCTATTTGGAGGATAATATGGTGACAAAAAAAACAAAAACAAATCAAGCCATCAAAACAGTCACCACCATGAAAAGAGTGTTTGACAAAGCTGGAGTCAGGTCAGCTGCACTTTAGAATCAGGCTGTAATGTGAACATGAAACACTCCAGCACTCAAAGATGTGTTAGGCATGAGCTGTCTCAGCTCTGACAGTGAACGTACAGACGAGAATGCGTGTAGTGCTTATGTACTGTAAATGAGTCATTTTAATGAGTTGAGAACTAGAGATAATGATATCCTCTGGAGGACTTTGTCACTTTCAAGGTTTCATTCATTTCTCTCTCCAACCTTTGAATGAGATTTTTTTTCTCCTCGGTTGCTTTGTCCTGTTCAATGTATGATTAACGTTGGGTCATAAGCCATTATTATTGGCTGATATTAGAGTATCAAGCGACTATCAGTATCAGTTTATTTTGTCTCGGATATGCGCTGGTATTACCGGAGTAGTGTGCTTCAGTATAGCATCACTCTCATCACTCAACAGAAACGCTTCAGGGGGGGGGGGGGGGTTTGTTAGCAGCCTCCAGAATCTAGTCGGACATTGTTTCATTATAATCTCATCTGTGTGATCATTGAAAGTGCACATACTGATGATCATCAGTAACTGTAAGCATGTGAAGAATCCTAATCAGTGTTTGGATGCACCTGTGGAGGTAAACACACGTAGACAAAGTCAACATGCATGTCTCACTTTACTCAGTGATGGATAGAAATGTCTGCACGAGTCGACTTTGTTCAGCCAACTATGATTTCATAATAATATTCTTCATGTCCTGTTTGAAGGACATTTCTTCAGCTTGAGAAACTCTTCATCCTGTCAGAGGTCCTCCTCACTCCTCCGAACAGTTAGAGACCTGAGGAGCTTTTAAGCACGAAGACTCTATGTGAATAACTTTCATCTTAACAATGATCTAATCTGAACTTTCATGGGAAATTCTTAGAAAACGTCCTGATTGTTAGAATTGTCTAAGAATTTTGTCACAAGGAGCAAGTCTTAGTACTTAAGAGGCTTCGTGAGTACTTTGTACTCTCGGCTTTGTGATATGTTTTAATGTAACTCGACTGTGGGCGTCCACTTTCATCTGAATACAATTATAAAATGTGTCACGCTGAAGCCAGAAAAAAAGTTATCAAAAGGTCTTAAAATGAATCAGAATGCAGCCAATGATATGAACTCTGTCGTATGTTCTGGTCGAGGAGCCCCAGAACCCCCAATTAAATCCTCCCTCACACTTCATTATACGTGTGTGCTCTGTCGTGCTCTGTACACAACACACTGTAGTGTGTTCTTTTTTTATTAACAGTACTTAGCTCGGCATGCTGGGTTGTGGGTTGACGTCCTGCTAAGGGGGCTGCTTTGTTTTAGAAAGCTGCAGCATCTCTTGGCTCGTGTTTCATGAAGAGGGCTGATGAATACCTGCTGTGCTAGATTTAGTCCTAAGCTGTTTTCTCCTCACAACTCCATGCCTCTGTGATCAAACTAAACTCCACGTAAGCACCATGCTGAACCCATGACACCATGGACTTGTTTTTAGGTTTTTAAAACAAAACTTTCCTCTAATTGGACATTTCACAAACCTTGAATTATAGAAGCTATTTGAGATGAAAATGTAGACTTTTATCCAGCAGCACAAACGTTATCTGAATATATTCATGCTGCAGAACTCTCCGATAGGTCAACATGCAATCACCTTCGAAGCTGTAGGGTACATTTTCTCTTAAGTGCTTCCCATAATACTCTGCTTCTTGTACATCACAGGCAGACACATGCTGTTTGCACTTTGACCCACTGTGAGGTGTTTCAGTGTAGCACCGTTACATTGTAGCCAACACTTCTTTTATTGCCTCTCGTCTCTAAAGCCTGTGCAGCCTCAAAGCCGTCCTTCAGAACACTTCTTTGTACACGAGAGCCTCTTAAAAGTGTCGCTACATGTGGTCATGAGAGTTTCAAATTACACCCCAATTACAGCGGGTTTAATTCACCAGAAGTCGGCTTTAAAGCTAATATATATATATATACACTTTTATATATAAAACAAGGACAATTACAAGGAAAATTAGCTTTAAAGCTGAGTTCTGCTGAATTAAACTCGCTGTTATTTGGGTGTAATTGGAAACTCTCATGACCACATGTAGCGACACTTTTAAGAGGCTCTCTGTCATTCCTAGAAGAGGTTCTCGAGATTATTGTTTTAAAGGCAGGTCTGAGCTCAGCGGACAAAAAAGTTCCACTTTTGGTTGATGTGTTGGATGAAGGAAGTTAAACTCAAAGCCAGGCGTCTGGGGTCTGATACATACAGGTAAAAGCCAGTGAATTAGAATATTTTGAAAAACTTGATTTATTTCAGTAATTGCATTCAAAAGGTGTAACTTGTACATTATATTTATTCATTGCACACAGACTGATGCATTCAAATGTTTATTTCATTTAATTTTGATGATTTGAAGTGGCAACAAATGAAAATCCAAAATTCCGCGTGTCACAAAATTAGAATATTACTTAAGGCTGATACAAAAAAGGGATTTTTAGAAATGTTGGCCAACTGAAAAGTATGAAAATGAAAAATGTGAGCATGTACAATACTCAATACTTGGTTGGAGCTCCTTTTGCCTCAATTACTGTGTTAATGCGGCGTGGCATGGAGTCCATGAGTTTCTGGCACTGCTCAGGTGTTATGAGAGCCCAGGTTGCTCTGATAGTGGCCTTCAACTCTTCTGCGTTTTTGGGTCTGGCATTCTGCATCTTCCTTTTCACAATACCCCACAGATTTTCTATGGGGCTAAGGTCAGGGGAGTTGGCTGGCCAATTTAGAACAGAAATACCATGGTCCGTAAACCAGGCACGGGTGTGCAGGCGCCAAGTCCTGTTGGAACTTGAAATCTCCATCTCCATAGAGCAGGTCAGCAGCAGGAAGCATGAAGTGCTCTAAAACTTGCTGGTATACGGCTGCGTTGACCCTGGATCTCAGGAAACAGAGTGGACCGACACCAGCAGATGACATGGCACCCCAAACCATCACTGATGGTGGAAACTTTACACTAGACTTCAGGCAACGTGGATCCTGTGCCTCTCCTGTCCTCCTCCAGACTCTGGGACCTCGATTTCCAAAGGAAATGCAAAATTTGCTTTCGTCAGAAAACATGACTTTGGACCACTCAGCAGCAGTCCAGCTCTTTTTTTCCTTAGCCCAGGTGAGACGCTTTTCGCGCTGTTTCTTGGTCAACAGTGGCTTGACACGAGGTATGCGGCAGTTGAAACCCATGTCTTTCAAGCGTCTCTTGGTGGTGGATCTTGAAGCACTGACTCCAGCAGCTGTCCACTCCTTGTGAATCTCCCCCACATTTTTGAATGGGTTTTTTCTCACAATCTTGACCAGGGCGCGGTGATCCCTATTGCTTGTACACTTTTTCTGACCACGGTTTTTCCTTCCCTTTGCCTCTCCATTAATGTGTTTGGACACAGAGCTCTGAGAACAGCCAGCCTCTTCAGCAATAACCTTTTGTGTCTTTCCCTCCTTGTGCAATGTGTCGATGGTCGCCTTTTGGACAGCTGTCAAATCTGAAGTCTTCCCCATGTTTGTGTAGGCTTCAGAACTGGACTGAGAGACCATTTAAAGCCCTTTGCAGGTGTTTTGAGTTAATCAGCTGATTAGTTTGTGGCACCAGGTATCTTCAAAATGTAACCCTAACACAATATTCTAATTTTGTGACACACAGAATTTTGGATTTTCATTTGTTGCCACTTCAAATCATCAAAATTAAATGAAATAAACATTTGAATGCATCAGTCTGTGTGCAATGAATAAATATAATGTACAAGTTACACCTTTTGAATGCAATTACTGAAATAAATCAAGTTTTTCAAAATATTCTAATTCACTGGCTTTTACCTGTAGATGTCAGGTGCGTCATTGGTTTCATATTGAAGGCAGGAAACTTTCTTGGCACCTTGAACTTAGCAGAGCCTATCCATCCATCCATCCCTTCGATTTTTTCTGCTTATCCGAGATTGGCTTGCAGTAAATGAATTCAGAAATGAATAATTGAGATTCTGATTGTGTTTCCCCAAACACCTAGTAACTGATGTCGATTAACGTACTGGATCTCGACAGGTGCTTCTCTGTGTGAACTTTTCATGGTTCCTCGCCACACTCTCCGGCCTCCTTCCACAGCGTGAACACGTTTGTTGGGTTCATCGGTGACTTAAAATCATGTATAGTTTTAATGTGTATCATTGTGTGTCTCTATATGTTGGCCCTGTGATCCACTGGGGACCAGTTCTAGGACGTACCCCGTCTCTCGCTCTGTGGCAGCTTGGATTAAATCCAGCCCCCCGGTGACCCCTGAAGATTGTTCAGTGTTTTTCCATTCCAGGCTTGTCATTAATCTCTGACATGATGAACTGACAGAAATACATCAACATGATGATAAAATCATTCCTCAGGTACAGATGCACTGAGGCAGGTGCCCATGTAGATCATTTTTGTGATGTGCTGCCGGAACACTTTAAACACTCAGTGTGTGTACAGTGTGTGTACAGTGTGTGTACTGTCAACAAGTGTTCCCAATGGCCACTCTAAAGGTGAACTGAGAATCTGTCCTCATCAAGAGCGAGGGGATGGGATCATATTTAAAATGGGTGTATGAAAAAAAAAGCTGCACAGCTGGTTAGTAAACTCTTGTGGGGTGTGAAGTGATTTGTTTGTTTAGAAACATTACTAAAACTGTTGGCTCCAGCCTACTAATGTTTAACTGAGAAAATATGTGGGGGGAAAGATGGTGAAGAGGCTATTTCACCAGCTGACAGGCAGATCTAAAATTAAAAGAAAACTGGCATCAGGCAGGGATAAACAGCAATGCCAATATGTTAAAACGCTAACAACTCAACATAAACCATGCTAACATGCAGTTTTGTTTGTTAACAATGATAACAATTATCGTTGAACACGGCAGCATGGTAATATTTGATAACAATGAACTAAAATGTTTTGCATTGAACAGTTTTGCTGATGACCTCCCCTCCCCCCGCCCCCTCCTCAATGGGGTCGATGCTCACGCAGGTCGCCATGTGCTGGACACTGAAGCTCCAGTGTTTAGCCGGCTCTGCATGGGTCTGTAAACCTTTCTGCGTTCTAACCTCTCGACACTTTTCAAAAAGAAATATTGATCCTAGTTTGAGCAGCTTTCTTCTGGTGGAACTGATTAAAAACATGCAGGGGCTTTTTAGGTCGGGTACAATCACTTCAATCTGAACCAGTTCTCATGCCCGCTTCCATCACCTGGCAAACCAAGGTACATCCAAAACGGCCGTGTGGGGGCGCTAGAGAAAACTCTCCACATCATCGTCTCACTCTAATTTATAAAGACACTCGTTTGATAAGAGATGATTATAAATGAAATCACAGAGATTTTGTCCTCATCAGAAGGGTTTGATGCACTTAAATATATCACATGAAGAATCACACGTTGATTAGTCTATATGGACGTCAAACACTGTCCCAGTTTTATAAATGATTGCTGTGCTGCTGTCATCTATCTGGCCTGGATGTGACAGTTACTTACAGTCTGTTCCTTCTCTTTAGTTTTGCTGCTTTAGCTTAATTAATTCCTGCAAATGAGTCCATACTCTCAGTGGACTGACTCAGCCTAAAATAAAACACTATTAAAGAATCCAAATCTAGGACATAATTGTTGTAGTTTCTCTAAAAAGTTTAGCCACCGTTCTTTTGTTTCCTCTAAAAGCTTCACCGGCTTCATTCTCCAAAGTTGTTGACCCTGAATTTGGACATATCTGCAGAGCGCTCAATGGCAAAATAACTATTCAATGCTCAGTACATGTTTTCTAATTTTGTCTAAAAAAAAAAATGCTGTCCATAAAACGTGCTATACTCATAGTCCGGCATTAAACATATTTAAGCTTTTTTCAAAAGCTTTGTTTTTATTGATCGACCTGGAACTGACCGGTTAAAGTCTTAGTCATTGTTTTTACATCATGTCTTACGTGCTGTAACCCCTCACCTCCCTCCCACAAGGATGAGAGGAAGATTTCAGGAGCAGTCTACCTGAAATTTTACGGAAATCTTCAGAAGTGTTTGTGTCAAAGCGGCCTGAAAGAGGCTTACGTTTTTATACCACGTCTCCTTCTACTTTTCTTTAATGATCTCATGAGTTGTATTGTAGTAATCAGATGAAGCTGGAAACTAGCAATTCAAATACTCAGAGACTGAATAAGACATGGACATGATAAAGTGTGCTATGCTATGCTTAACCACTAGAGGTGCTGTAAGTGAGTTGCTTCCAAAGTGACCTGTAATGTAGAGGAAACATTGAAATAGTGGAAAAATGTTGGACTCTTTATTTATGGAACAAATCATGATCACTCCTCATCGATATATGACATCACTTTGGTTTCTGAAGAGGCGCTGTCGACGTTGGTCGCCATGTTGGAAATGCTACAGTGCACAGTGGTGTCGTGGTTGTTGTTGTTACCTCACAGCAAGAAGGTTCCTGGTTTGAGTCCCCGTCTGACAGCAGCCTCACTGTGTAGTTAGCATGTTCTCCCTGTGCACGTGTGGTCTCGCCAGGTATTACAGATTCGTCCCACCGTCCAGAGACATGCTTGTTAATTGGTGACTCGAAAAGCGATATGGAGAAGTGGATGGATGGATATAAAAAGGAGCATTTTAATATGGGAGCTAGTGGGATTCCTTTGCCCTTGCAGCTAAGCCTCAAGTGGACACTCAAAGAACTACATTTTTTACAGTCCTGTTTGGCTCCTTTTTTCAATGCATGTTCATCTCAAACAGAACAACAGGCTGTCATGGGCAACGATTTACTCAAACACTCACAAATAAGAATAATTTCAGAGGATATAGTTAATTAAAGGCACCAGACACCTCATTTTTTTGTTGTTGTATCACATGTTGTTTAAGTGTTGAAGCAGTGGCTTTGTTCTCCTCTCCTCAGCACGGGGACCTCATCCGTCTTTATTTCAGTTCAGAGTTTTTCGAGCACACTGACTTCTGTTGCCGAGGATTTTGTACCCTGCCAGTGAACATTTCTGGGGGGAAATTGTGCAGTGAACATTGCTTTATTATTAAATCAGCTATGTGAAATGAGGAAACAATGGTGTCATCAAAAAAAAAAAAAAAAAAAAAAAAAAAAAAAGCCTTCCCACTTGTGAAGTAAAGCAACACCAACATCTGTGCTGTCAGATAGTCATGGCTGCCAATAATATTTACACAACACATTCATTTTTTCAGTGTGTATTGTTCTGAAACCAACAATATGAAAAGCTGAAATATGAAATTGAAAAAATGTCCTTCCCGGTTTGTGACATTGACATTGCTGCCAACCACGTTTTTTTCAATCTCCCATTATTATTATTTCTCTTCAGTTTAATCAAACACTGCGTCTTGGTTGGGGATTTTTAAAGCTCTTGTCACTGAGCAGCGTTAGCATGAATTTGATTTCAGTTCACATACATCCCGCCGAGCCAGCAAATCTTTGCTGCTTTGATGGATTTTCCCCCTCACTTTGTTATTCACAATCCGCTAACACTTGTAAGACAAGCTTCAATTCATGCCCTCTAAATATAGCTAATGCCTCTTAGAAGATAAACACTCGCTGCAATGCATTTCATAAATGTTGGAGTGTAAAGGGATTTTGTTTTTAATAAACTCGTTTATTACTTGTTTACATCTGTGCTCATGCTTTATTGATAGATATTAGTTATAACTTAAGAGGACAGACCTCAGTCCTCTGCTGATTTAGTTTCTTACATTGCAGCATCAGACAGGCGTTTATTGCCTTACAGCAAAATGGAAGGAGAAATATGTATATTTGTATTCTTTAATTTAAAATGAGAGACAGATCATGTTGAAGGTGTCGATAGTGACATTGAAAACATGAATATAGCAGATATGAAATATATCCTAACCCACCTGCATCGGAGAGGAATGTGAAGTCTCCGTCTGGGCATGTTGTTCTTTAGCTCTGTGTTCACTGAGAGGGTGCTGGTCCTCATGTTGGTGTTTGTGTTTTGCTGAGATGCTCCAGCATGTTTAAAAATGCTCCAACATGTTTAATGTACGTAAACCCCTCAACTGCCCACTTTATCATTGCCATGGAAACACCAGATGTGACGTTAAAGACTGCTTTCGAAGGAAGCAGGAGCTGCTTCTGAAAGCTGCCGTGCTGCTGCTGTGTGTGCTGCTGTTAAAACACCATCTAAATTACACTCAGGTACATCAGCTCATTGGTGAACATTTTCTCTTTCTCAGGTTGGTTTCGACAATTGTCTTGACTTCACTCTTCAACTCTGAGTTCGTTTTCATTGGGGGGATGGAAGTAGCAGAGAAAATCACTCCCATGATTCCCTGCCAGCCTTGACCGTATCTTTTATTATTGTTTTGATAGAGGCCCCCCCTGGTGGCAGGATTTACATATTGTGCCTTTAATGTACAGAAACATCTGACCGATCAAAGCCATAGGTCCCCTGACAGGTTGATTAAACACATAGATGTACATATCAAGAGAATGAAAGGGGCGCTATTCGTATGAATTCTGGTCCTTTATGTCACAATCTATTTTTCTTTTGTTATGATGGCTTGTATGTTGGCAGCTTTCCTGGTAAAACAATGAAACACACAAAAACCACTCAGCCAAGCTTGTGTTGTATGTGATATGTTTTTTTTTTTTAACCTTTATGTTTCCATCTCACACGCATCATCCACATTTCAAACAGATTTCCATTGAACCCCAAATGACCCCCTTTGTGTGAAAATACAGTATTGAGTCATTAATAAAGAAGAAGAACTGGTTGTTATTTATTACAAGTTGTAATTTCATTTTGTCTTTGTATTGTACCTGGTGCACGGTTTGATTATTTTTCTGTATTATTATTATTAAAGGGATACTTTAACCCACCCATTTGCATGAAGCTGTGTATCATTAGAAACATGGTAGTAGTGTTGAATGGTTGTGAATCCAGCCCTCATTTTGCCCTGAGACGAGAAAAATATGTTTTTCTTTGCCTGGAAGTTTTCTTCATGTGATGTAATATGACGCTTTTTGCATCACATGAAGAAAACTTCCAGGCAAAGAAAAACACATTTTTCTTGTCTCAGGGCAAAATGAGGGTTGGATTCACGACCATTCAACACTACTACCATGTTTCTAATGATACACAGCTTCATGCAAATGGGTGAAGTATCCCTTTAATAATAATTAATGATTAGTATAGTTACAATATTGACAGTGAAATGTTCAGTCTACAAGACAAAGCATGTTGTTTTTCTGAGTGCTTCATAGGAACAGTCTCGATCGACGCATCCCTACCAAGGACTTCTTCACTGACTAACTTCCTCAGTTACACAGGATGTGTCCAATTCCTCATGAGCATCGTGTACACATCTGCAGCCACTTCTGCCCAGAAGTTTGGTATAGAATTATCTTATTTTCTGGGGACAGCCTTGCAACTCTTTTCGATTTTCAAGCACCGGTAGGCAATTCGAAAAAAAGAGTTAGCTCCTTCTTTAAAGAATAAAGCCAAACAAACCCCCGACACAAACACCCCTCCCTTGGTATGCGAACTTGACATCTTTCAAATCAGAGAACGTGCTCATGCAGAGGAGTGCATGCGTCACCTCTTCTGTTCCTCATGTGTGTGGCTGCACGGTTTACAAAGTGGAAGATTTGCTCATGCACAATGAGTGCCTCTGCAGAATGTTTGCCAGCAGGCAAGACATCCAGTCATTTCATTCTCACTGACTGATTGGACGGGATGTTGCATGATTTTTTAATTATTTTTTTTTTGATGGAGGAATCTTTTTGAGAGACGGCCTGCCCCTCACTCATGTGAGGTGTGGTATGTGGAATAGTGAAGTAAGAGTAGAATGACACATTAAACCATGTTCATTACAACCCATTCACGTTTTTCTCATGTGTTTGACACTGTTAACTGACCATCAACATTACACTTCAGTTATGGATCGGATGCGATCCTCCTTCTCATTGGCTGCTCCGCCTATGGCTGCCCTTCCCCTGCCATCGCAGCGAGGCCGAGTGGAGGACCGTTGGTCCACAACCTGTCCTTTTTTCTACCCCTCATTGTCGGTGTATTTTTTTTTTTTTTTCTGTGTGAATTCAACAGCGGGTTCAACTTTCTTGAACCCAGACGGGGACTCTGGGACGGAGGCAGACAGCGAGCCTCAGCTGGCCTTTTACACCGACCCAAACCGCAGTCGACGCCGGAGTCGAGGTATGAGAAATGGTAACGCCAACAGCGCGTGGGGCTCAGGGGGTAAGGAGGACTCGCACACCTACAGACAGTTTTCTCCCGCCGTCTGATGGTATTACCATCGCCACGACGCATGACAAGTAACCTTTTGCAGTGCAAATAGCAGATGGATTGCTCCAGTGTTGTGTGTGCAGCTGGTTTCAAATCCTGAAAATAAATATTGTACATAGACTCTGTGTAAACGGTATGCTGTGTATTTACATCTATGTGTAGTGTGAGCATGTAACACTGATCTCAGTGCATCTGCATACTATCTTGTTGACTGAAACCAAACAAGACGATGAGATCAGAGGTTTACAGAGCGGAATATTTGGATACTGATTGTGACTCATGACGTGACAAACACTGGATGGTGAAATAATATTGTACACAAATATTATTTCCAAAGAGTATGTCGTGCAAATGCTGTCAAAGTGAAGTGGTGCAGCATGCTATATCTGTCAGCATGCCATGTCCCTGTAGATCTGATGTACAGTAATGGAGGTGTGGAGGAGACACATCGAGAGAGAGAGAGAGAGAGAGAGAGAGAGAGAAAAAGAGAGAGAGAGAGGGGAAAAATAAAGACACAATGCCCTCAAAATAATAGCCGCTGTCAGAAGGCGTTACAAGCCTTTACAACACCTCCAAGCCAATTACTCCCCCGTCATGTGCACAGGTGGCACAAACACGGCGAAGCCTCCAGAAGTGCAGCCAACACCTTTAATTAGAGCTCCAGAATAGAATCAAATGCTTCCAAGCTGCCCAAGCTATGTTGTTTAGATCCAGAGGATGATTCATGAAGCGTGACAGGAGTATCTTCTTCAAGTCGGGGAACGGAGGACAACGTCTTAAATATTCCACATTGATTGAACAGTCCAAGGTGTAAAAATATCACTTTTCGAAGGATGGTGAGAATGTCTGGGTGAGGCAGGTGATAAATATACCGACTTCATACATAATGCGATAGGTCAGCTTTCTACTCTGGCTTTTGTTTAAAGGATCGCCTCGGGCAGCTTTTTGAATGAGAAAGTTCCGCCAGAGCAATTTAAAAGTGACAATGTAATCTAGAGTTATCCTGTCAGCGACAAAACAAAGTTTGAGTGGTTTGATCCAAGGTCACAGTGGCTCTGTGTGTGTGTGTGTGTGTGTGTGTGTGTGTGTGTGTGTGTGTGTGTGTGTGTGTGTGTGTGTGTGTGTGTGTGTGTGTGTGTGTGTGTGTGTGTGTGTGTGTGTGTGTGTGTGTGTGTGTGTGTGTGTGTGTGTGTGTGTGTGTGTGTGTGTGTGTGTGTGTGTGTGTGTGTGTGTGTGTGTGTGTGTGTGTGTGTGTGTGTGTGTGTGTGTGTGTGTGTGCGCATACGAGGTCACATTTAACACTTTCTGTATTGCACTCTGAAGTGAGAGAGATAAGGGAGGCGTTCTGCCTCATGCAGAGAGAGAAAGGGAGGGAGAGAGAGAGAGAGAGAGGGGAAAAAACAACCTCTGAACCATTTTTATTTAGGCCCATGTCTCTTTTTTTTCTCCCACATCCCAGCGTTGATGTTAATACCCTTCAAAGGTAAACCTTATTTCTGTGCCACTGAGCTATGCCTCGCCTGAACCTCCCAAAGACTAGTGGGGGGGAGGGGGGGTTTGATCCAAAGGTTCTTTTTCATGGGCGCTTAGCCCTTTTTTTTGTGGCTTGTTTGTAAAATGGCTCCCTGTGTCAGAAGTGTGTGTATAGTTAGTGTGTGTGTGTGTGTGTGTTTGTGGTGTTTGGGTTGGAACATTAAACAGTAACTGCTTCACATGTCTCCATCATTTGTTGCTCCCACCACACCTCGCCCCCCCCCCCTCCTCCCTGTGTGTTTGTTCTCAGCAGCAGGCTCCCCGCGGAGCCCCATCAATAAGACCACCCTGACTCTGATCAGTGTCATCAGCTGCGTGATCGGCCTGGTTTACTCCTCTCACCTCGCCTGCAGCCTCGCAGTCCGGGTCATCCTGCATGTGCCAGAACACCTCATCGCCGACGGTAAGACTGACACACACACACACACACACACACACACACACAGACACACACACACACACACACACACTCACTCTGTGGGCGCTCAAAGCCCCGGGGGGGTGAGCTGGCATTTTTCTCCCTCTCACCGGGGAGTTTACTTGTTGTATCACTCAAACAGAGCACTTTGGTTTTGCAGTGGAGCTGCCGGTTTTGCTTTGCACTCTTGCAAAGACAAAGGTAAATGCCAGGTCGACCACCCCGGTGCCACGTTTCCCATGTGAGACCACACAGCAAATGTGCCCTCAAAGCATCACAGCACATTGAGGCCAGGTCACAGTGACCACCCGCAGCAAACCCCTCCATCACTCTTCCTCTTGTACTTTCTGAAATGTTGAACCACCTCGCTAATGAATTTCAATGTAGCACCTGCAGGACAAAAAAAAAAAAAAAAAAGCAGCGAGGGGGCCGGGCGCTGGCTCCTGCTGGTTCGTTGGCATTTTTCAAGTGTCACAGGAGTGAGCTGGCAGTCCAGATATATTATAGACTGTGACTAGGCTCACTCATCTATCATCCGGAGGTCTGATTTGATTCGGAGCGCTGCTGCTGCTTTCAGGAGGTCTACACAGGGAGCTGCCAGGGAGAAATTAGAATTCCAAGGAGGGAACTTTGAAAGGGGAGATGAAAGATGGCGAACTTGCCTGTTGAATTACAAAACTGGGATCGATTTGAGAATGTTTCCATAAATGTCTCCACAATCTTATCAGACTTGATTTGATGTCATGGCGAATCAGATGAAAATCAAGATTCCTCCACTGGGGAGAGAAGCTATTAATGCCAGCAGCTGTGCATGTGTCTGCTTTCCAATACTGTGAGTCCCACACGCTTCTCCTCGCCCCCGACATCAGGGGAACTAATCCTCTGCAGATGTTTGCCTGTTTACAGGATACACACATCTATTAAAGAAAGACAACAAGGGACAGAACACACTGTTCTGTTTGGAATAGAAATGCTGCTGGACACTATCTTGTGTTTTGTTAAAATGTGTTTTTTAAAAGGCATCTGTGGTTTGTTCTGAGAAAGGAATTCCATGTGGTTTATGTCTCGGGGGGGCACGTGGTCCATGGGCTCATATCGTCCTCTTAACAGTTGAGGCTTCGCTTGTTGCTGGAGGTGTAAAAGCGCTTTAAGTAGAAAGTCCATTTACCTTTGAATGGAAAATAATGCACAAAGAAAAAAAGATAAATAGAAGGTTTCAGAGACAGATTATTGTTGATGTTTTTTTTTGTTCTATTTCAGAGAAACATTCCCATTGTTTAAGTGTTCAAGTTATCAAGCAAACGTAAGACACACAGTAGAGGGGATGATCTTCATTTAAGCACTGCAGTCATTTAAAGATTAAAAACAGTGCACGCCAGGGAGAGCCAAAGACATCCTCAAATTGGACATAAAATGCGCCGTAAAAACAGAAACATTACTGATTGGTGTCACGAGTTCAAAACGTCTTCCGAAGCGCTTTAATGGTTCTCTACAATCAAGCAAATAAGAAGTGTCCAGCTATCGGCGGCGTGTGCTCCAGTTTTAAGAGCTTCATCAAAGGGGATGGCACTAATTAGGGCAGCGAGAGTTTGCCAACACGTCGTTAAATATGCCTGGGTTAGCAAATGTCCAGTGCTCCCCGTGTGCAGTGAAGTCACAGAGCTCACACAGGCCCCCTGCTGTGTTACAGCGGCATCACAGCCAACCTGCGACATACACCTGGCTGTCTTTTTTTATTTTCAATAAGTGTATCTTCCAAAAAAAAAAAAAACAGAACATTACAGCTGTGTTAAATACTTGATTCTGATTGGCCATGTCGCCTAGCAACAGTCTGCTGTCCCTTTAACTATCACTGTTGTTGAAGAGGATGTAACCATGCTTAGGCCCTGTCACATGTAGGAGCTGTGTAAAACAAAGGTCTAAGTTCTCAAAAACATCATCGTCCACATGAAAACACAAACGATCTTTTACGGCTGTCATGAGAATGCCAAACATCCACCCTCCTCCATCCGACTGTGTCGTCCTCCTGCATATTACCCAGCATGCTCTTTTGTGAAGCGTCTTGAGATAGCATTTGTTATAAATTGGCGCTCGGAAGGTGCCTTTTTTCAGGGACCTGAAACACTGTTTCCATGAGTACGAAAGGTCAAAACACACAGCCTCTGTTTTTGTTTTTGTTTCCAAAATACTCACCTACGTGTCGACGAGGCCTCAGGAAAGCAGATGGCTGCTAAAGATGCAGCTCAAATCACGGAACCTGGAGGACTGATCAGTCCACGTAAAGAAGTGTGTTTACTGTGAGAAGAAGAGGCAGGACTGCTATGACAGACATCAACAAATCTGATGATGGCACACAAAGTAAACATGATATCATTTACACAGCAGGGTTAAAGACTGGAAAAGAAGGTTGTGACACGACGAGGCCGAAAAACTGATTTAATTGCTGAGCTGATTCATGTGGATGTATTCACCATGCCAGCACACACAGCATGTTTCCAGTACGGTCATTTCATCATTAAAATCCATAAATATCTTACATGTTGCTCCTTTAAATACTTACTGAAAAGAGTAATAATGATCAGGAAGTCAGAGGGAGAGAGGGAGTGAAGCTCAGCGGAGGATGTTTTAACATGACATTAGCATATCACATGTGCCACTAATATTAAACCTGTACAGCTCTGTGCAGAGGAGGGACATTCCTGAAGAGTTTAGAAGCAAACCTGTGATTCATCTTCAGTTGTTCCTTTCACTGCTTTTTAAAGACACCGTGAACATGTTTGAAAGGTAAAACTGCAGAGTGGCCCATAAAGTTCCAAGTGGGAAGTTGCCTCAACTTTAACCAAGTTACCATCCAGTTACAGTCACCAGGGCTCGTCGCCAATTCAATCGCTCTAAACATAACTGAGTTAAAGGCACGCTGTATGTAAAGTCACTGGCTCAGCAAGAAGTAAATGAAAAGGAGAGAAGCCCGTAACACAATTTACTGGCACACCTCTGGGAAGGACAACGACATGTACAGGCGCACTACAATCTTCACCACACGTACATGTGCTTCACTGAGCCTCCCTCTCTTCCTACCCTGGACATTTTTTTTCCAAACATGTCAAATGTGCAGAGGACTTTAAAAAGCTCTCTCTCCTCTTGCTGCGTGTGTTTGGCTGCAGGGCAGCAGAGCGGAAGCCTCAGCCGGCTGCCTCTTGTTCCTCATAATAACTAAGTCTTTTATTGTAAGTGTCGCTTCATTCAAAATGTCTCACAGTTTGAATATTACTCGTACGTTTTGTGGGAAACAGCCAAGGGTTGTCGTTTTTCCAACTGCTTTTACTTTATCAATCCCAGGAAAATACTTTTAGACGCAACAATGCATCGACTGATCATCACATGCAGATCATGGCTCTGATGACAAACAGCCCATCTGTGAACTATACAATGTGGATCAGTGTCACATCAATGTCATGCTAAAAAAACAGGAATATGTAACAGCTGATTCAGACAATGTTTGTTGGTCAAGGTTTGTTGTTGGCGAGAGAGAGAGAGAGAGAGAGAGAGAGAGAGAGAGAGAGAGAGAGAGAGAGAGAGAGAGAGAGAGAGTATGCAGGAAAGGAGCCAATGATTCGTACCCAGGCCACCCGCTGAGAGGACGAGACTCCGTACATGGGGTGCATGCACTATAAGTACAAGGATACATGCAGCCCATATTTATTGAGAAGAAGAAGTCACCTACAGGTTGCACTGATTTGTTTTCATGGTCAAACGTCTCTGAGGAAGATCAGCAACATGTAAGACATGTTCCAGAGACTGACATCATTTTAATAAGACACCATCTCATTGCTCATTGGGCAAACAAAATTGTCACTCGGCTTCACATAGGTCTCTATCATTTTAAAACTGGTGCATCTGAGTTAGTGTTTTTTTATATATACAGTATGAAAGTAGTGAATAGATATTTTATTGATCCTGAGGGAAATTCTGCTTTGAACAAATTCTTCTCTTTTTAAAGGTTTTATAACATTTTTTTACCAACACTAACTTCAAACCAGTGTTTTATTCCCTCAGTGCTCTGGTTCTTTTTTGTTCTCTCTTTTTTCTTTACAAATCAAAAAGAATGTTAAAATTGACTTTCAAATGTGTTGCAGGTGTTTGCTAGATTTTTCTATATCTAATGTTCCTCTTCCAGGGGGCGTGTCCATGGAATGGCCCCCATTGTATACCTTTATATATCATTAGTAGTGTAGAAAGGTAAAAAAAAAAAAAATAAATAAATATTGGCGTGTATGTACCAGCATAGTTCATGCCCCCCTTCATAAGTCCAGGTGGGCCACCCCAGTTATAAAGTCTGGACACGCCCCTGTCCTTTTCCCTCTGTCGTTCGTTTCTGCTTTTCCACCATCCCGACGCTTTATTCACTCTCTCTCCATTTCCTCCTCCTCACTCTGACTTCTTGTTTATCCATTCCTCTTCCCGTGATCTTCCTCAGGTTCGAGGTTCATCTTGCTGCAGGGGAGCCAGTTAGACGCCTCAGACTGGCTGAACCCAGCCCAGATCTTGTTGTACTACCAGCAGAACGCCAGCGGGCCGTGGGTCAACGAGCTGTGTGGACGACGCCTCCTGGACCCCTGTGAGCACCAGTGTGACCCAGAGTCAGGTGAGCAGAAGAGCGGCAACTTCCTGTGATGATGTAGCCTATGTGCAGAAATAGCAGTGCTAAATGTTAGCAATGATGTTAGCATGGAAACCTAATGATTACAAGTTTTAAAAAAAACAAAAAACTGTCTGTCAGCTTGACTTGCAGTCATTGTTCAGTCAATGGGGAATAAAGGCACACTTACAATATAGGCAAAGTCAACCTGTACCTTGCTTACGCTTGATTGCCCCCCCCCCCTCTTCACTCTCCCAGTCAGATAAAGCTTTTCCACTCTCCATAATGAAGGCGGTCCACATTGTGAACCCATGCGTGTGCTCATGCATGAACTGTACCTTGTGGAAACACGACTCTTCCAACTGTAATGTAGCACTGGAACGAGTCAAACAAAATGGACTTTAGTGGTGAAGCGTGCACGGGATGGACTACCAAGAGTGAGTGTGCCCTTAAACAACTGTTCTAAAAATGTGAGTGTACTTTCATAATAATAATAATCATGCAGTGGCAAGGACCAATGCTAACACCATGAGCCGAAGGCTATCACCACGACACCCATGCAAAAAGCCTGGTGTCTTTGACTTAATGACTTATTCTTACAGTAATGTTCAAACATGTTGCAACTATTGATTAAAATTGGAGCCCAGACACACAGACTGATCATATGAATGAAAGAAGAAGCCATTAGTTTTGTCCGTGGTGCTTCAGAGATCAGAGCATCACGAGGAGTTGACCTGGTTCTCTCCTGTAGAGCTGATCAATTACAGTGTCCGTCACCTTCCTTCACACTCCAGGTAACCACAACACATCTGTTTAACTGAGTCTGAAGAGAAACTTTACTGCGGAGAGCGACACATCACGGGGTAGAGAATGTGCAATTAAGATAAAATACCACATTTACAAATTATCATCTGAATGGCAGTGCAGAGCCGCCTGCTCTGAGTCATGTCATAATTAAATTGCAAGCATTGTATAATTTTCTTTCTCAATGGCCTGCACATTTCACAGATGAAAGTAAACACGGTTCAGGCTACTTTTTCACTGAAAGCAAATATTATTAAAAAAAAAAAGGGAAGAAATGAAGAATTACACATTTACTATATGACAGATAATTACTATATAACTAATAAAAAAGGAAACGTGAAGTGTGTTTGATGGAAGAGTTCTGCTGGACACACTTTTGGTAACACTTTAAATTATGGTCACAATATAACTAGTGGCTCATCAGCATGCTAATTAGTAGCATACTGGCATTTGTTTTTAGCAGTACTAATGATGGCATGTTTGAAGCAGATCAGCTAAAAGAACAGCATGTCCGTATATATATATATATATATATATATATATATATATATATATATATATATATATATATAGCTCAGCACGTACTGTAACTTTGCTCTGAACAGGTCGCTAACAACTGCTCACAAATTTGATCTTTACATTCAAATTGCTCACAGAGACTTTAAGCTGAATAAGTCGAAGCTGGCTTTGATGTAAAGTGCAGATGTGGTTTTCAAAGCAATCATGTGGCTATTATGGATCGACTGACAAATGAAACTGTGTGTGTGTGTGTGTGTGTGTGTGTGTGTGTGTGTGTGTGTGATTAATCCAGATGCTTAAGAATAATGATGATCAGTCGCTCGCTTGTTTTTAAAAATAACACGCTTCACATCTTTGAATCAATCCAATGGAGCATTTAAATCTGAAGAAAACCACAAACACTAAACAAAGATGAGCAGATACTGTACACAATGTTTTATTCAAGCTTCTCACCACGTTTAAATTCCACATGATGAGAAGAGTACGCTGATAAAACAGACTAGTAGAAGGATTGTGTTGTGTAACAGGCTCTTTATCGCTCTCTCTGCCAGCGAACACATTTTGATCTTCCCTGCCGCCACAGAGAGCGGGCCTGTGTAAAACAGAATAATATAAGACAGCTTTTTGTTTTAACAAGAGAGGAATGATTTAGCCGGGGAAAAGAGAAAACAAGTCTTCATATCGTGAAGTATATCTCACTCCAAATATATCATGCATACCTGGAAGCAGACAGAGAGCTTTTAAGGCGAACCCCCCATGGCATCATTATTTTATAGTCATTGTTCAATGAAGCTCAATTCAGCCCTTTTTCAGGATTTAAAAACCATACTTGATTTGAATGAACTCTTAAATAAGACATTGTGAGGTGATAGATGTGACTCATTCTGTCTCCCTGTGGAGGTGTTGACTGTTCTGTTCTGACTCGCCTCCTGCACACACAAAGAGCACTCGCTTTCAAAAGAAGATATATAACCGCTCAGCATGTAACAAACACGAAGAAGCGGCCAAACTTTAAATGAGTTTTTATTTTTTATTTTTTCAGCACAAATGTTTCAACTCTTTCCTCGGCTGCAATAAGTAACTTCACTTTAATATACAGTAAAACTCAAACTATCTTTGGTCTCATCTGAGAAACGCTACTGTGTGTGACTTTCCATGCTACATAAAAAATGATGCGTTTTGGTTTGCTTTGAAAACGGCTGAGGCCTTTACTCTCGGGGTTATGGAAAATAATTTCAGCGCATTTGTCAACCAGGTTTGTACTTTCATATCAAATAAATGTCCACAAATATATGAGTCAGCCGTTCATAACATTTACATGAAAAAGCATTTCCAACATCAATTTTTAAATTATTTTTGAATACCATGTTGGCCTGAATATAAGACATTTTTTTCCCCCATAAAAACAATCTTAAAAAAGTGTTAAATGGTTAATAGACTTACACATCTACAGCCATTTCCTAGTCTTTTGACTATTTAGAGACCTAACACACCGCAGGTCATACCTACATATTCACACACTGATGGTAGAGGCTGAAACTTGGGGTTAAGTGTCTTGCCCAAGGACACATCAGACATGTGGCTGCAGGATCTGGGGATCAAACCACCGACCTTCCGGTTGAGAGACGACCCAGTGTACTAACTGAGACCACGGTCGGGTCGTCTTATATTTGGGGTCTTACACTTATAAATGCTGATATATGTTCATAACAACAGACCGAGCCACTTATCTTTATAGCAAATGTACCACTCCTAACTACATAATATATATTTATTTAATCATAATAATATATATTTGGACCTGTAGGGTATTTAGTTGAGCGATTTAAAATGAAAGTTTAAACTGCGTCATATTGGAACAGTTAATTTCTGGATTACAATGTGACTGAACACAAACCTGGTACTGAGACAAAAGTTACAGGAGCGCTCGGTGCTTTTCAAACAGTGATGTGTTTTACAGAGGGATGTGTATGATGTCAGTGTATGGTGATTATAGTGAGGACTCTCAGTAAGCAGAGGGGCCAATGTGTTATATCCTCATAATACATCCATACCTTCATGTCCCTATTGTATAAAAACAGGAGAACCAATGTGTCCTGAATGAATCACTTCACTTTAACTGCTTTCTTGGGAAGTCTTTGCCAGTTTGTCACTCAAAATCTGAAAGCTGGGAAAAAAAAAGACAATCTCATATTTTAAGAGGAGGAAGTGTCTTCCTTGTTTTGCATCCATTATTCAGCAGCCTAAGACTCCCCTGGGCTTCAGGGAGTGAGATCTGAGACCTTTGAATGAAAAGCTGAGCCAGGGTGTCTCATGCCCGCCTGTCTCCCAACAATCTTTGAGGCTCACCCACACATCCAAATCTGCATTATGGCCACTCCTAAATATGATATATTGTCAGGCTATCTTTTTCCTAAGATGCATTGGTAATGAAAGGGTAGCATTTGTTAGTGTTATTCAGTGTGTGTGCATGTGTGTGCATGTGACAGTGAGGGGAAGTGTGTGTGTGTGTGTGTGTGTGTGTGTGTGTGTGTGTGTGTGTGTGTGTGTGTGTGTGTGTGTGTGTGTGTGTGTGTGTGTGTGTGTGTGTGTGTGTGTGTGCGTGTGCGTGTGTGTGTGTGTGGGCTGCAGGGAGATTGCAGAGGTGCTATAGATAGCTTAAATCCAATCCTCATTTCTGCTGGAGGAGATACTGATGAAAACAGGAATGGGCCGCGACAATATCTGCTCTGCTCCTCTGAGACGTTCAAAGAGGCGCTGGCTGTTCAAACGCATGCTTCTTCCCCCATGCAGAGCCCTCTGCCCGGGCGCTTTGGGTGCTGATGGTAACGGACATTTTTCACCTTTTTGTGGAAAAAAGACAACCTTTTCTGAACCCTTTGAAAATGAAGCATGGAGCATATGACTTGAATAACTTTTTAAACTGGACAGACTTTAGGGATTTGATGCATTAAAAGACGTTTGCAACAACACAAGCTCTTGGAGTTTGGGATTTTTTTTCCCCACTGAACACAGATTTGTTGTTCCTGAAAATAATGCAGTAATCTAACAATGCTGCTCTGAATCATCAAGAAGAAATGTATAATTGGTGCGTAGATATGCAGGGAGGAAGCTCTCTGTCTGTCTGCTGTTGTCCAGTGGTGTGACACTGGGACAAGTGAGAGTCATAGTGAGTCCAGCTGACATTGTGTCCCTCTCTGTTTTCTGTCTGACTGCAACGAGCATGCACATCTTTAAAGACATTTTACAAGAGACATGCAGAGACATGGACAGCTGAGACATGGAGAGCAGAGACATGGAGAGCAGAGACATGGAGAGCAGAGACATGGAGAGACATGGAGAGCACAGACATGCAGAGACATGGAGAGGAGAGACATGGAGAAGAGAGACATGGAGAGCAGAGACATGCAGAGCAGAGACATGGAGAGACATGGAGAGCACGGACATGCAGAGACATGGAGAGGAGAGACATGGAGAGCAGAGACATGGAGAGACATGGAGAGCACAGACATGCAGAGACATGGAGAGGAGAGACATGGAGAAGAGAGACATGGAGAGCAGAGACATGCAGAGCAGAGACATGGAGAGACATGGAGAGCACAGACATACAGAGACATGGAGAGCAGAGACATGGAGAGCAGAGACATGGAGAGCAGAGACATGCAGAAACATGGAGAGCAGAGACATGCAGAGACATGCAGAGCAGAGACATGGAGAGCAGAGACATGCAGAGACATGGAGAGCAGAGACATGGAGAGCAGAGACATGCAGAAACATGCAGAGCAGAGACATGGAGAGGAGAGACATGGAGAAGAGAGACATGGAGAGCAGAGACATGCAGAAACATGCAGAGCAGAGACATGGAGAGGAGAGACATGGAGAAGAGAGACATGGAGAGCAGAGACATGCAGAGACATGGAGAGCAGAGACATGCAGAGACATGGAGAGACATGGAGAGCAGAGACATGGAGAGACATGGAGAGCAGAGACATGCAGAGACATGGAGAGCAGAGACATGCAGAGACATGGAGAGCAGAGACATGCAGAGACATGGAGAGCAGAGACATGCAGAGACATGCAGAGACATGCAGAGACATGCAGAGTGCATCTTTAGCAGCAAACAACAACATCTGGCACTTAAACATATGATTCTTGTCACAGCAGTTTGTGAAAAAAACACATCCTAATGCAGAAAAAGTTTTACAGGCAATTTAGATAAAAATCTACATTTAGCTCATCCTGATGGCCATAAAAAACAATGAACTACTGCGTGTGTCAAATAGCTGAGTGTGATGTGAGGAAAATAAGGTGCGAGCAGGCTCGTTGCCTGATGCATTTAGTAATTAGGGAATCTAACACCTTGAAAGTGTAAAACAAGCTTGAGCTGTGTGCTGTGTGCTGTGACCTCAGAATGTGATGGAACTGCAATTAAAGTGAGATGAGGTGTCGAGCATTGTTCAGCAGCTAATCTAACAACATGCTACACCTCCTGTCACTTCACCACAGCTCCTACACTACTCTTTGATTTGTACTTTTTTTGATATTCAACAGGTTAAAATTGCCAAACAGTTCAGATCTTGAACTGCACATTCATCAGAGCGGATAATGGTCAATGGACTTGAGCTTGTTAAGCACTTTTATAGTCTTGTGTTGTGTATTTTTGCACCTCAGGTCACACCTTCACACACTGATGGTAGAGGATGCTGTGTAAAGTGTCCATCAGAAGTAAATAATCCATTCATACACATTGATGATTCAGGGTTAAGTGTCTTACGGCCAAATTGAACATGAGGCTGCAGGAACTGGGGATTGAACCCCCAACCTTCAGGCCGAGAGACAACCAACTCCACCAACAGCAAAGCAGCATATGTTGGGTACAGCATTATCTGGAACATCTGCGATGGGAACTTGCTGGAAAGAGGGCTCGGTGTCATGGAAGGATGTTTGTTATAGTCGGTTGTTTCTTAACTGTTCGGGGTGTGAAGGTGTAGGTGTGACCTGCTGTGGAGAAGAACTTTGAGTAGTCAGGCTAGAAAAGTGCTATGTATGCTCAAGTTCATCGACCAAAGCTGTTAACCTCAACCTTCCTAAACCATGTCCTCAGTATACTGAATCCTAAGAGTGGATGTAAATCACCATTTTCAGAGAGAAACTTTCCTTTGCAATGCAATAGATACAACAAGAATAAGAAGTGCAATACAATTTCATAGGTTTAAGATAATACAATAGTAAAGTAGTTTCTTTTCGCCAACAAGCATTTCCTTAGCATTAGGAAATGAATTAACCCTGTTTAAATACAAAGTATAAAGAATCCCGCATTAACACAAAAACACTGTAAAGACAAAATGATTTCCATCTTTGTGGTCACTGTACCAAAGTCTTTAGTTTGAGATTGATTGCTGTGGGAAGAATCTGACGTATCTGTGAGGTGTCCATGTGAAGCTGTAGGGTTTCATTCACCTCCATGTTGTTGCAAGATGCTAAATCAGGAGTCTGCTGCTATAGAACCAGTAGAGGTGCTTTCTGTGAGCTGTTAAAGGGAAATAATGGCTCATAAAACCTGAGGGGTTATTTGGCCACCACTCCTGTCAGCTGTAATGACTTTGCACTCCCTCATTAACTTCTGAGATCTTGCAATTGAACTCGCAATTGAACATTTTAAAAACCAAATTTAGGATTAAACTGTAGAGACTTTTATGTCCCGGTGCTTACTATCAATTTAAAACTCCCTTTGAATAAAATACTGACTGAGCTGTCTTTTTGTCCACCTCTGGGACAGCTAGTAAACTAGACAACAGTTTTCATAGGTTAATACTGTGGCTGTCTTTGGTTGTAAATAAGGCCAATGCTGACACGCTGAGAATCCTTCTCATAAGCAATAGTTGCTACTAAATTCCACCAGATGTGTGTTAGGTCCGCCTCAGCTCCACCGTGGCAGCAGTGTGCTTCCACTGAAACAACACTGAAACATCTGGTTAATTAAATGAAACTCTTGTTTTGATAGTTGGGAACAATGACTTTGTGTGTGTTTGATGTTGAGTTTATATACGGTTTTATGCTACACACAGCATCTTATACCTCGGTATTGGGACTCCAGCTGCTTGGCAGTGCATTCTGAAAACACAGCCTTTGAGAGCTAATAGGGAGCGTGATGTAGTACTGTAGTGGAGCGTACACGTAACACACTCGTATCTGGTGAAAGCGCTTGGATTACACATCATGAAGAATGTATTAATCAAAGATAATATTTGAAAACTCAAATCTATAGAGTTTACTATCTGAAGGTCAAAACTGTAAGGGCCAGTAGAGCCCAGTCTCGATGAATTACTGTGGTGGGTCCCTCAGTTTAACTGCTGTTATATGTATTTTCTCTGAGCTTCCTCAGTTACATTTGTGAGTGTAAATTTGTCTTGTTGTAAAGACATTCACACTTATGTGTTCTTAGTTGTTAACGAGGATTACCGTTAAACATACTTTCTTTTACCTGGACTTCAGCTACTAAACGCTGCAACACGATGCTGACTGGACTACATGTTCTTTAAGCACTGTCCTCGACCGTATTCAGTCATTGTGTTCAGTCAGAAACGATTCATGGATGTTAAATGTCTGAAGAGCTTTTCCAGCTGAATGTACAGCCATGGAAGAGGAGCAACCATTTCTATGTCTTTGTCTTTTCTACATTCAGCTGTTTGAACCTGCTCTATTTTCAACCCTTAAAGCCCTGAGCTTAACTTTACTCAGTCTCAGAAGTAAAATGGACTTTCTTCAATAGACGTTTTTCCTTCAATAAAAATATGCTTTGAAATCCAGAGAGTCCGATATGACAGTTACCTTCCAGCAACATGGGCAGGAAAATGAGTGAATAGGATTTCCTTTATCCTGCCAGGTATTGACAGTTGACCTTTTCCATTAACAGCAGTGTATAACGCCTTTCCCTTACTTCCTATTGAACATGAACAGAGCATGTTGTACATGTTACTCCTGAGTAACTCTGGAAACCAAAGGTGAGGCCCCATCCATCATTGTGAGCAAAGTCAAGGCCAATGTTTCTCCTGGGAGCTGACGGCAGAACAAAAAGCTGATGCTTCACTGTGCTCTGCTAAAAGGCTTCACTTATCACGAGGATGCCAATGCCGAGCATGCACTGAATCCACAGCCCTCCAGCCCTAGCTGTTGGAAAATGTCGTCACAGATGGGACTGCATCTTTTTTTAAAATTCAGCGAAAGGATATTCAGACGGAGAAATGTTCAGGACTCCTGTATCACAAATGTTCCCACTTGGGGTCCCAAACTCTTGCTCTGCAAACTGTTTCTGCAGTGTTTCCATTTGTGGCAGTACAGTTGAGCAGTCTTGCATGTGATCCTATTAGCAAATGCCCCACAGGTTGCCTTAGGCCTTAGTGATAAGTACATTTTGTGAATTTGCAGTCCCAGACAAGCTTTGCTTTAGTAAATAATGACAGTGCGGAGTGTCTATTCATTAGACTAATCACTGATCTAATCACTTCCCATTTAGGTAGTGGATGTTACTCAGCCAATGGGATCAGTCAGATAACTGTGAAAAACACTTAAACAAACAAAGTCTATTACATTCAGACATTTGGAGTAATGATTCACAGTTTACTTCAGTATTTACTTTCACTTTTGCAATTAAGTTTCAGGAATTAGAAAAGTAAGGAGCCAGAGCTGTTTTCTTTTCAGAAACATCTAAGATTGGAAAAGTGAGAACACATTAAAAGAGATGTGCACCTGATCATCTGTTTCCTGTCACTCCAACATAAGAAGAACGTTTTTGTCTTTACATACAAAGTGAAGCTCACATTATTGATATGTGTAGGTAACTTCATTGTTCAAATAGGTTTATGCCATTTTCTTTTGTCTTCATGGATGAATTGAGTTGAGAAATTCTTTTTTTTTCTCCACTCAGAGTCCAAAGAACATGTCAACGCACAGAATATAACACAGAGTAAGACGAGACATGAACACATTCATGTCATCAGGATACTTTGTATATTACAAAGCACTTTTGTTTCTCTTTGTAGGGGATTCAGAGAGTTAGAAATACATGCAGATGAGAGAGCCTGCATGGAGCGACAGTATATGACATATATGAACCTCAAAAATGGCATAATATGAGACCTTTAAGGAAACACGCTGTGTTGAAGTGCTGACTCACATGTTGCAGCGATGGAAGGAGGCAAGCAAACTGGTTCAGATATAACTGATTCCCTCAGACCTAAAAAAAAAAAAAAAAAAAAAAAAGCCTTGGCATGTTTTTAATATTATCCCCAAGCAGAAAGTAGGATTATTTAAAAAAAGTAATAAAAACAGATTTCCTCCAGATATCAGTGTGTCAGTGACTGATTTCTGCACATATTGTACCCTCCACCCCTGGCACAATGAAGAGAGGGAATGATGTTGGTTTCATAAGTTGCCATTTTTCTTGCAGTTTCCATTTTTAGCACGGCTGTATTGTTGTAAAGTGATTGTGTAAAGGGCTCCTGCTGGAAAACTTTGAAAGCTTTTGCTCAGACATTCGAACAGAATTAAGACTCATATTAAAAAAACAAAAAAAAAACACAAACTGGCTTCATCATTAAAAATGCTGATTAAGAGTCCTCTCACTGCCTGAAGAGGATAATCTTTTTGAAAGCTCTCTTGGTGTAAAATAAAAGGAGTGGAGCACTGGGAACTCTCTAATGAATTAGAGAAGGCTTGACTATAATGAACACGTGACTGAATCCCTGCCTTTCTGTTTGAAGGAGAATGTCTGTGCCTTGACGGCTACATGAAGGACCCGGTCCATAAGCACCTCTGCATCCGCAGCGAGTGGGGGCCCAATCAGGGGTAAGTTATGATAATCACCTCATTATAGTTTATGATAGCTAATTATCAGGCAGATGAAATGGATTCATTAACGACATGGGGAAAGCACTTGTCAAACAACATAAATTCTTAGGTTGTAGAAATGGATCAAAAAGAGCTGTGATGTTGACAATTACACTTATTTAATCACAATAAACTTCAGGGGCACGAAGACTGTAAACACTTGTGCTACTGATTAGTTGTGTATATGAAACACACATTATATCGTAAAAGAAAAACAGAAAAGTAAGAGTGTGAATGAATTGATATCAGTTCACACTGGGGTGATAAAAACAATATTTTACTAGTTTGGCTTATTTTATTTTATTTTTTTTGCCATTACCACTAGCGTTCCCCAAGGTTCAATACTGGGTCCTATTCTGTTTACATAATAAATGTCTATATAAACTACTGTATATTTGATTTGACTAATTCCCGTGTTACGTAGGCAAACAAAACTCTGCCTTATATGCTCTATGTTAAGTAGCAGATGTTTAAATGTGATCTAAGTGGCTCTTCTATGTTAAACCCCTAAACAAGGTGCTCTACTACATGAGATCACATTTGAAGTGAATTAAACAGGTAAACCCTAAAAAGTAATTATGAAACCCACTTGCTAGATATTACTGTCTGGTTGTTCCCTATTGCATTCTGTTCTTTGTTTACCTATTTGTGAATAATTAACAAGGGGCGATGCAGCAATAAAAAAAATCTGCATTCCCACAGAGTAAGGTAATAACGAGAGAGATTAAAAAAAAAAAAAAAGGAAAATAACTGTCCGAGTTGGAGAAGCAGTTCAACAAGCTTTAACTGTTGTTATGGTTTACAGATAAACAAACTTTAATCCAACCTTTCATTTCATGCAATCGATCACCGCTCTCCCCTCCAATCAAGATGCCTCTGATGACATCACTGACATAAATGTGGGATCATTTCTCCTGATGAAGACTAATTAGATTGATGTGATCAACATTGTGAATGCCTTTAAATATAAAAACACCAGCCATAGGGCTAGAATGACCAGATGCTGGATCAGCAGCCCTAAAACGGCTAAAAAGGATGTATCATTTTGTGGCCGTCGTTGAGTCAGTGTAGTTGTGGGTGCTCAATCATCCTCTAAGGATTGCTCATCTCTTTGGGTGCAAGGTCACTTATCTATTAAACTAATGATTCAAGCGATGACTTGATATCTCTTGGCATTGAAAAAATGCTGTTTCAGACCTCATACGAGGAAGTTATATAGATGCCTAATTGGGTTCACGTCAGCTTGTTCAAAAGTCCTTGACATTTGGCGAACGCCACAGCTTCAGTGCCAAAACATAGGTGGCCACTCAGGCTGTGTATGAAGAGGTGCTTTAGTTCTAGAAAGTTCAGCAAAATAGATAGAAAATGGATCAAGTGTTGACCTGGAGGACAGCTCTGTTGGTTGAGCCCAAAATGGACAACAAGTAATAAGTACAAGGAAAACCTAAACCTCCTCATGATATCAGAGCGCATGGTCTGCTCCAATGAGCTGGCTCCGGCATAAAACGCTTTGTCTGCCGTTGACCACACCTTGGCCCAAATCAGGAAGTTCCCCCGGACATTCAGGTAACTCAAGAGAAATGAATATGATCTTACAGTGTATCAACTGTGCACACTAAACTTTAATAATACAAGACTAAATGGAACAATAAATCAATGTGTGGAGTGAGGCGAGCTGGTGTGTCTGTGTCCATCACAACGATCAAAAAATCAACATTGACACTTAAGATCCTGAAACAGATGCAAAGAATCAGAATCAAAGTACATAGACTGAATCTGACTTCATGTTTCAGTACAAAACAAATAGTAAAGAAACGTAGCAGAAGTAGAAAGAAGCTGCTGTGCTCCTGCTGACAGGGAACCTAAATGTAACACAAGACGAATATTAAAAGCAGTATAAAAATGTAAAATGTACCAAAGGTGCAGTGAAGGAGCTTTACAGTAGTGCATGTACAATGTTACATTTTGTCACCTTGTTAAAATAATCGCCTACGTCATTTTTTCAAGTTTTTCAGGAACAAAAAACTGAGCCAGATGTGGAAAATATGATATTTTTAAATTATTTTACTCAACAAGGTAATTAAAACAGATCACTATTGACATACTAACAACAATGATTGTCAATTATGTAACATGAGAAAAAGAAATGACTTTTTTAACATGTGTCTGTGACTTAGTGACTAAGAAAGTGACTACATTTGTGTTTTGTCACGTCGTCTTTTGACTTAGACAAAATAAAACACTCTTGACATAGGCCATGATATTAAAGGTGTATATCACATGATCTGTTTAACTGAGGTTATAGGCCATTTTTACCAGAGGTGACCAGCATCATAAGGAGTTGATTTAGGCAAAAAAAAAAAAAAACAATCTCAAAAAATGACAATTATTATACAATTATTTTAACAAGGTGACGATTTTAAACCTGAAACGTTTAAGAAAAGGAATAAGTGCATTAGAGGAGTGATGCCATTAGGTCGCTCTCTTCAGTCTCTCTCTGTGTTTGTTTGTGTGATATACTGTGTCTAAAATGGTTCATTTTTTTCTGGGACAAAGAACACCCAGTTAAATGTTGTGTTTGAAGGAACAAGCAGGGGCCACTCTCTCCTTATTTCAGACTTTATTTAATGACAGCCTGTTATATAAACATGGATTATTTGCTTCTGCATTTGGTCTACGTCCAAAATGTTACCCTTGGTCCGCCTTCACTGTGCACCTCTGTGTCTTATTTCCCTCGTGGTCTCCCATGTCCCCGTCACTGTGTGACAGAGTAGGCACCCCGGGGTGACTTAAATGTTTAATGACCAGAGCCCGTGGCAAGGAAGCCGCTCCCCTCTTCCTCGATGTTCTTTTTTGGCTTACAGTACAGTGTACAGGGAGTTTGCTCAGAACGACATCGGGCCACTGTCACTTCTCCTCCTTACACTCTCACTTTGCAGACTGTTTAGTCCCCGAGCTGCCACTCCCCATTAATCTCCATCATTCTCCATCTCTCCCTTCTGCCTCTTGGCATCTGTCTCATCCCCCCCTCCTCTCCCCTCTCTCTCTCGCTCTCTCTTGGTATCTCTTTTTTTCGTTGTCTGCTCTCTCCGTCATGTGACTCTGTCTCGCCCTCCTACTCTTTGTCTCTTTCTCCCATTCTGTCTCCTCGTGTCGTCCTCGGTTATCCCCTCCCCTGGTAAATAGTTATGAGCCAAAGTCACATTGCATGTCATCTGCCGGAAAACACATTTTCCAATCGGCATGTTTACACCCAGCACACGTCGCAGTGCTGCTCGTGATTGGAGAGGCAGTTGAAACAGGCGTTGGAACACGCCTTTTGATTATATGGGGTTTAGATTAAGAAGGTGGGTTCGCTGAAAAATGTATAACTTCTCTGTGTTTGATTTGAACACACCGTTGTATTCTCCCCTCTCTCCCTCTGATCTCTCTCTTCTCCTCATGGCAGTCCCTGGCCTTACACCATCTTCCAGCGTGGTTTTGATCTTGTGATGGGGGAACAACCCTCTGATCGCATTTTCAGGTACAGGTAAGGGGAACTTCACAAAACTTTGTTTTATCTGACTCCATTTGTCCTCAGTGCTGCACAACACATGCTGCACGAAACACTGTACCTTGTTATCATTCTGGTGCACTGCCTCTTCTGTGAGACGGAGCTGAGTCCGTCAGCCAGAAAAGTCTTATGTGATGCAGTAAGAGGAGATTTTTAAACAGCTCAGACACTTAAGTGTTCTCTGAAGTTGGATAATCAGTGTTTTCATGTTTACACTCGAGTTGCATTACAGCGACTTGTTTGAGACATCAATCAGAATGGAAATGTCACCTGGCTGTGAAAAGCAGCGTTTCATAATGAAGCAGCTTGGTGTGATGACGTTGATGTCATGTGATCAGCACACGACCACAGATGAGCTCTCTGTGCTCTTCACCAAACTGCTCCATTATGTTGTCCGTTCACCAGTCGCTTCTTCTCCAACTCTTCTGTTGATGTAATGATTTAGTCTAAACTCCTAGCAATGATGCAAAAGCAAAGAACTGTCATTAGTGTGGCAGAGCTCTGTGTCTTCATCCACCATCCCTGCGTCATCTTGTCTTGCCTCCAGCTGACGGCGATGCTCTCCCACAGCCAGCGAGCCCTGAAACCGTCGCCGCAGCCTGCCCGATGTGTTTACGACATCCTTCAGAATGTGTGAAAAGGGCTTCAGAGTGTGCGCCGTTTCATGCTAGGCTGCTAGCGTACAGCCATGCTGGACACATCGTTAATAATGAGGGCTGTTGAGAGTGAGACGTTGTGTGCTGTAGAAAGCAAAACAAGGAGCTCGAGTAGAACAGGTTTAACAGGACGCCTCGTTCCCAGACAGCAGAGAACCTGTCTGGGACCTGGTGAGGTTTTTAACAGCTTTCCTTCCGAACATGGTACGTTCCCTGTTGCGAGGCTGTTCAGACTGCAGGATGTGGCTTCATTATATGTCTCTGACTCCCTCCATGTCAGTATAGCAGCAAAGACAACAAGAGTTTGTGCGACTGTTTACAATTAAAAAGAGTGTCGCTGTGTACTCTCCCGGCTGTCTGCACTGTCTTTGCCTCTGAGCTGATGTTTCCTTCAAGTGCTTTGCTCATTGCCGTCCCTGCTGGCATTTTGTTCTGTTTTTTTTTTTTGTTTTTTTTTTTCTCTGGGAGAAGACCTTCTCTTCACACTCTGTCCAGCTGTGTATTTTCAAAATCTCCCAGTTCCCACTCATCCATCCATCCTAATTTAAATGTTTCAGCCCTTTGAACTTCTGAAAAACAAGCCTGTCAGCCAGTCCTCCGAAAAAGAAGACCTTGTAGATCAGCGAGTGCTTGGAGAGCAACACAATCATCCTCTTTGCTTGCCAAAGCAGATATTAGCATTAAACACAGAAGCAAATAAGGCAGTTAGAACCACAGTGGTATAGAGACTTAAAAAAAACAAAACAAAAAACAAAGCAAACTCGTGGATGCGTGTAAAATCCTCCCTAGTTGGAGGAGATAAATGTGGAGTCAGCATTCAAACACAACATTTGCCACTGGCACACTTTTAACTGCCAGGAGCTTCTCTGAGGACTACAAACATGTTTTCCACTCAACAACTGTTTTCTCAGGAGGGACTCTCTCTCTCTCTCCTCTCTCTAAGTGTGAACCAAATAAGATGTATAGCAGCACATTGGTCCCCAGTTGTCCATTACACAGCAGCGCTCGTTTAAATGGCTTCTAATTTGTCCTGTGGTCACCCAAACACGTCAGACTGCATCACGGGGAATTTCAATACTCCTGCTACACAGTCCCAGGGGAGAAGGTGGAATGACTTCTGAGAGAAGTGGCAACAGCTTTCAGAAAAATGATCCAGAAATATTAGCATTTTAATAGAGCTAGCACTCCTTAATAACTTGCTAGAACTCAGCGTTTTGCAGTGAAAGGAAGAACGGAGGCACTTTGATCCAAAGAAAAACTTTACTGCGAAACAAAGGGAGTAATTGGTTGGGTGTAATTAAGTTTTTTTTTTTTTTTTCGATTCTGCTATGGTTTCATTTGGAGTCATTCTTAAAGTGACTGGTAATTGATGCAATGCCCACAATAGGCTGCCCTTTTTTTATGCTAACTTAGTATTTTTATGAAATGCAAATTGAACAACTGTGGATGAGGAAATGTGTTTAGTTTGCATAAAAATGGTTGTTAACCATTTAATCAACAAGTGCTGCTCTTTTGTGCTACAAGTATTCATGCATAATTCATCAACGTTAATAATACATTTCATGTTAATCAGCATGCACTGTTTAACTTAAAGTTGGAAGTATTAGGTTTCATCTGCAGAGTGTTTAAAGATTGATGATGTTCATTGACTCACAAATAAAGAATTGTTTTAAAGCCCTCGTTGGAGACATCTGTTGTTTACAGATTTATAGCCCTCTTTAGTCTCACGGGAGACTCTTATTGGCTCTTCTTTGCCAGGGTTTCTCATTCAGTATGCATTGCGTCCATTAGCACAGTGTCCTTCTGTTCAGGAGAGAGTTATGGATAAAAAGGGATAACTTTGCTCAAAGGTAAAATAAATAACTTTCAGCCGGCAGATATTCTCGAACACTGAGTCAGCGAAATCCTTCATCTTCTAAAGTAGCCCTTTCTGACAGAGCACGGTGGCTGCTCGTGCACATTGCGGAGAACAGATCTTGATGGAGTGTGAACTAAAGTCACACAGACAGATCAGATCACATGTGTCTTGATTGTGTCACAGATTTTGTCTTCATAAGATGAAGTTTTAGTCGTCTTCAGTGTTAGTCCAAACTCAGACATCACAACAACATGAATGTGCATGACGTGTTTTTCAAACATCATTGGGCATATTGGATTAACAGTATAATCTATTTCTCATTCAGTCTCGTCTCAGTCTCGGACTGAGCAGACTCCAGATTTGAAATCAAGACCAGCACTGACAGGTGATTTACTGTGAATAGAAACCCCTGTCTAAAACAACACATGACTTTCATGAGTTTGTAGTTAGAGTTCTTTCCATCGTTACAGCACCAACCTTTCCACTGTAACTGGTCCAGAGACACGCCCTGCACACTCGATGATAATGTCTTGGCCTTGTTTCAGTCTCGCCCTGCCTTGGTCTTGTCTTGGTCTCAGAGCACTCTTGACCAAAACACTACTCGTAGGCTGTTATTTTGAATTGCCCCCCGGGAACAAATACTTTTTCTTTTTTTTTTTAAAGATTTATTTTTGGCATTTTGTGCCTTTATTAGAGATGAAGGACAGGAGCAGAGATCAGGGAGAGAGAGTGGGGAGCGACATGCGGGAAGGGAGCCACAGGCCGGACGTGAACCCAAACAAGGACTGTAGCCTCGATGCATGGTAGCACGCGCACTGCCACTGTGCCGACAGCGCCTCCCAACATTTTTCTTTTTTTAAATACACTGCTCAAAAAAATAAAGACACTAAAATAACACATCCTAGATCTGAACGAGTGAAGTATTCTTATTAAATACTAAGTTCTTTACATAAATGAATGTGCTGATCACACAAAAATGATCAATGGAAATCAAATTTGTTAACCAATAGAGGTCTAGATTTGGAGTAACACTCATAATGAAAGTGGAAAAACACACCACAGGCAGATCCAACTTTGTTGTAATGTCCTTAAAGCAAGTCAAAATGAGGCTCAGTAGTGTGTGTGGCCTCCACGTGCCTGTACGACCTCCCTACAACACCTGGACATGCTCCTGATGAGGTGGTGGATGGTCAGTCTGTGGTGCATTGTGGCGTTGGTGGATGGTGGAGACATGATGTCCCAGATGTGCTCAGTTGGATTCAGGTCTGGGGAACGGGCGGGTCAGTCCATAGCGTCAGTGCCTTCATCTTGCAGGAACTGCTGACACACTCCAGCCACATGAGGTCAAGCATTGTCTTGCATTAGGAGGAACCCAGGGCCAACCGCTCCAGTATATGGTCTCTCAAGGGGCCTGAGGGTCTCATCTCGGTACCTAATGGCAGTCAGGCTACCTCTAGCGAGCTCATGGAGGGCTGTGCGGCCCCTCAAAGAAAAGCCTCCCCACACCATTACTGACCCACTGCTAAACTGGTCATTCTGGAGGATGTGACAGGCAGCAGAACGTTCTCCACGCCGTCTCCAGACTCTGTCACGTCTGTCACATGTGCTCAGTGTGAACCTGCTTTCATCTGTGAAGAACACAGGGCGCCAGTGGAGAATTTGCCAATCTTGGTGTTCTCTGGCAAACGCCAAACGTCTTGCACGGTGTTGGGCTGTAAGCACAACCCCCACCTGTGGACGTCGGACCCTCATTCCTCCCTCATGGAGTCTGTTTCTGACCGTTTGAGCAGACGCATGTGTGGCCTGCTGGAGGTCATTTTGCAGGGCTCCTCCTCTTCCTCCTTGCACAAAGGCAGAGGTAGCGGCCCTGCTGCTGGGATGTTGCCCTCCTCCGGCCTCCTCTACGTCTCCTGATGTACTGGCCTGTCTCCAGATAGCGCCTCCATGCTCTGGACACTACGCTGACAGACACAGCAAACCTTCCTGCCGCAGCTCACATTGATGTGCCATCCTGGATGAGCTGCGCTACTTGAGCCACTTGTGTCGGTTGTAGAATTCGTTTCGTGCTTTCACGAGAGTGAAAGTACCACTAACGTTCAAAAGTGACCAAAACATCAGCCAGAAAGCATCCGAACTGAGAAGTGGTCTGGGGTCACCACCTGCAGAAACACTCTCTATCTGGGGTGTCTTGCTATCATGCTGTCATCTATTCCATTTGCACAACAGCATGTGAAATTGAGGGTCAATCAGTGTTGCTTCAAAAGTGGGCAGTTTGATTTCACAGAAGAGAGATTGAATTGGAATTATATTGTGTTGTTTAAGTGTTCTCTTTAGTTTTTTTTTTAGCAGTGTATATTGCATTACACTGTGAGGCCGTCTGTGAGTGCCATCCGTTAGGCTGTCTTTGATTTTAACCTGAGTGCAGGGTTGAGGAGGATAACGCTGAATGAGTGAGTCACAGTGTAGATTAATTGTGAACACAAATGGAGAGGTAAGGAGGTGAGAGAGATGCTGATAGGACGGTGCTTACCAATGCAGAGCGAGAGAGAAAGAGGGACGGAGAGAGAGGTATTAACAATGTGCTTTTATCTTGTACCTGCCAAACAGCACTATCCTTTTTTCCAAAACAGTACAACCTGATCCTGACCCGCTGAGCAATGATTGGCTTGCACCACTGTGTCACGAAAGGCAAGCAAATCTAATAGGTCAAACACCGGGCAACTCCTGGTGGCCAGTGTTGACTTTCCTAATCCTAAAGGCATAATATGCATCATTTTGAAGATTATTTGAGCAAACATCTAACCTACCCTATTGTAAGTACCGTATTTTCCGCACTATAGGGCGCACTGGATTATAAGGCGCACTGTAAATTAATGGTCTATTTTCTAACTTTTTTCATATATAAAGCGCACCGGACTATAAGGCACATTAAGCAAAACAAAACAGTCAGATAAATCAGTCAGTAAAACTTTATTAAACACATTCATAATGAGCGTACCGTATTCTCCCAGTCTTGTTCTGTTGTAACACGTAAAAAACGCAGTCTGATGTCGCTAAATCAAACGTTAGCGTATTCACATTAACTCCCAGTCTTCTTCTGTTGTAACACGTAAAAAACACAGTCTGATGTGGTTTGAGTTTGAAGTCCGCGTCATAAGCGTGTCTCTTGAAAGGTGCTATTTTAGGGTCTTTATACACACAAACTGTAATGTTATGGTGAAGCACGCGTGTATTACTCCGCGACGCTCCTTACTACGGTAGCCATAGCAACCAGAATTACCGTAATCCATATAAAAGGCGCTCCGGATTATAAGGCGCACTATCGTTTTTTGAGAAAATTAAATACTTTCAAATGTGCCCTATAGTGCGGAAAATACGGTAATGACTCTTCTGGAGAGAGAGTGAATTCAAATTCCCTCTTGATTGGAGTCCGGCCTGCCGATAATAACGGACAATAGACGCTTATCAAGTGACTATTGGCACGGATTAATTTAATATAAATACTAGCTATCATAGATGTATTAGCTTTACTCACCTTTGCATTTGATTTGAGTTTCACTGAATTACACTAGCAGATCTCGCTCACCAGCAGAGGGCGCTTTATAGATAGAGTGTGAAGCTGTGATGCACGTACATGCACATTTACTTTCCAGTTGAGTGACCATCTTGTCTTTACAAAAACGTCTTTTTCACAAGTGGTTGATAACTGCATTTGAGGAATCAACGCAATGAGACCATGGACCAGAACAGATGGACCATAGATCTTAGAAAGATATCGCCCATATATCAGTGTCAGATCTCACATATCTGTCGAGCCTTTTCTTGATTACATAGTCTGTGCTTCCTTCAGCTTGTGTATGTCTGTGTATATGCTGAGTGTCGTTTTGTCTCTCTCGACATAACTATTTCTCGTTGTTTTTCCTCCTTTCATGACTCTAACTTGTTTCTTTGTTTTCCTTTTAAATCTATTCTTCAGCTGTTCTTGTCTGAACCACCTTTTCTTTCCTCTGCAGATTCACATACACTCTCGGAGAAGGGATGTGGCTGCCGTTGAGTAAAAGCTTTGTCATCCCCCCCGCTGAGCTCGCCATAAACCCCTCAGCCAAGTGCAAGACGGACATGACGGTCATGGAGGATGCGGTGGACGTACGGTAAGAGATTATATGGACAACTTCCCACTAAAGCGCCAACTAAAAAAAAACCAAACACGTTGTTTAAAGCCACAACACCAAAGTGAACACAACAAGTTCATTTTAATAGCTGCTGTATTTCTAGAAGTTTCTGTCCACGTTGTGTTTGATCGTGCCTGATAAAGCTTCGCAACACAGAGTACACATCGGCTTTTGAAAAGTCTTTCTTCTGAGCATCTTTTTTTTTATCCGCTAAAAAAAAAAAAAAAAAAGTTGATGTTTACTCTCAGGCTGTCTCGCTGTATTATATTCTCACTTTATCACCATTTGCTTTTATTTACTGCCGTTGGAGTGAGCCTTAAACAGCCCTGTGGGGTTGATTCAGAGGTCTCGGCTGTCATGATTCACAGACTCATAAAACTTTTAGGATCTAACACAAAATCTATGAAGATTGAGGGGAAAAAAAAACATTTAAAGAAAAAGAATAACGAATTACGTGGCAATAAAGCGCCATAAAAAAAGATTTCCATTGCTAAATGCTTCACAACTCCTTGAAAGAAAATGTGCTCTGGGTGCAATGAGTCTTTGTCTCTTGCCTGCAGATTGAGAATAACAACGCTGCAGGTTCAGACTGGACTCAGCTGAAAGCAGAGGCACTACAGCATTAGATTCACATCCTGCTTTGATAGCAGCAGGATATGTATGATTATAAGACACATTATTGAGCATGATGGTGATACAAGCATTAAGACAGTTAGCTCATATTCTGCTATAAAACAATGTGACTCGTTGGGTTGGGATTAGTTTGCACAGTTCTCTAGAAGAAAGCAGACTTTGTCAGATGATTTAGACGCAGTGAGTCTTATGTTATGTTGCATTGAACAAAATATAATGATTTAAGAGAATTATTGTTTCATGAAGTAACTCTTCAAAAAACCTGAAATATTAGAGTGGACAGATGTGCAAAAACTGGAAATGTGATGTGTTTAAGTTTGTTTACATTCAAAAGGTTGGAAAGAAGACAAGATATTATTTTCCATAGTGTGTGTCTTGCTTTTGTTTCATGATTCTGATCCTGGAACGTTTTCATTCGTCATGTCACGTAAGCCTATGCGGGCTGAGCATATCAATGTATGTATGACATGATGATCAAATAAAAACAAACACCATCTTCAGCTTCCCTGAACCGCCAGCCCGTTCCCTTTTCATTCAGTTCAGGGAGCACGGGGAGGCTGGGAGTTGTGTGGCTGCCGCACGTCCTGTTCACAACCAGCTCTGATATTAGCGAAAGAAAGAACATTTACACAACCACCTTAAAGAATGTCTTCATCATTTTACTGAAGCCTGGATAATCTGAACCGTCTGAGCTCTGATTCTTCGAAGGGTTGCTCCAGACTCGAGGACGATCAGAACAGAATCGATTATCTCGTCGCGTGAGTGGAACAACGATCCAGTCTTACCGTCCCCGACGATGGGCGATTTCTTTCAAACACGTTTGATGCTTCAGACAGTTACATCATGAAAGGGTCTGGCAGAAGTCGAGTGTGACAACAATCACTGAGAGAGACGACGGAGGACAGAGATGGAAGAGACCCGCACAGGTGCGCCTGAAGAATACACAACCAGATGTCGTCCACATCTCCTCTGACATTTCTTCAACCAACATTTTGACTATTGTTTGCAAGTTTCATGATTGAAATTTGAGCTCACGTGAGCTGTTAAAATTCTAAAAGAGTGTGACGCTGCAAATTTAAAACTCCTGCGTGAGCTTAGCTTAACCTAAAGTTCCTTCAAACCAGCGCTGAGGAGAACACAATTATCCAGAGGTCTTTAAGTAGTGTAACCCAGAAAACGTGTTTTAAGGAGGACCCCGTCACCCGTAAAATGAAGCTTTTAGCTCGTCGTCAGAGGAGGGATTGATTGATTTCCTGACTTCTCGTGTCCTCACTGTATTGGATGGATTAGCAGACGTGCAGTGGGAAAGCACAGCAATGGTACATTAAGCACCGAACTATTCCCATCTTGATGACTCCATGGATCTGTGTTTGGTAGGAGATGTTTTGCTGAGCTGTAACAGCCTGTATTTGCATCACCTCCGTTTGACGGTGTGCTGGATGCTGGAGCTTCAAAAAGATGTCAGACATGGCAGTAAACCGTTTGTCATCGGGGTATTTAAAGGAACAATGGTCGGCTGTGTTTTGGCGGTAATTGCGCTTCCCAAATAATTTAGCATTCACACTTGCTGTGAGTTTCATCATCTGTGAGGCTCTGTTCAATAGCTCTTCCCTGAGTACATGACAACAAAGCACTGAGCAATTATAATAGAAAAATGGGTTTGTAAGATAGCATCAAGTTCACTGTGCAAGGGAATAAACGCCCCTGTCTCATAGGTAGGTGGGGGAAACAGAGGGACGACGAAACCAAAGTGCCTTTAAGAGGTCATGATTCTCCTCACTGAGGCGCGGGTCACAGCAGCACTATTAAATGTTATCACCAGCACCATTCAAAGACAACAAAACAAAAGGATGTGAGATTTAGAACCGCTGCAAAAAAGCTTGACTTTCTCTCTCTCTCTGCTTCTTTATCTGCAGCTGTCTCAAAGAAAGTCCTCGTGCTGGATCAGGTGTTTACTTGACCCTGCAAAAAGGTTTACACGATGCCATAAAAAGCCACACACAAAGTTTCTGCTCGGACCAAGGTTAAGACGAGAGTTTTCTGTTGGGTTTTTTTTGTCTCCTGAAATCTACTACTTTGCATATTGTGATGTAAAAACTCAGAGCTTTCTCTCGGTGATTGCACAGACTGAATTAAACATGCAGGTGTTTGTAATTCATGCACAAAATGAACGTTCTTGATTACTCTGAAATAAAGAGCAGATTGTCAGAAAAATATCTGGCAGAGCAAAACATTGGAGCACAACTTTGACAGCTCCCCATCTCTCAATGAGCCGACTAATCACTCAAAATAAATCATTGGAATGTGTACTCAGCGTAAATAAAGGCTTCAGTGAATCAGCGTCAAACATTACTGTCCAAGCTGCGACCTCCACCAATGCAGAAGTGCAAAATCCTGCCGTTTTTCGAGCGTCCACTTGAGGCAGACTGCAGGACACCTCGAAGTCACATACACAACTGGTTTAAAAAAAGAAAGTGGTGCCGGTTCAAGTCCCGATGCAGTCCAAAATATGGATGTTTGGTCTAGTAGTTGGAGAGGTGCCAGACCTCTTCTTGAGCACTGCCGAGGTGCCCTTGAGCAAGGCACCAAACCCCCACCAGCTCAGGTGGCGCTTTCAGTGGGGGCATTCTGATACCTCTCCATTAATGCGTGTTTAAATCCTGCTGGTGCCTGTGTGTGTGTGTGTGTGTGACAAACGTGTCTCACACACACACACACACACACACAGGGATTAGTAAAGCATATATATATATATATATATATATATATATATATATATCATCATCCAATCATATTTACAGTCTACGTGTCTGCCATGTCCTTCTTTATTTTAATTCGTACATGGATTGTGTTGCTCTTGGTGTTTCCTGTTGTAAATTGTAATTTCGGTGCCGACAAAGCATTAGTAAGAACACACAAACTGAGCTGCACACGACTAAACAAGCCTCCTCCTCTGTTGCTCATGTCTGCTGTCACAGGGAGGAGCTGATGATCAGCTCATCGTTCGACTCGTTGGAGGTTCTCCTGGATTCCTTCGGGCCCGTCAGAGACTGCACCAAGGACAACGGAGGTTGCAGCCGCAACTTCCGCTGCATATCTGACCGAAAGCTGGACTCCACCGGATGTGTGGTGAGTGGTTCCTTGGTATAAAAAAAAAAAAACTCTGGCTCCAAGCTTCCATACATTAGCACAAAAAAAAAAGAAAAAAAAAAAGGCTGACCGTGACCGTCCTCTTAGGTTTTAATAAAAATCATTTTCAAAGTACTTTACTTCCAACACACCCCAAGCCTTGGGGACTTTTGATCTCATGCCCACTCATACCACCTCTTCTCTATTGTTTCGTATTCCAATGTTGTATGAATATCCTGTTGTGGCCATCAATTATTAAGTCCAGCTAGCTGTGTAAATATTCATGAGCATTTCTGCAGGCTGAGATGACCCACATCAAGGACAAGCAGCTCTGTAATGTGTCTGAGTGGACAGTTTGACTCCGCCGCTCGTCTCTTAGGCCGACAGCACACTCATTACCTCCAGGTGGTGCTTAGCAACCAGGAAATGTAGCAGCCAGGTTTGTTTAAAGTGTTCATGTTATTTGTGGAATCTTAGTGCCTTCTGCTTGTGTTTTGCTTCAGCTAAATCACCTTCCCTCTAAAAGCTGTCAGGACCCCCCCCCCCCCCCCCCCCCCCCAGAAAATGTAATTTCTTTTCAAGTACTTTGATGCACTTGAGTGGAGCTTTTCAGGTGGGCTGGGATGCAAGTCATGCAATTCGGGATGCTTCATCTTATCTCCTGTAATGCACGTCAAGGAGAGGGAGAGCTTGTAAGATGTTTTTGTTTTTTTGTCTTTTTAATGGGAGAATGTTTCACTTATAGATTAGAGTGGACTCATGTATTTTCATGCAACTATGCGATGGTTTAGTAAACATCAGCACAGAGGAGCTGAAATGTTTTGGGCAGCAGGCAGACAGTGGATTTGCATATTTTTGGATTACTTCCTTGTTTTTTCATCAACTTCCTTTAAAGTCGTTGTTGACATTTTTAATAGGCGGTGGCTTGCATTCTTGTTTATAGTAACTGTGGCGTTGGCCAATCCTAAAATAAAATGAAGCTGTAAGAAGAACTGGTGTGGAAGCTAAGCAAAGACCTGCGTTGGATGAGGGCAGCAGAATACATCCAACCAAACAAAAGACACCAGGAAATCAATATCAGTGTTGAACATGTTTACTGCATACATTTTTGACTTTCCTTCAGTAAACACACCTACAGTATACCACCCACTACATTACATCCCCGATCTGCTGCTGAGTTCAGAAACGTTTTAGTGCCTCTCTGCAGAAGTTCTTCTGCTGAAAATGTGGCTTCATGAAGTTATGTGATATTCACTTTCATAACCAATAAGCTCTTTCTGAGATCCAAGCAGTGAAACCACATTGTTTTGATTTGAAGCTGAGTAACCAGCAGTCTGATGAAAAGCTTGCAACGCAATCAATTTTCTCCTGTCTTAAATTGTTCTTTAGGTTTAAGTTTCCTTTGATGGATCCTTCGGGGGGGCAAAACATGGTCTGAGGACGATGATAAAATGGCGCTGTAGTGCATCCTAAAACAAACCAACCAAAAAGAGGTCTTTGTAGACTTTCAACTCAACTTATTACATGTGAAGTATCAGAAGTTTTGTGTGGTTTATAGGGTCCATGCTTGAACAAACTGGGCTTCCTACATGTCAAATCATTGAAGACACCTTGAAGATAATACGTTGTTGGCCTCAGTGGCCTGATCTCAGACTCGATCCCCTCTCCTGTCTCTCTATGACTGATAAACCATGGTCAGCTTTATCTGGACCCTCAGCACTGACAGCCTGCTAATGACTATTTCTCCTCTGACAGGATTAATTAGCATTCACTTACTGCGACTCGATTTAACAGTTTTTGATTTTAGCCGACATACCCATGAAAATGAAGGAATATGAGCGACTGAATAATATAATCAGAGTTCTTACATCTTAAAACTTAATTGGCGAAATAATTCTGAACAGTCTTTTTTGATGTTTTCAGAAGTTCCCCAACATGTGTAGTGTCTTAGCCGTTAACTTAGTATGATAATTACCATTTAGAAGCACAGCTGAAACTGAAGGAAATCTCATTATTTTTCCATTAGTGTGTGTTTTCATAAAAGTATTGTTCAGTAAATACTAACGTGATGCCGACGACAATCTCAAACAGTTTGCACTGAATACTGCTTAATAATCCGTAACGTTAGCATCATGCTACGGCCCGCTCTCTCTCTGCCTCACCTGCCCTCATCAGTCGTGTGTCTTTCAGGAACAGTGAGTGCATGTGGTTATGCTAGGCAGTTAGAGCTGGAGTTTAGGGGAGCGGCTCTGTCCAGCCTTCTTGAGGTTTGGTGGGACATATTAGGCGAAACACGGGTGAATGGAGGTTCCCATCTGACAACCCTGGTGATGTCCTGGCTCTTGCTGCCAGTCAGTCTACACAGATGAGTTGAGTTGTGGAGGCCAGGATGTCGAAGGGTAGGTAGGGAGTATCAGTATCTGGAGCTTGGTGGTACAGAGCCTAGGACCAGCAGAAATTGGCAATGCTGTTTTGGTTGTGGTGGCAACTCATGGCCATAGGATAGGTTATGTATCTAATCAGGAGGATGTAGGGGCAAGGGGGGTCTTTACTAAATACTTACATTAGGGCACAGGTATCCTGTGTTTATTACAAACTTTTATGCCATCACTGAATGTAATTGGACGGGCCACCAGACCAACACAAACAACACTCTTGTGGCTACAACTTGTTGGAATATGTGAAATGGACCTGAATAATAATATTGTCCATTGCTTCACATCAATCTGTCAGAGGTCCACAAAGTTGCAACAACATTGCATTGAAAAGTCTGAGATTAAAATATCCATCCAGCTTCATGTCTTGCATCAAGAGATGACGGAGTGGAGATTTTCCACCATGCGGGGCTTTGAAGTGTGGAAGGCATTTGACGACGCTTTAGTCACGCTTCTATGTTTTTTCTGCTTCTCTTCCCTTGTGTGGAAAGCACGAGAAGACTCAGGTATTTGTGTCACACGATGTGTTCTTTCTTTACACACAACGACTCGGAAGATTTTATTCGCCTTTAAACAACAGCTTTAATTTGCCAACGTGGAAAGAGCAGCTCCTTCATGTTGCAGTGTGTTACAAATCCTCGCCAAAAGCACAAAAAAAAAAAAAATCTACATCAACATTTTCTCCCTGAAATTAGTCTCACTTCAGTCCTTAAAGCAACAGTCAAAACATGTTCTGCCAATGCTTTGAGGTATCATGACAATCTCCTTTTGTATTCTATTAATTATTTATCCTCCTGTTATCTTTCCATCCCTGTGAGCATGTTGAAGAATACTGTGATATTATTCTAAGAAACAAGAACAAAGAAGACATCTCTGCTTAGTTGCAGCACTTATCCCTTAATGTTTCTGTTTTTACATCATCTGTGGCTGTTCACTGAAACCACAAAGGAAACTGTCATCCTGAGGAGGAGAAATATGAGCCTTATTATTACAGGTAGGAGGTGTACAGTATGTAAGATGGGGGGAGTGATTAATAATGAATCACTTTCCAGTGCCAGTTTTTCTGTCAAATGTTGTCAATTGTAAAGTACAGAAACATAAAATGATATCTGATCCATCAGAACTTAGTTCCTCTCACAGTGGAGAAGTGAAACAGACCACAGGCGGTGCATTTAATGTCTTCTTTAAAGGCATATGATCAGATACACTTTTTAAGATTTTGGGTTAAGTGGTGTTTAGGTCCTGACAGAAATGAATAACTCATGTGCTCTGAAAAAGCACAAAGAAAATCTCTTGACATCTGTTGCAGTAAGCTACAGATAAGTTTATACTTCTTACTACTCCTTTTCGACATGTTACTTTTTTACTTTTATTTTATTTTATTGATTATTTTATTAATATTATTTTGTTGTTGTTTTCAACATGTTCAAAATAAGACAACAAAATAAAAAAAGTTACAAAAAAAACAGAAAACTAAATATATAAGCTGCATAGCACCAATTTACTCTGTGAGTTTACTGAATAAGGCGTGAGACGACGTCGTTTTGACAGAACACACTGAGGTCATCTCATGGAGTAACGGCGCTCGTGCATGTCAGTGAGGGGCGGGGCTTTTAAGGAAGCACAGAAAGCAGGGGCTGGGTGTCGGTGGAGTGCTGAGCGAACGCTCGTTTCTGAAAAATACCAACCCTCCCCTTAAGACGTACTTTGATTTGGGCTCTAAATTGTAGGTGTGAACTGGTTGTCAGCTCTGTGATTGACTGACCAACAGGCCAGGCTGTAACCCCGCCTCTCGCCCAGTGACAGCTGCGATCAGCTGCAGCGCCCTCGACCATGAACTTGAAACGCGGTATAGATAATGGATGGATAAAAGTTCATGTTGGTGAAAGCATTCCACTCTTACTTGAATTGTTCTTACTTATTTACTCCTTCTCACTGCTTCTTGTGATCAACTTACGAGCTTAGATCACATGACTCTGTTCTGAGTGACAGACAGGTGGGCTTGTGAGGTTGCTGGATTACCAGTACTTTCTCAGTCATTGTTTTTCTGCAGTATTTTACCATTTCTTTTATTAGCTCTGGGAGCACATCCCATCCCTTTCACTGCATTCATCCTGTTCGTGGTTGAGAATCTTCCTAGAAGCCCGCTGCCACTGCCTTTGTAAATCAGACAGTTATTAAACACGTGTTGCGAGCACAAATCAAATGACAGAGGCCGTACAAAATTTGCCTTGCACTTTTTATTCGTGGAAATGTGGTCCCGGATGTAAACTATCATCCATCACAAAGACGGAGGCTGGAAGAAGCATTTTGCCTGACGGGATTTACATTTTTCTAAGCTTCTCAAGGTTTGCCTATTTAAAATTGATTAAATCAGGAAAATGTCATTGAGATTCTGAATCTTATTTACAAGAGTGTCCTGACAGGCAGCAGCCTATGAAAACCTCGCTCCTCACCTTTACATACGCTCACCCTGCTCCTGTCCATCAGCACGCAGCCTCATTCCCAGCTGCCGCTGCATATATTACCGTATGTTTTCGTAATTATCTTGTGACTGTCAAGCTCATAAATGAGCCTCTCATCCGTCTAATCAGGGTGGTAAACTGGCTGGGCCCCAGCGCTCTGATTCCACCCGAATCAATTAACACCTTGTCTGCCTACGCGCTGCCTTGTCTGCGTGTAATATCTTTGCTGTGTGTGAGATCCACTGATGCTGGCGGTTTGCACTGACCGACCCGCTCCGTCTGGATGAGGTGTTTCACTCGTTTGGGGGCGGGGGCAGCTTCATAATCACAGGATGATTGCGAGATTAATTAGCTTAGCCCTGTCACTTGTCTCCTCGGAAAAATGGCGGAAAAAGCGAGGATGTTGTTAACGGAGAAGACTGCAACAGAGATGAAATATACAGCAGGGCACCTTCCTGTGTGTTTGTGGAGCCTCATACTTACAGATGTTGAACATCACTGTTGTTTTAGCATGTCTGGTAAACAGGAAACAGGTCTGTTTGTGTAATTCAAAAGACTTTGATTGCTGAGTAGATAGATTGGATCGATTTCTTCCTAACCCTGTTGATACTTTAAGCGCTAATAACTTGTGTTATTAGCGCTGAAGACTCAAGAGTAAGAAGAGCCGTCTGTCTGGAACAATGATATACATGCCATTTTAAAATAGGACTATTATGCACACCCAATATACAGTATACACAGTGCATCAATCTTACTTTATAGCACAATACTTCAGCAACTGTCACGGCTTATCCTACTCCAAACATCCAGCTTCTTTTTTAATAACAATCCTTGACTGCACTAAACTGTACAGTATGTGCTGCAGGCTAATGCACTTCTCTCTCACCACTTTGTATTGGCCTCGTACCCCTTAGGCAGCAAAAACCAATCTTGACTGGGATCGCATTTTGGGACACTAAGCAGTGTTGAGAGGAGTCAATACCTGGCACAGATATAGCGAGACCTCAGCCCTGAAGAGGAATGGAAGCACATTAGATTGTCACTACTGATGTTTTCTCTCCTTGGGCCATTAGTTCTCTGTGAGGCTGTGTGTGTCCAGATTCCGACTACTGATGGACGCTTCTGCTGAAGATGAGTTAATGGAGGGCTTTACATATACACCATATATTCATGTAGATTTAATTCAATAAACAGGAATGTTTATCTATTTTTAAAGAACAGCCATCAGAAGGAAGCGGCTGTTTTAGGTCAGTATCGTTGGGCCGTGTGATTTCACCGACTTAGTAACACAGTCAGCGGTGGAAGAAGTGGCTGCGACACATTGGGCTCGCAAAATGCAAAAAGCATCAGAGTCTGAAACAGCAGTAAACGCCAACTAAACTTTAAATATGAGGCGGGCTGTACGTAGTGTCGGCTGAGGCTAACAGACGAATAAAGCTAAGCAGAGGACAGCCGAGTGCACGTCCCTGCAGATATTATATGACGTCACTGCATCATTGTCGCTGTCGTCCTTGTCTCAGGTTTAGTAGCTTTACCTGGTGCAAGTCTTCTCCCCTAACTTAAGTCTCAGTGGCAAATAAATAAATCACAAGCCAAAACATGTCGAATGGACTTGGACCGACGCTTGGATAGCGCTTTTCTAATCTTTTGACTTCTCAGAGCGCTTTCCTAAACCGCATGTCACACCTACTGTAGTCTATACATTCAAACACTGATGGTAGAGGCGGCTGTGAAGGGAGACCATCAGAAGTAATTAATCCCATTCATCTGTGTTCATACGCCAGCGACTCTACCAGCTGAGCCAGAGCTGCCAAAGTTGTCTCGTTCCTCATCAATTACTACGTGAGCTTTATAAGTTTGGAACCTTTCAAACTTATCTCAACTAGCATGTACTCGTTTAGCCACAGCTGATACACATCATGGTAAGAGATAGTCCACACGCAAACTGTTTGCATAAAACAGGCTGACGACACATTAGTTCAGATTTCTCTGTCTTTGCCGGCTTTGCTACTTTCTGTATTTTTTAGGAGAGTTTTAGGACGGAGCACAAAGCGCTCAGAACCAAATAATGACTTTCTGCTGCTTAAACAACTTCAAAGACAACAGATATGACTCGATCTGTTATCTGAGGACATTTATAATAAATCACAGAGAAAAGTTAAGATGAAATGAGAATAGAGCAGTTTGCATCATCTCTCTTTTTTTTAAATGAATTTAACAAAAGTTTTCTAAAGGAATAGAAATGTCAGAAGAAAAATCCCTTCACATAATTGATTCGCTTGCCGTCATATTTTTGTGAGATTGATTTGCTTTTTTAAATGTCTGAGGTTTTTTGTAGCGCAATTAAATAATTTGAGCCTCAGAGCTGAGTGAGAATGTTAAATGTTGTGACCTAGACTGGCTCATAGCTGCAGCTTTTTCTTTTTTTTTTAAATCAAAGAAACAACCTGGAGTTGTAAAGATAATTAACATGACAGTGTTTTGAAAGTACAGAAATATATTGTTTTTATAAAATCAAAACCAGAGCAAACCAGCTGAAGATTCTTCAAACATTTGCTGAATCCATCATGTTTTCCTTGATACTGCATTTGTCTACTGAAGGAACCCTGACTCTTCTAAATGGTAAATGAACTTGAGCTTGTTTATATTTGTTCTAGTCTTCTGACCACTTAAAGCTCTTTCACACCGCAGGTCACACCTACACGTTCATACACTGGTTGTATAGAGGCTGCTGTGTGAAGAGACCATCAGAAGTAATTAATCCCATTCATACACATTCGCACATTGCCAACGAAACAGCAGGATCAACTTGGAGTTAAGTGTTACATCGGACATGTTGCATCCGGAGCTGGGGATCGAACCCTTCACCTTCCTTTTGAGAGACGACCCACTCTACCGACTGAGCCACAGCCGCTCCAAACTGGTGGTAAAATTGTCTTTGCGTAAATCCAGTTAATGAACCATCAGAATGTGGCATCCCTGTCATTATCACAGAACAACAGTGAACAACACATACTGACAGTTGTCGTCTGTGTGACGTTGGTTCTGACCCATGTCCCCAGTACGGCATACATTTTAGGACATCCTCAGGTCTCAGACGAAGGTGTCAGACCTCAGACGAAAAAGCATCAGTTCTCAGGAAAACCTCCGTCGGGTGTCAGACCTCAGACTAAACGGCCTCAGATGAAACTGTCTCAGACTAAACGGCGTCAGACCTCAGACGAAACGGCCTCAGACGAAAAAGCCTCAGACGAAAAAGCCTCAGACGAAACGGCCTCAGACGAAAAAGCCTCAGACGAAAAAGCCTCAGACGAAACGGCCTCAGACGAAAAAGCCTCAGACGAAACGGCCTCAGACGAAACGGCCTCAGACGAAAAAGCCTCAGACGAAAAAGCCTCAGACGAAACGGCCTCAGACGAAAAAGCCTCAGACGAAACGGCCTCAGACGAAAAAGCCTCAGACGAAAAAGCCTCAGACTGAACGGCCTCAGACTGAACGGCCTCAGACGAAAAAGCCTCAGACGAAAAAGCCTCAGACGAAAAAGCCTCAGACTGAACGGCCTCAGATGAAACTGTCTCAGACTAAACGGCGTCAGACCTCAGACGAAACGGCCTCAGACGAAAAAGCCTCAGACGAAACGGCCTCAGATGAAAAAGCCTCAGACGAAACGGCCTCAGACTGAACGGCCTCAGATGAAAAAGCCTCAGACGAAACTGCCTCAGACATATTTATTTTATTTATTTTTAAATTCGAGGGGGGGGTGACTAAACGGCCTCAGATATAATTATTTTATTTATTTATATATTTTTAAATTGGGGGGGGAAGCGGAGCGTTGCCGGGGAACATGAAACGTCATCAAGATGCGACCACAACAACCCTGGCGCGTCTATGGGCGCGGAATGAAAATACAGTAAGTAAGTTTTCATTCCGCGCCCATAGACGCGCCAGGGTTTCGTCTGAGGCCGTTCAGTCTGAGGCCGTTTCGTCTGAGGCTTTTTCGTCTGAGGCTTTTTCGTCTGAGGCCGTTTCGTCTGAGGCTTTTTCGTCTGAGGCCGTTTCGTCTGAGGTCTGACGCCGTTTAGTCTGAGACAGTTTCATCTGAGGCCGTTTAGTCTGAGAACTGATGCTTTTTCGTCTGAGGTCTGACACCTTCGTCTGAGACCTGAGGATGTCCTAAAATGTATGCCGTACCCCAGTGTCAACAAGAACCCTCAGATGACCCTGTTGAAAGTTCTGGAAGACCAAAGTGTGTCCCATCTCATGAGGTCACATAACTTCAAACTCAGTCTGACAGACAGAACCACACAGGATACATAAAGTTGGATGGAGCGTTCTTTTGGGAGACAGTTTGGTTACAGTAACAGGATTATTTCTAAGTTAGCAAAGAAAGTTCCCGTAAGTAATTTACCACGAGAAAGCCTTTTTCTTGAAATATAAACCTCACACTCCTAAAGCTGCTGGAAACCCAAATCAACCAGAGCCTTCTGATGATGTCACGCAAATTTGATGAACACCATTGTGTGTTACGGCCTCGGTGGTGTTTATTTTCTTTGTGATGGAGTTCGTCTGTGTTTGTGTGTTTGAGAGTGAGACCTGTGTGTGCTTGTGGATCTTTGATGCTGCTCCACAGGTGGCGCTCCGTGATTGGTTGGCAGGAGTGAAGAGTGCCTGTGCAATTGGTGCAGTCTGCATCCCAGCTTTTAAATCCAGACTCGGCTCCACATAAAGAGGGGCGTCTGAACTGACAGCAGAAGAGATTTCTTTTGTCCAGTTAATTTCTGAATTGTTTTCTGAAACCTTTCTGTTTTACACAGCTGTGTTTACGTACCCTGGCAGAATTTGTGATTTTTATGCCATTTTATAAAGAGTGTCGTGGACCAAGTTGTCAAGGTAAGGAAACACAGATTTAAAGTTCAACAACTAGGTTTCTTTATTCGAAAATTGTGTTTAACAAAGCAAAAATAAAGACTGTCTGGGTATATAAGTAAATGACTTGTTAAAGGAGGTCAAAATAACACAACTCTCCTGAAAGTTTGCACTAACTAAACAGGATGTAAACTAAACTAAACCAAACCAAAACCAACACACAAGGGAGGACGACACAAAATAGCTAAAAGGTAACCCTAAGTAACCCTCATCCCCCCTCCTCATATCTGAGCACTTGGTACACAAAATCAAGCTCCACCCTCATCCTTAGTTTAACCAGGAAGGAGAGCACACCAGCCAGGTAACTTTCAATGTGTGGCTGTGTCCATCACAGAGAGTATGAATGATGATAGAAACACTTTTCTTTCACTGATAGTTAGTGATTGTGTGAAGCCATTCACTATCAAACAGTTGTTTGCTTTTTTTTTGAAAAATCATAATGACAACAGAAACTACCCAAATGACGCTGCTCAAACACACACCCTGGATGTTTTGGCGTGACATCATACACAATGTGTGTGTGTGTGTGTGTGTTAGAAGTCAGTGAGTTTCTGGGCTCCTGACAGAGCCATGTATGTTTTATCCTGTGCTGCATTGACGTTGCCATGGGGAAAGCAAAATAATTATCTGAGGATCAGCGGGAGAAGGTAGTTAAATGTTTTTAAAAAAAGGAAGAGGATATAAAAAAGATATCCAAAGATTTGAGAATGCCAATTAGTAGTGTTCAAACTCTAATTAAGAAGTGGAAAGTGAGGGATTCTGTTGAAACCACAAAACACACAAAAAAAACAGTAAAGTCATTACTACGCAAATGACACAAAGCAGCTCGCTTATGTCACCTCAAACAGCACAGAGACGAGCCTCAAAACTTCAAAACTTGTTCTGCCAAAAATAATGGGCAGCATTACCATCTGAGAAAATAAAGTGACTCATCCACAAACTACCACAAAAGACTTCAAGCTGTCATTATGTCAAACCAGGGTAAGTAGCCTAACGTTTCATCAGGTTTATTTGGGTGATTTATATTGTCATTATGATTTAAAAAAAACAAAAACAAAAAATTGTATAATTGATATTCTCTGAAAAATGCCCAAAAAACACCAATGTTGCCAGGGTATGTAACCTTATGAGCACTACTGTACACACTTATTCAGTGTGTAGAAGCAGTAGGGGGGACCTGCCATTTTCTGTTAAACATTTTTTTCTCCTGTTTTTGGTGGAGTTAGGGAGCTAGCTTAAGTTATTCTCTTTCGGTTTAATTTGTTTGTTCATGTGAGGGAGATTTGTAAACGAGTTTCTGTTCTGTTTGTAATAAATCACCATTGTTCAGATGTTTTAATTTAGTCCAGTGTTTGGCTTGGGGACCAGGGCACCTAACCCCTCGACAGGTGGGTAAGAAAGTGTTGCCAGGACGTGAGGGCACTTTGTAATACATGAATCATAAAGAGACTTATAGAGTATCATACTCTAACAGTGTGTGAAGCTCTGTTTCCATCGGTTTGTCTCGGTATGGCGCACATTTTGCGGTATTTCCATAGATTAATCCCGGGAAAGATTTCCAAATAAACATATGATCCATACCGTCCTACTTTTTGGGACCTTTCTGTCTGGGTGCCAAGAATATCGTGACAACCCTAAAAGGTGGAGCTCAACACTGCAGTCCGTTCATTGGTCGAAAGAATCGTCACTTCCCACAAAGTAGATGAATTGCTGGATGTCTTACAGTGTTGGTTTTCTTTGTGTCACATTTTTTCTCCTTTGTTGAATTTATTAGCCGGTTAGCTGGTTAGCGGTTAGTTTTTATGTGACGCTATGTGATGTAGCTGACATGACTATCGGCATCCGGCTTACGATTCACTTACCAAATAGGGCACAGGTGGCTGTGGAAACACAAACAGGATCAGGCTTTACCAAACCAAACCGTACCAAACTGTATTGTTCTGTACCGGACTGCTGTGTGGAAACAGGGCTTGAGAGTTGATTTGCTGTGTGGACACAAAAACCAAAGTGAGCCAAAGCCTGTTGTTGCCGGCAGTCTGAAGCCTTGGTTAGAGACAAACTGTGTCTTCTTATATGTACATCCCTTTGGTAGAATAGTGCACATAGTGAAAGAATTATTTTTGGGATGAAATGATTTCTTACATGCAGTGGTAGCTAAACATTCTGCGGGACCAAATCTCTTTTTAAAGATTCCACATAAAGAAGTCAAATCCTTACTCAGGGGGCATTTGGATTTTCAGTATTGGATGTTTAATTGTTAAGATTTGCTGTGAGGCCTTCACGATAAACAGTGTTAAACGGATGTTACAGAGCAAGACGTGTTTGTGTTCATGTCACAGACCTAAAAGCTGCACACAAAATAAAGTCTTAGCTGGAGGTCATTCAGGTGCTAAACCACCTTAACCTTCACCCACTGCTTCTGAAGCAGTGCATGTGTATGAATGGGATTAAGTCAGGGGTGTCCAAAGTGTGGCCCAGGGGCCATTTGTGGCCCTTGAGTGGATTTTTTGTGGCCCTTGACTTCAAATCGAAGAATCTGAAGATTTTGGCCCCAGGCCTCATCAGACGGCATATTTCGTTCTTTTTTTCTTTTTCATGTTAGCGAGGGAGACCTATAAAAGCCTGACTATTCTTTCCAAAAAAATAGAACACAACAGTTTCCCACTGCAATTAGTTATTGTGTATTTACATTATTTTTTGAAGAGGTCAAAATACAAAAAGTTCCTTCCAATATTTAAAAAAAAACTCCTGTGGCCCGTGAGCGATTTTAAAGCGACAATTTTGGCCCGCAAGAAAAAAGTTTGGACACCACTGGATTAAGTACTTTTGATGGACTTTTTACAGCGGCCTCTACCATCAGTGTGTGAATGTGTAGGTGTGACCTGTGGTGTGAAAGAGCTTTGAGTAGTCAGGAGCACTATATAAGCTCATGTCCATTTGCCATTAACCCGAACTACTGAGGAATCGTCATCTGTCCTCAGAGGTAGATCTCAACCAGACGTTGATAGACGATTGGTTTCCATCGCTTCTTGGACTGTTCTGGGTGAAACAACCACTGTTAATACCATCCACTGTAATAAAGCCATTTGAGAGAGTTTGAAATGTGTAGTTCTTCAAGTGGTGCATTAAAGCCGTCTCCAAAAGCTAAGAAAGTCCCATTAACACTAATATTAACACCATTAACACTGTTGAACCAGCCACCAGTGTTTGGCTTCAAAATATCTCACCAGAGGGTGATGTCACTAACACTACGTCCATGTTCTGGAGGGACAAAATACAGACACTCTCCTTTACTTCTTCAGTTCTGGCTGAACTTATTTGGTCCACATTAAGCTGATTAAGACACAGCCCTCACCACTACCAAGGACTGCAGAAATTTGACAATGGTGTCCTCCTCATGATTTTACAGGAGAACCCTAGAGTTATTTTTGAAACTAACTGTTGTTATGGATTGTCTTTTCACTGGTTGTGGATGCTTAATGAGACGTTAATCTAATCTGACATCTACAGTCTCGCAATTTCCAGACACATTTCCAGACACTTTAAAGTTCATAAAGTTTAATAAGGAGCTTTGACTTCCTGCTCCAACTTGTCAGTTGCAGTTAATTAAAATCTGAAACAGCTTGTTCGATCGACAGTCTTTACATGCAAAGCGTTATATTGTGTCAAGAAAAACATCAAACCCAACATTTGAGGAAATAAAAAAGGACCGGGAACAAAAAAATATCAGCTTTCCCTTTCAGAAATATCTTAAGCATCGTGTCCATTTGACCTTAAGCACCCTCCCTGTTGAGCGTGTAGCACTTTGCTGTGAAGGGGGTTAGAGGGGTTACTAAAAAGTCCAAGTTCTTCTTCACTGAACTTACTCAGCAGACCATCCACAGGAGAACAGACTGAGAGGCAGAGCACTATGGGATAGGCCGACCTTTGACCCTCTCTTCTTTTCTCATCACAGTGGCCTTTGAAAAAATCTCTCAAGACAATTTCCTCTATTAGGAAACATGAAAGGAAAGTTAAAATGTTGGAGTTATGTTCCATATGAAATGTGATTTCTTTAATAGACCTCCTTTGAATGGATCTTTTCCTCTGTGAATCAGACGTAAATGCTCCTCTGGGCTTCTGTCTCTCTCTCTATCTCTGCAGTGCGGATAAACCCCTTTGAAATTTCTGGCAAATGTATCATCAGAGGTACTTATTTGATGTATCAGTCAATATGCGTTTTAATGCTTTGCATGGACCTATAACAGGATTTGTCTTTAAAGCTCGGAGGTATACTGTAGCCTTAATATACAGCACATAGTTACAGAGCTGTATTTGGCCAGAGAGCAAAATATAGCTTGAGGTGTCAACACAACAATCCCCAATGGTGGCACTTGTTGAGGTTTCTTTTCTGTTAATTCTGAGAACTGAACAAACTGATATAAACAGCAGTTCAGGTGACGAGGGACCATCATAATTAAGCACAGTACGGGACGACTTTGCCGAGTGCGAGTTCGCTCTAACTCTCAAGCTGTCTTTTTTTGTCTCACATGTTCCACCATTAGCTTGTTTTAACATCAGATTGCAACACCAACAATGCTTTTTAAAAAAATACAGTGTGAAAGACTTCACCTACTCCCATTTGTACGGAACTAAATGTTGAAGCAAACATGTTAATGATGCATACTTTATATTTGCTAATCAGGGATGCAGGGTGATGGGGCTCTTATTATTATTTGTTAGCATCATTTTTAATTGGGGCCATTTAGAGTCATGTATAGGAACGTTTGCCTTGAAACTATATTGGATGGAACATTTGTCTGCAGCTAACGAAGGGCTGAAAACAATGACACAATGTTTTCCCTTTACCCCCCAGGAGACAATAGTCATTCTTCACACAGCCTCAAGGGGTCATTCTCAGGTCAGCAGAACACGCTGCTTCAGGCATTTGAACAAATAACCAACGCTGTCTGTTTAGTTTTGAGGCCGGCCTCTAAATGAAATAAAAGAACAACATAAACATATGAATTCTCAAGGGCACATCGGTGGAATAACAACGAGGCTCTGCCATACAGATGAAGCTGCTTTTCATATGTTCTCTTCACAGCATATATATAATGTAGAGCCGAGAGATGTCAGCATGAATCCTGCATCCAGATCTATGTAAAATCAACAAAATATCAAAGTAAACAAAAAATAAATACAATAACAATACAGCTGTCATTACAGCCTGTCCATCATTATTCTTTGGCAAAAAATAAATGAACACAACTCACATCAACACACTGAGCAATACAGTGAGGGGGATTTGTTTCATTAAGGTTGTTTGTAATTCAGGCACGAGCATTGAACACGTTGTAAGCTCCTTATCATGCAAAGACCTTTTCTTATTCTTCCTTTACAAAAGTATATATTAAACAAAGTCATACATATGGTGGCTTTAACACACGACTACAGCAGAGATCAAGCATCTCCTGTGTACATGTCTCTGTGAGTCCTGACTGTCTACAATGAGTGAGAAGCTCAAGTCTGCCAGCTGAGTCATTGTCGGGTCGTGTTCACATCATGTTTACATGGACGGGACGGCCTTGTGTATGAAGATGTTTTAGTGAAGGACGAGAGAAAAAAAAAAAAAGAACACAGTCTACTGACTGCTTATTTGGATGTCATGTAAGTGCTTTTAAAACTCACTACATTTTGTACACGCTTTATAAGTGGTACAGTGTTCGCCCTTTAGGGACCTTGTGCATGGCTGAGCAAAAATAACTCTGTGGCTACTTCTTGACTGTTAAAATAACATGAAGCCCTGTTAGAGCCTGAAATGTAACACTGACCCGAAATGTGATTAAAAACATGTTACAAAACTCAAAATGTAATAACTGCTCGATAATGTAACAAAATGCTGAGCCCAAAACGTGGAAACATTTTATTTTGGATCAGTTATACATGATGTTTCTCCTCATAATGTCACAACTTTGTTACATTTTGGGCAAAAAGTTTCTACGTTTTGGGTTCAGCATTTTGTCACATTATCGACCAGTTGATATATTTCGGGTTCTAACAAGCCCCTAAAGTGAGTTTCACCTACATACATGAACATTGGTAGGTCTGTGTAGGATCAAACCTACAAAACAAGTATTCTATCTTCATAGTAAAAAAAACCCAACAGGAAGTCAGACGGTCTGATTTGAATGTCTAACTTAATAGCAGCCTTAATGATGGAACAACATGGCCTCTGCTGTTCAGCACACCCCACACGTGAGCCACACCCTGCAGCTAATGGTCGTGGTTGAAACACGCTGCATTGCACAAAGGCGAGTGCAGTGCATCACCGCTCATGGCTTTTCTTTCCCTGATTGGTGCCCTATATAAAGAATGATAAATATGTTCTTTGTTAATGCATTTCCTTTTGTGTAAGTCCTAAGTCATTGCTGTTCTGCATCGACCTGCTGATTGCTCTTGTCGGGATTTGATGCTGTTTTGGCAATGACACACTACTGATGCATTTAAGCCTCAAAAGCACTGCAGGAATTTATCTCCATTAGGAAATAGGATTAAAAGGCATGCGGGTTCAAGGGGGTTTTCCCATGCAGGCTTTGAAACGCTAGCTCCTTGTATAGTGGAACTGACATTTCTCTAACTCACTGTCCAGTTAATGAATATTACCAGATAATGATTTTACCATCAGATTCATTAGTTAACATCAGTGGATGATCATTTAGTGACTGGTCATCATTTATTGATGAGACTGGCCTTTAGTTTCAGCTCTAAACTGGCTGTAAATACTCAATGCCAACAAATGTTCTGTTGCTTTGATGCTTTTAACACGTTTGTAGCTTAAACAGGACAAACAGATTAATGCAGAGTTTTTTTGTAATCACATAAAGGCTTGAGAATGTCAACGTTTGACCTGGGACTGAAAGGTTTCTATCGTCCTCCCTGCTGGCGTGGTCAAAGATGTTCTCGACTGAAATCCCTCAAAGCCTTTTAAGTTGTGCAACACAACACCTTGACCCGTGTCTCAGCTGCACAGGCACTTTTGATATAGAGGTCATTCTTTGAGCTTAACAGAGGTTTTGAACCTTTAGCATACTGTGTAATGCTTTCTAATGGAGGCGAGGCATCATAGTTGTTGTTTTCATGCAGTTCCCATATCGGGAGTATTTTGAATTGTGTCAAAAATTAACTGAATGAATTCAAGTCAGTTTCATTCTCAAACAATGTCAAAGTGCCGCTCCGGGCATGAAGAGAGGGGAAAAGGTGAGATGGAAGACCGAGGGGGAGGAATGAGAGTCCCACATCACACGAAAGACTTACAATGGCATGATGGGTAAAAAGATGTGAGCAAGTCTTGGTCTGAGTTGTTGCTTTGAATTGAGGGCATAGATTTCATGATTATTTTTACCCACTCCCATCAGTTTGGCCTTTCAAGACTCCTGTTTGGAACTTTTAATCTGGATGACTTCCTTATCATGCCACTCATACTGAGTTTAAGTGTTCACCTGTTGACTGACTCCGCCTCATTTCAAAGAAAACAACCAGGAGAAGTTTGTAATCGGATAAAATTGTGAAGGATTTGGGTGCTATTCAGTCGGGTAGTGGCTTTATGCAGAGGATTACCAATGATTTACCAAGGATTAGAGGCTAGATTTGTTGAAATCTCAAGTGATAACAATCCACAGACAAAGACTCTGGGCTGGCGCATATTCTTAATGATTATTATCCTGCGGACAAGCTGGAAAATGGCCCGGAGTTATCGCTTTTCCGGCATGTCGGAAGCCTATTATGGCAGTCAATAACTGGAGCTATCTGTGGCTGCCGAGCTCCAGTGCAGCGACCCCGTCAATACAAATTCATCCCTGACTTCACCACATATCCACGCTTGCATTGATTGCACAGGGTTCCAATAATTTGAACTCTCTGTGCTACAGATGTGCTCGAAGATTCAATGTTTCTTGCTCTTTGCATTACAGGTTATAAACCATTTGCCAGAACGACCCTTAGCTGTTTGTAAAAATCAATATTGGTTTGTCAGAAGAGCCAGACCTGGGAGCATTCATTTACACAAGTGCCCATTCAGCACTGTTGCTATGACAATATACATGATTGTTTTCAGTCAAAACAACACTTATAGCTTGGTGATGAATATTTCAACTTCAAAGATCACAATGATTGAGAAGGCTCTAACTATGAGTCCCCCTTCTTATACCAAGATAGATATTGGTTTGTGAATGAAATGAGTCTGAGTAATCAAACTGTGTCCAAATGAGAACAAACAAACCCTCTGAGTGATATGAAAGTCATAGCAGCCTTCATATGCTCGATTCGTAAAACAGCAAACTGTCGTCTACACATTGTGTTGGCCCAATCAGAAAACGCTGCACTCCCACAAATATATTAATATATTAAATATGTCATATTTAGTTTTGCCAAACCACATACGGTATAAAGCCTCATCATGATTTTTTACACAATCTTTGTTGGAGGTGGTTAAAATAAATATGTCAACTATCTACCAAGTCCTGATTTAGCACAATGTGCATATGTTAATGAAAGTTGCTAAACTGTAAGTTGTAAGAAAGTCTGGCTCAGCTGATGTCTGAGTGCAGCAGATGAACGTTTTGTGTTTGAATGTGGAGAAGAAGCCGACCTCCTACTCCGAGCAGAGCGTTTACGGTGACAGAGGACAATAGTGTAGACACAAAGATGATGGGCTTGGAGAGGAGTGTGCTGGACATTTCTGTTATCAAGGCAAAGAAGAAAAGATCTTGAGTCAAACTATGTCTTTGTTTGGTTTTATTCTTCTTGCAAGTAGAAGGACCAAAGCTTCAGAGTGTCAAGAGAGTCTGAAGGAAAGCTCAAAGTAATCACAATATGCTTGGTCTTTAAACACAGTGTCTATACATGCAGGCTCAAGGGTCTTTTCTGAACCTGTGTCGAGAGCTGGAGATAAATGAAACCTCCGAACAGCCAATCAGAGTGATTCCTCTCCCCAAACGGTTATGTAATATGTCGAATCGGCCCAAAAAAACTGCAGACAGGTGAAACCAGGAAACACCGCAACAACCAGGGTGACGAGCGTTCACCGAGCCGACAGCTGACGATCTTCTTTGTGTGTACTCAAATATCCATCCATTCATCCACCACTTGTCCAGGGCGGGTCGCCGTGACACCAAGCGCAGTAAGTCAACATTTCCCGGGGGATACAGAGGCATTCCCAAAGCAGACAGGATCTTTAGAATGCACTGTACTTGGCACTCTGCACTTTATCTAACTTGCTACTGAAATCCCTCTTTTAGTCATGTGATGCTTTAGTGTATTTGATGTGCTTTTTACGCTCTCTGTGCAAGACAAATTCCCCTAGGGGCAAAAAAGGTTTTCATTCATTTATTCATATAATCCCTCCAGCGAACTCTGGGTATACTCCGGGATCTCTTACCGGTTGGGCGTGTCTGGAAAACATCATCAAAAAATATCATTTATTTTTCATTAATACAGAAGCCAAATAGTTTTTTCCTGATCACTGGAAAGTTTGAACACAACATGTGCAGTGAAGCTTTTATCACCTCGTCTCCACGGATGGTAATTTGTGTGTGGCTGTTAGCGCTGGTGTTCGATAATGAGACACGTTTTTGCAATGCGATAATTTGCTTAGAAAAGGACAAATGGTTCTGTAAATCTTCAGAAACGGCACCGAGGCACAGGCAAAAGATCTGCAATACTTTAGTGAATCAGGCTCAGAGGATGGTGACAACCTCCTACTGTGTGGAACATGCTAGAAACAAGGCATGTGTTTTTAATATGTTTCTGAAACGGACTTTCCTAAAACTGTCTGGAAGTGTTCAGGGCTTTAAGGACTGCATTCACACTTTTACATGTATTGTCTCTGTTTTGATCAGTTTAGTAGCAAACGTTGCATTTTCCTCCCGCTCTATAGACTGAGTCATTCATCCATCTCTCACCAGATGTTCTTGCCTCTTTTCGTATCTGCCTTTGTAATTTTAAACTTTAACTTTGCACTTACATCTTGACACTTATGTTTGATTCAACTTTTAGTATTGCTGCACTGTGGTTCATGTACTGCTCTGTTTGCCTTCGAATTGCCCCCCGGGGACAAATAAAGTTATTTGAATTGAATTGAATTGAATGCCACACAAACCAACACACCTACTCCCTATTTTCCATCCTGCTCTCTAACCCTAGTACCTCAACATTTCCCCTCTGCTGCTTCCTTTCCAAAGCGATGAAGACTTTCTTTTAAAGACCCGCCTGTCAGTATTTTTCCTCTGTCACTGTCACCTCCTATAACCTGCTCCTTTGTGCTCGTCTTCAACCTGCCTGCTGCCCTTGTCATGTCAATTTCCGTGCTTGGTGGGATTGCCTTCTTGTTGGAAACTGTGAACCTTTTTTCCACGGTTATCATCAGTGAGGTCTTTTCAATTCCAGCAGCTCTGCCTGTGCCTTCACTTGGTATGTGTTCCCTCTCACTCCCATACTTTAGCCTGAAATGTACAATGGCACTTGTGGTCTAATTAGAGAATAATCACTCAGTGAAGACACTTCTCATTCTAATTATGCCCCAATGCCCTACTGATAAGGCGTATCATTTACCGTTATGGCCCTTGGTTTCCACTGCAAGCAAAACACGAAGCCATCTTCAACAGAACATCCCATCTCTGCTCTGTCCACATGTTTGTGCTAAAGTTTCATCACACCTTAAAACAAAAGGTTAAATCACTTCACTTTAGTGACGAGGCATTGAGAAGTAATCACTGAATTACTGTGTGAAAACGTACGTTTCATCTAAAACTGTGACTTTGACAACATCGTGCATTTCAGAGAGAATTGTTAAATACAACAAACACGTTAGATCCTGTTTTGTTTTCCATCCCTTCATTACTTCCATCCAAAATAAGATACTTTAAAAGTGCAGTGCATCGAGCTCCTGACTTGCTTTCCTTCATTCATTATGAACACACACACTATTAGATAACAAGCATCATTATGAATGCTCATCATCGGAGATGGAGGCCCATTTGAAACTGCAGATAAAGACAGACAGAATAATGTGTAAGTCCTTTAATTAGGCCGATCAACATTAAATTAAAACAAATAATTCTAATACAAATAGTACCATCCACTTCCTCACACTTGTCTTTTCCATTTTAACAATATACTGCAGTACTTTAAATATTTAACAGACATGTTAAATACGTTTCTTCATAAAGCTCAAAATGTGAAGCTTCAACTTTTAACACCTATCGAACTCTCGTTTTTATATTTCAATTATGAGTAGGCCTCCGAGAGTGAACGGGTTTAAACTTAGACTGCGGACTGAGCCACAGCCCGTGTGTCGTGCTGCCCTCCTCCGCTGGTCATTTGTCAACTTTAATATCGATCTCTTTCAATCAAAAGAGAAAGAGAGTGAAAGAAGTGGAGCAGCTAGCCTGCTCTGTGTCGCTACGTTTCCCAGCACAGCGTTTAATCACCGCGCAATACACAATGAACGAGAATGAATCTTCGATCAGATCACCTCGTGTGCAGGTGTGATGGTGGCATTCTCGGTGAAGACGGCGCGTGTCTTTCATCCTGGTATATTGGTCGCAAAGGTGTATAAGACAGCCGACTTTAAAGATGGAAAAGTAGGTATTAAACGTGCGTCTGATACAGCTGATTTCACAGTGTATGACGAGGCACGGTACATTTTAAAATTTAAACCAGCATTCTTATTTAAACCAGGAGACACTTAATTGAGAGTCAACAAGTATTTATTAACGATGATGTATAACAATTTTTGAGGTTGGAGGTTGAATAAGGAGGTGAATGAATGCACATACACTGTGCTCCACTTCAATCAGGAAAGACTTCATTGAAAACGGATTTATTAAATGACGACTTTGTGTACTCAGGGGGGTAATGAGTGGCTGCGTGGATTCTGTGTGGAAAAACAGTGTTAGATGTAGTGTGTGTGTGTGTGTGTGTGTGTGTGTGTGTGTGTGTGTGTGTGTGTGTGTGTGTGTGTGTGTGTGTGTGTGTGTGTGTGTGTGTGTGTGTGTGTGTGTGTGTGTGTGTGTGTGTGTGTGTGTGTGTGTGTGTGTGTGTGTGTGTGTGTGTGTGTGTCACTGATTGGCTTTCATTAAGCCCAGGTGTGGAGAGCTTTTCTATACTCTGAGTGTCCACTGCTCTGTGCTCACTCATTATCTCACCTTCAGAGGTAGTGAGAGCGTCTGCCTGTGTTTTCTCAAGTTGTCTGTGTGTATATAAACACCAGCTAAGATCTTTGTGTGTCTTAGTTCCTAATTGCCTGTGACCCAGTGTGTAACATGGGGTGCTGGATAGTTTTTTGCCTTTTGTCTCTCAAAGGTCTCTCTGGCAGCCTTTCCCTTTTGTCACAACCCAGCTCGTGGGAAATGACAAACACTGACAGAGTATATTCTTAACAAGGAAAATGATTATTGTATTACAAAAATGGGATTAAATAAATCCAAAACAATACATATGAGGTGTGTTGAATCAGTATAGACAATGGTGAAGGTGTGGATGGGTGCAACATCATTGTGGTGTTGGAAAGTGCTCTCACAGAGGAACTAAAACAAACATGATGTTGACATCTGGCAGGAGTGAAAGATAGAGAGCCGATGTACAGGAAGCTGGGCTTTTATATCCTGGGTGGAGCGATGGCTCCAGATCAGGCAGGTCACAGATCATCACCTCAAAGACAAGACAAGCACATCAGCTTTCTGGGTCTCCTGGACAATTTTAGTTTGGAGTCAGCTGTGGTTTAATTAATCATTTTTGGTGCATCATTTACTGTAGTTTAGGAAGTCTGTTTTAACTCTATACAGTTACATGGTCCCCCCCCCCATGTGGCCAGCCTGACTGAGTGATAACTTAAGCACCAAGAGTTCAGGTTTTAGCCAGAGCCGTGCTGATGTCTGGGCGAATAAAGGATTCGAAGGCAGAGGAAGACCATCGCCCGAGTTGTTGCAGAGAAGAGAAGATGAGGTCGTGATTGACTGCGGTTGTGGCAGAACCTATTCTGAACGAATTCCCCGAATACTGCTGCAGGGCCAAATTACACTTGGGGAACATTTATTTAAGGTGAAGATTAAAACAAGATTATGATAGGGGCTAGTGACCTGTGACGAGGAAAGAGGAGACTCTGAGGCCTGATTACAAGCTAATTAATCATTGCTTTGACCAGGAAAAAGGGGGTGTCAGTGCGAGCTATGATTACTGAGCGCGCACCTCCACATTTAGTTGTCTTGAGATTAATAATGTAATGACGAGCCTGAAAAGTCAAATCGAAAAAGGAATATTAAGGCTGAGGAGAGCAGCAAGTTTTACCGATTCTGAGGAATGCATAAAAAGGCTCCAACAGAGTTTCAACGTGTGGAGCATAACAGAACTGAAATCAGGTTGCGGGAGAGGACCTGATCGTCGCCGGCAACCATCACTAATGTATCCGTCCCAGAACGGACCAGTCCAGGCAGGCGGACCAGAACGGACCAGTCCAGGCAGGCGGACCAGAACGGACCAGTCCAGGCAGGCGGACCAGAACGGACCAGTCCAGGCAGCTGTCCAGAGCAGCCTTCCGGGAGAATGATTTATGCTATTTATTTAAAAAAATGTTTTTGCCATATTTGAGATTTAGATCTCCAATCGGCGCCTGATCCGCGTCCAGCTCTTGCCTTCTCTCGCCATATAGAGAGCAGATAATGTCCCAAAATATACCAAAGACTACAGCAAACTGTCTGAAACCCAAATCCCTAATGAATCAGGGAGCCATAACTCTAAAAAATGTTGTGAAGTTTTCCCCGGTAGCCACAATTTTGTCCCATTTGAGGGACAGTAAGCTAAGGCTTACCAGATTTAAGTCTTTGCCATCTGATATTCTCGCTCTCTGCCACTTCAAAAATAAAAAATAAATATAAAGTGTCTTAGTTAAAAGTCAGTTAAAAGGCAGAAATATAAAGGGCGAATTAAACAAGAGAAGCTAAAAGTCCAGTACTTAAAACGTAAGAGTTAAAAAGCACTTTGGCCCACACCTGCTGTCTCCCTCGCAGGGTCTCCTTCGTCGCTCAACACACGCTGAAGAGACAAGACAAGTACTGCCAGTACAGTGTACACGCAGACACAATCAGATACCCGCTGCACTTCCAAACCAGACTGTTACTAATGCGCGTATTCGCGCATTAGTAACAGTCTTTCCCCGGTGTTGGCTCTGTGTCTCAGCTCTCGGCATCTCCTCCTGCAGGTCCTGCTCCGCTCTCTTGTTCCCGCGTGGACCGTTCTCCTGCCTCTGTTCTCTGCCTCCCCTACGGCCGCCAATTGAACGAGTGGGTTTCTGTTCAGTTCCTCGTCAAAGAAACGGTCTAAATAAAACAAGCTACACATGTGCAGGTGACATAGTCTCTCAAGGCAGAGAGTTCAAATGAAAACATGAATAAAACAAAGAGTGCTAATAAAAGCATAACAACACAATCTAAATCACATCACAACATGAGTAAACACAAAGTATACAAGCAGGCCTAAAAGAATGATTATGATTAAGTATAAAACCACAACTTCTGCCTTGGGACACTTCTGTGAAAGGATTGAGATCGTAATCTGACATTATGGGACGTGAAACGAGATAACGCCTGACGTGAGTGTACCATTAGCTGAGTGTTGCAGCGGATGCACTGAAACGACAGAATATCGTGAAAGAAAGAGACTGTTTTTAGCATTTGTCAGCAGCGTGGTGATTGGTTGAGAGACGTTGAGGCGGAGTTAATTACTTAGACGGGGGGACTATAGGAGGAGTGGGTTGAGGTTGAATGAATGTGTGAAGGAATGTACCAGTCTTCCTGCTTGAACTCACGCTGAGCTCGATAAGCTGAAGAAAGAAAAAAAGGATTTGAGACAAACTAAGCAGTAAAAATGAAAAATTGGAAAAAGTGGAAAATTAAAAAGGAGAAAAAGTCGGTGGTTACATTGATGTATATATTGGGTTCTCATTTCCCTGTTAGGATAAAGGTTCCAGTCGAGCACATTTGCGGTTGTACCGGGTCTCCTGGAGGAATATCAAACTAATCTTGATGAAGTCAAACAAATGGAAACGATTGCTCCTCATACATATGGATCAGTGTGAGACATGCCTGGAAAAGGAAACGGCCGTTTATTGCAAACTCTCGTGGCTTCGACTTGGTGGTGTCAGCAGAGTGAAAGTAGTCCATTACATTTTCCTCTTTTCAAACTGCCCTTTGCTCAGCTCGGACAGAGGACACATTATTACCTTTCTGATGTGTTAATATGTCATGAAGACATATTTGATTGGATAATGAAAAACTGTACACAGGAAGACAGAGTTGCAACACGGCTGAGTGCTGAAAGACCAGCGTGCAGGTTAAAGACCCGAGTGTATCAAACACAACTTAGAACTTTATCTGTTCCGTCAATGGAAAGGAAGACTATATTTATCTGCATATGACATCCACAGGCTTATATTTATGAACCTGCTGGGAATCATAGAGATCCGGATCAGGTCATTATAGCCCCGTTTCCACACAGCAGTCCGGTACGGATCAGTACAGTTTGGTTCAGTTCGGTTTGATTTGATCGGTTTGAGTTGCCCTAATAGGTAGGTGGTGTGTAAGCCTGATGCCGATAGCCGCTACGTAATAGCATCACATGATAGCAGCTAACAGCTAACCGCTAACCGTTAACCACTAACTAATAAATTCCACAAAGGAGAAAAATATAATAATAAACACAAGCAAAAGTGGGGCGGCAGTAGCTCAGTCTGTAGGGACTTGGGTTGGGAACCGGAGGGTCACCGGTTCAAGTCCCGGCACGGACCAAGTCCGGAAACTGGTCTGGTAACTGGAGAGGAGCCAGTCCATTTCCTGAGCACTGCCGAGGTGCCCCTGAGCAAGGCACCGAACCCCAAAACTGCTCTGGAGCGCTCGCTGTGGGCAGCCCCCTCACTCTGAGACCTCTCCATTAATGCATGTCACTAGAACCCTGTTTGTGCATGAGTGTGTATCTCGGCCTATGTGTGTGTTAGACAGAGTGTAAAAACCGAATTTCCCCTCGTGGGATTAATAAAGTGTAAATTATTATTATTATTATTAAAACCAACAATGAAAGACATCCAGCAGTTCATCTCCTCTGTCACTGACATCATGTGACTCTTTATTACAAAAACTCAATCAAGCTTTGTTTCAGAGAAGGCTGTGATCGGCGAGGAGAAATACAGACGTAAACAATCAGCTGTGTGTTACAGTCAATGGTTTACACACGGCAGAGTTTTGTTTGCCGACGTCACACGGTAAGTGACGATTCTTTTGACCAATCAGCGGACTGCAGTGTTTAGCTCCACCTCGGGTCGGCTCGACATTCTTGGCACTCCAACGGAACGGTCCCAAAAAATAGGACGGTACGGATCGGTTATTTGGGATTAGTCTATGGAAACACAGCAAAATGCGCGCCGTACCGAGACGAACCGAGCCGGACCGCTCGGTGGAAACGGGGCTTTAGAGAAATGATGATCACAACGGAGAAATTAGGTTGTGTTGTGAGGAGATTGAAGGGAGAACGGTTGTGGCCAGCGTAAGCTCAGCATATCCATTAATGTTTTCACGTAACCGAATGGTAAAGTACATCACACGTCAAAGGTTTCAACAGGTGATCATTAGTAATAAGTGAACCTGAAGCTGTGTGTACTGAATGAACGCCTCACAGTCTCACAAGGCCTCGGCCATCACATCAGGACCTCGATCCTCCTCTCAGAAGGTGGGCGTCAGAGAGGACCGCGCTTTTCACTGTATTGTTTTCTTAAAATGATATGAGCTAATAAGAGGGGAGTCATCACAACAACAACAGGGTGTGTTCAGGTTGTGATTGTGAATAACAAGTTACCTGCTTCTCCTCCAACAAGCCCGAAGGTATACTCAAACAGAATAAATGTTTTTATTTTAGTATTTATAAGTCAGAGCAAGATCTTCTTAGCAGTCACTTTGTGTACAGTTCTCCTTCGGGTGTCGATTTGAAGTCCCTCCTGTATCCCTGTTCATCTTCTCAGACAAATGTTGTGTTAAGTTACTACTGCTTAAAACACACCATATCCTGATATGATTAATTTATGGTAAAGGCTTTCCAACCAAATACTAACTTGCAGGTTTCATTGTGAAGAGTTTGTCAGGAATGAAACGTGTTTTAGCTGCACTTAAGTGGAAATACAATAACAGGAGGGAGTGACGGTATTTATTGAAAGCCTCATGAAAGATTGAACCCATAAGTTTGTGTTTTGTTTGGCTGAATTGGTAATAATGGCTGCAGAGACAACGACAGGACATAAGTGGTTCGCTGGTGAAATAAGATGAATAAAACAATTTTTAAGGCCAAACTATTGACTGTTCTGGTGGTTTATTATTCTGAGAAGCCAAACTAACAGCTTCAGTCCTCTCTAACAAGGTGTGAGGAGCTCGTTAGATCTTCATGAGTCGACACTTGTTGACTTTCTCTTGAGTGCATCTTTTCACATCTTCAAAGGGGTTCAGGTCGAGGGACGACGGGCAAAGAAAAACCTTTAGAGCCTGTGTTTCAGGGCGCTGTTGCTAGGTTACCAAACTTGACCTCCACTTCCCTCTAATGACTGGTTTGTCATAGACAGCGCTGTGTGCTTCATGTTTACTTTTATAAAGAGATAAATCACCAAGAAAAGATGAAATCATGTAAATTAATTGTGTCCAGGTATAGGCGGCAGCTCTACACCTGGGAACCGTCAGATAAGTTTCATCCCCGCCATTGTTGTTGACAAGGCTATAATGAGAAGTCCCGCCCCTTGTTGAACTTGATTGGTCAGTGATGGAGAAGTGAATTAACGACACCAAGGATACTTTTTTTGCTCAGGATGCGAGGTGCTGGAAACACTGAGCTGTATTTTGTTTTGTAAATGAGCACTGCGGGGGCGCTGTCACCTAGTGGTCAGTGCTGGCAACTCATGTACAGAAGCTATGGTTCTTGAAACAGGCTCACCAGGTTTGATTCCCACCTGTAGCTTCTTTCCAGCATGTCATTCCACACTCCCCCTTTTTCCCCAATTTCTCACTCTATTTACCGTCCTATCTCTAAATTAAAGCATGAAAGCCCAAAAATAAACCTTTTAAGAAATAGGTCAGTTCAAAGAAACAGCCTGGGTGGACACCGGCCCTTATTCCAGTCTGGGAACAACTTTCAAGGTAAAAACTGAGCTGTGTTGATAATTGTCCTGCTGGAAGATTAAACCATCAACCTCGAAAACTCTTCAGATGTGATGTTTAAAGAGTCTCTTTTCAAATCAAATCCTCAGTGGGGCAAATAGACACGCTCTTACAACAGGTGGTTAACATCTCCTTTTACCATAAACTTACTCAATTCAATTCAAAAAGACAGTGTGATCTCTGGCACATCACGTTTATTCTCCAGTGAAACAGGAAGTCATGATTGGACAAAAACGAGCTGCTTGATCAGACAGGTAGACTTTGAGGGATGAAATATCTGGTGTAGGTACCATGAGTCTGGTTGTATAGATGCACATCTTCATCTAAAAGTGGGCTGCTTCCTATAAACCAGTGCAACCAAAACACAGAGTCAACAAATGTCTTTCCAGGCATTCACAAAAGGACCTCCACTCTGTCCAACAGGAGACGGAGGAGGCAAAGAGCAGAGCACGTGTCAGAATAAACACAGTGCATTATCATGACCAAGTTACACTTTGTTTCCTCATAGGACAGAGGCAACAACAACTCGCAGTAATCACATGGTGTCTTTCACAATGTAAACTACAAATGAAGATATAGTGTGAGAGTTCCCATTCCTCCGGTATGAAATACTGATGCACCGTCACTTCATAATGTACTGGGATACGAATCAACACAAACCAGGCTGGCGGTGCCACTTTGTCAGAACTTTGTCCAAATGAAGTCATCTCATCTTGCATTGAAAGCAAACTATGTTGTTAAGTCAATGAACATTGAGGAGATCTGGTTTGATTGGAAAGACAACAAGTAGAGCTGGGCAGAGCGACTCTTCAGCAGTTCTCGACTGTCAGTTTGAGACGTCCGGTAGTTAGCAGGACTGCAAACTCCACATGGTGAAAACAGATGGCACTAAAAGAGCGGAACTGAAACGGCACATTGTGGACTTTTCTGAACATGATGGAAATCCTCACACAGGAGCAGTAGCTCAGGAACTTAAACCGGAGGTCCGCTGCTTTAAGTTCCAGTACATACAAGTGGTCAGGTATCTAACATGTCTCTCAATGACAGAGTGTAAATTCAACCTCGGGATTAATAAAGTCCTTTTTGTTTTATTTTAAATGTATGATCTTTATGAAGAAGAACACTCTGCAAAGATGTTGTTTTCTCAGACTCAAAGTGCAAACAACTGTGGACGGCACTGTGGAACAACCTCGTCAGCTTTATTAGCCAAATGAGCCACCTGGCCTCTCTAATGAACACTGTAGGCCTAAATAATCAAATAGGCAGTGGATGATCCCACGGTGCGCGGAGGAGAGCTGCTGCCTCGTTGCTGTTCTGAAGGCAGTGGTGCCTTGTTAAAATGCACTCCATCAAAGTTCCCTTTGAAGTAATGGCTGACAGAAGACATAATGTGAATTTGGCTTGACAGGTCTCTCAGACTTTTGCCTGGAAAATACTGAAGGAGTGTGTGGAAGGAGGGAAGCGGGGTGAAGTCGGGTCTCACAGTGCTTTTGTGATTTCACCCCAGCACAGGCTGCGTTTCATCAAAAAGTTGCTCTGCAGAAACTTTATTTTTCAGAGTGTTTCATTTAAAAGCTTGAAGTTAATTTATGGCACCGGTTGCTGTGTCATACTTTTCCAAACTTAAGGATTTAATTTCCCAAATCAAATATGAACACAGTCTCATCTCAGCTGTAATAAAACTTGATTAAAACCTGCACTGTGGCCTGATCCTATTATAAAGTGTATTATGTTTTTATAGACGATGTGGTCAGATTTTTAATTTCTTTGATCTTTGATCCTGAAGTTTGGACGTGCCATGCAAATTATTTTTTTCCCTATTTTTTTTTTCTTTTTGGAACAGTCAAGAGAAAACTTTAAAACTAAGATTATAAGTTTGCAGTCAAGAGTTCACCTACTGTAGCTGAATGTGTAATGATTGAAGCGGGGGCAGAAGCAATGTCATATTTCTTGTATGAAGAAACAAAATCACTGCGCATGGAACAATAACATCTCGATGCCTTATGCAGACAAACTCCAAATATTATTAAGATTTTTATTAGGGTTTGTACTATTTTTCAAGAGAGCGTTGTATTTTCCAGCCTTGAGTTATTCAATGGTTCTTGGAATCCACAAATGTAATTAACTTTATTTATTAATGCAATTAATGTACGTTTTAGTTTCAACTTTTTCTGTGAAGAACTCCTAACGAACAGCTGTCGATGTTGTTCTCCGACTTTGGTCACTTCCTGTTAGCACCTGTGTGTCTGATCAGACTTGAAGCAGTTCCTTTGTACTCACTGATATTCCTTCCTCCTCTTTAGACCCTTGATTGTGTTGCTCTCTGATGTACGTCACGTTTGATATAAGCATCTGCTAAATGAACTGTAGAATGTTCTTTCTTCAGTTTGGTAGATTTCTCTGCCATCTGTCATCACGTGTCATTTTTACACCTTTTATCTCAGCTGTTAAACGCTCCTTACCTCACCCTGAACAGACCATGACAGACTCCGAACTAACCAGGCTCATTTCTGTGAAATATGTCTATGTGTATACCGACTTCTAAGTATTCCAATCTAATCCAATATATTTAAGGAGTATTCAAATTAGTGTGCACGTTGAACCAGTTTTCCCTCTGTTGCGGCCTTTCTGCTGCTGTTGTTCAACTCTTCATATCACACTGCTAAAGGAAACATCTTGTGTGTGCCTCTTCACAGACGAAGCTCCGTGCTCACACAGGCTGCGCTAATGACAACAGAAATGTGACTGTTTTACACTCGGTGGCACAGATGTTATCAGGTCTGTTTACCTGTCCCAGCTGGGATTAGCGTTAATGTGGCAGCTTCCGTTCGTTCTTGGCAGCACCGTGAATGTCTCCCTGAATAAAGAGGAAGTGTGTAATTGCTAACATCAGTCATTTTTTAAAACGCTTTTATGTCCTCCCACAGTGCCCTCCAGGGCTGAGTCCTATGAAGGATGGGACCGGGTGCTACGACCACCACATCGGCATCGACTGCTCTGACGGCTTCAATGGAGGCTGTGAGCAGCTGTGTCTGCAGCAGCTGGCTCCTCTGGAGGATGACCCCACTCTCTACAACATCCAGATGTTCTGTGGGTAAGAAAGAACACGTTCACCGCATTCTATTTTTGATCACTATAAAAAAAACCTCTTATTTCACTGTGCGGAGTGCTTACAAAATGCACATGACATCCGGGCATGTGAGTGTTTGCAGTGTTTCTAGGTGAAGCCAAACTACCATTAATCTCACATCATATTATTATCACAGAATATATTTTGCAAATACTTTTAGGATATGCATATTAAAGAGTTTAGCCTCTAACATACAGAACACTTTGTAAGCTAATTAAAGGTCACATATTTTGCTAAATACATTCAACCATGGTTCTCTAACACTAATATGTGACTCTATAGTCTGAACAAACCTGCCAATTATTAGAAAGGATCGTGCTTTCCATCTTCTGCCTGCTCCACTTTTCAGAAACTGTGTGCTCAAATAGGCCTTTTGAAGATTTTCCCTTCATGACATCACAAAGGGTAGTAGCCCCTCCCACAGGTGGGTGACACTCCCACAGCTAGGTGTTTGTTCTGCTCTCTGAGTCTGCCTTCTCAGCATAAACAATAGGACATGGAGCGAGAAAGCCCGAGACACCTGAGCCCTTCCAGAGAGGGGGCGTGGTCAGACACCGCTCATTTACATATTTAAAGCTACAGACACAGAACCAGCCTGTTCTGAGCAGGGCTGAAATAGAGGGGTTTATAGACATGATCAAATACAGGATCAGAGTGGATTTAGAACAAGACACGTCAGAAACATTTTGATTAGCTCTGAGACTTATTTAAACTGTTTGAAAAGGAGGATAATATGTGACCTTTAAAATAATATGTTGTAACCTCAGGGGAAATATCCCCATCACTACAACGTTTGACTTTAAGCTTATCTGCTAACGCTTCATTTTCAAGAGCATGAAAATACTTAAAGGCTTATGGTTGGCTTGTTTGTTGTAGGATGAACTATTGGAAGCACAAATTAAAAATACACACATCCCAGCATTATCATAAGTAATAAAAAAAAACCTCAGACAGTTAGGAAATGAGAAGGATAAGGGACAAATTAAGATGCTCGGACTCGTAAGACAACTTTAAATCTTTTTTGAACTCGAGAGGGGTCATGAAAATAATTCCTGCAAAACATTTTCATTTGTTGCCCTGCATACGTTCAGGGCTTCTGCAACATTGTATGATTGACTGATTATTGTATAATGACCTCTGCAGACTGTACCAATGTTTTATTCTTTGTTTTTTGAAAAACTAATGAAAGATAGAATACATGTTTGAGTAGGTTTGTTCTAAAGTAATAAAATAATGCAAATATAATTATTTCATAAATAACATAATTTACTGTTATGAGTTAATCATGTATTAATAAAACACACCTTTTTACAGTAGAAATGAACATGTTTACATCCTGCTACAAAGACAGGATGTCCAGCTTTGCAGCTGCTGCGCCTCCAGAGGGAAACAGATTAACATGTACAGTCACAATTCCCCCCCCCTCTCTCTTTCTCTCTCTCTCTCTATCTTCCTGATTTCTGACTCTATCCTCTCAAATAAAGGCATACAAAGACATTAAAAAATAACGTACATGACCTTACATTTCCTTTGAGATCTTCCTCTGATAGTATTGAAAAGTATAAACTATTCACTTCAAACCACTCAAGTACTGGCTGAAATTCTCTACAAAGATTGTTTACACAAAATGTCAAAGCCAGCTCTTTTACAACTTGCTTTTATTTTTAACTCAGTTCTGAAACCAGCCAGCTGGAATAACAGGAGTTACTTCAAGGGTGATTCAAAGGCTCCAGTTGTTGTTATTTTTGAAGCAAATGAGCCGTACAACAGCATATTAGTGTCCTGCATGTATAACTTTGTACTTAATGAAAGTGGAGATCTGCCCAGCGTGTTCTAAATAAAAGTTTTGTTTTTGATTCTGCCTGCTGTGAAATGATCAGCAGGATCCTGCAAACAGTGGTTTAGAAATTGAGCAGAACAAGCTTTGGTTTGTTGCTGTCATCCTTACATCAAACATCATGTCTGATTGAATTCACAGCTGCAGCACTTCTTTGTTGTTACTCTGCGCACTGCAGATTCAGCTAATCCTCCACTCGTCCCACTGGAGACTGACATTAAGTCTGCGACATTTGGCATCCAGGAGAGAGTCACTCCCAGGCAGATTATTGCTTTCTCTTAACCTCCGATCCCCAATTTCACAATTCTTTAACACCAGATTTTCTGTTCTCTATTCTACAGAGATGCAAAAAAAAAACCTCAAAGAGAGTGAGTTGACATGACTCTGTGAGTTCAGCCCTTCACTGAGATAGAGGGTGATGTGCCAGTTGAGTAGACATCTCTTTGCTGATCCTACACGGCTGAGTTGTGCACATTTTTAATCATGTGAAAATGTACACATAAAAAAACACCTAATCTCTAGTAACAATTCAACTATGATTTTATTGATACGTTTTAAATAATAATTCACAGTCCTCGTTGTTGACAGTTTGATTATATAATTGCCTTTAAGTGTCCCAATCACTGCAAACATAGGCTAAATACACACCCACTTTTCCTATGTTAATACAAACATCTACCTGTCGCGTCCATAGACCATAAACATTAATTGGCGATCCTGAGTGACCTCAGCCTTCTGTTACGACAGGAAGCTACAGGCATAACTTTGGACAACATGTGTTACTGTTACAGTTTATACAATCCAAACGGACCCCTTTAAATAAAGAAAAACATACAGGATGTGCACTAATCAGACCTTTTCTGTTTATTGTACCGACTGTAAACAGGTTTATTTATGCTGTAAAAACTGGTGTTTTAGGCTGTGGTGTGTATTTAGAGAAAACAGACACATCTATGTAAAATGAGAAATTAAACACCCCTATATAGTGTGGATGGACTGATCCTTGATTATGAGACTGGCAGACGAATGAGGCTCTGACAAACTAATCGTTTGAGTACTCGATTATATCGGGTCACACCGGGAAGATTAAAGAGATTTTTCTTTTTTTCTGACCACTTTCATTTCAGTCATTCTAGTCAGAGCAGGAATGGGGCTTTAATAAAGTTAGCTATTTAGACCAAAGAAAGCATCTTATTGGTCCTGTCATCTGTCATGTGATCTCCTTTAATCATTTAAGACTCACAGCAGCTGCCTGTCATATGGCAGACTATTAAAGAGTAAACAGTTTTAAAGTAGTCTCATTACCACCTGTTATTTCTCAAAATGAGATGAAAAGAAATGGCAGAAAAAGTCTCAAAACTCTGTCACTTTAGGTGCATCGAGGACTACAAACGGGGACCAGATGGGAGGTCGTGCCTGCCGCTGTCCGAGGTCTGCACCGAGGGAATAGACTGCGGGGAATCAGTCGACATCCCGGCTAACCAGACCGTGTTCGGAGACCTTTTCTATGGATACAACAACCACACCAAAGAGAGCACCTTGGGACAGATCCTCAAGGCTACCTTTAGGTAAACACACAAGCTGTTTGTGAAGGGGAGCATGTGGGACATTGTTCTGCCATTTGTTTCTCAGCAGGAGAGCAGTCTGGCAAGGTCTGGGCTCCCACTGCGGCGATGTCCGTGTACCCGTCATTGTTCCTGGAAGACTTTGGGCTGAAATAGTCGGAAGTGAATGAATTTTGTGTACGTGTACTAAATGTGTCAGAAGTCGAGGTTTGGTTTGAATTGAAAAGGAGTTATACATGAGGCTTGTAATTACATCAAACGTTATACTCTCTGATGTAAATGTAGAAAGACAAATCAATGAAATCAATTAATACAAGGTGGTTCATGAGTTAGGAATGTTTTAATAGTCATTCACTGATTGAAAAATGAATGTGATCACGTGACAAATCTGGAACTTTATGTCTGTCCACATCGGTCCACACCTTAGCACTGAACTCAGGAGGTGAACCGGCACCTCTCCAGCTAGCAGACCAGTGTCCAGATTTGGCCCACACCAGGACATGAACTGCTCCCGACCCAAGTCCCAATAGATTGAGCTACCATCGGCCAACTGTGATGTGATGTCAAAAGCCCCTGTCCCAATTTCAGTTTGTCCTATTTCCATGGTTACAGTGCAGTGATTTGTGTGCAGACCCCCGACAACACGCTGCTGTTATTGATGTTTAAGGTCAAACATTGTTCAGCACATACTGCAGTTAAAATGTGGTTCAAAAGCACAAAGTAGAACAAAAAGCAGAAATAATCAGGAGGCTGACGTGTCTCTTGAGTTTGTAATGGGGATGGGTGCGAGTAACATTTCGTTACTCTCACACCTGTGCAAGTGCTGCTTTTGGCTCATACAGCGTTACATGAGTGAGCCAGCTTTTTGTTTATGTTTACATATTGAATGTTTATGTCATTTTACAGGCATAAAGTTTACAATTCCAGCCCGGGAGGGGCTTTTTTTTAATACGCTAAAATAGAATAAATAGTAATCTGCGGGTACTCGGGTACTAGTTCATTAGGTAGTTCATATAATCCAGCACAGTGATTACTGTAAATTGCCATCCCTAGTTTGTAATGGCTTACCTAATTAAAATAAGGATATTGAAGCGTTATTTATTTATAAGACTTTGATTTTCATCACTAAGAATGATAATAAAGTCTGCTCCTGTCTTTTATAAAACACATTTCTCATCCTATCAAGCAAATACTGTGAGAGGAGAAACACTCATAAAAGCATTCCACCACCTCTTTGGAAAGCCTGATGGATATTTCACCACATGGGTCTATTGAGATGCCGTGTTCCTTTCATGATTAGCTCAGGGTTTGATGTGGATGTTAACATACTCTGAAGGTGTTTAATTATCAATGGCTGCATGCTGCAATCATTTCCTCTAAACTTAGGAAGTCAGAAGGTCAGCAAAGTCATCTGCCATCCAGGAATTTAATTTTTACCACTCATGGATTCAACAGCTCGCAGGCAACTTCCCCGCTTGGGAATCCACTGCTGTAGTCATAGAGAGGGAGGGGCGGAGGAAGCGAGAAAGTTAATATCATCAAGAATCTAAACCTCTAATGCTCTGATCTCATTTGAACGTGCTTTATGGATAGAGAGTGGGGTCTGAGGCAGAGCACGAAATGCTTCCTGTGCAGATGAGGTGGTGGAGGAGGAAGGGAGAGACTGTTGGGAGGCATGGTTAATGCAGGGCGTAATAATTACAGATGGCAGCAAATGAATTATAACTGACCAGGATCCAGTGCGCTGAAATTTAACCTAATTGGACCAGAAGAGCATTTGAAAGTAAAATGAACCGAAGTTAGCAGAAGAGAGTATCTTATGTGAACTCAGAGCATCCTCTAAGGACTTTAGTCAGTGGAGCATTCCCTGTCTGAGCTACTGCAACACTTACAACACAAAATTATGTAGAAACACACACAAGAGGCTGCCTCAACTAATACATGACTGCTTTATAAATCTGTTTCCAAGGGAGCTACAAGTCAACCGTAGTGTTGGACAGAAACATGACATGTAGCTTCAAACATGCTGTAGTTCTAAATAACCATGTTTTAACCTGATCACTGTTTAAAGGAGTAACTATTAGAACGGGATGCCAATGATTTTGCATTTCAGTGTGCAGTGGGTACGGAAAGTATTTAGACCACTTTAAAAATGGTTCACTCTTTGTTTCAATGCAGCCATTTGCTAAATTTAAAAAAGTTCATTTTATTTCTCGTTAATGTACACTCAGCACCCCAAAAAACAGAAATATAGTCATTTTTGCAAATTGATTAAAAAACAAAAACTGAAATATCACAAGAGTGAAACATTTAAAGGGCTCTGTACAGTAAAGTACATTTACTGTACGAGGTTACTCGCCCAACGACACATCCGACAAGTGTCTGCAGGAGCTGTGCAACCTGCCCGTTCAGAGATGAGCGTCTCACCCCACTGATCCACAGCCGCCCCCACGAATCGAACCAATCAGAGTGTTGGCTCTTCTTCCCTTTGACAGGCAGGTGTGCCTGCAGGCTCACGGTTGCTATTTACATGGCAGATTTTAGTCTCGTTTATGCGATCGATCAAACTATCGCCAGCTCGCCTAAAGGATCTCCTTTTGTTGTGCCAGTAAATGTCTTGAAACACACAGAAGACTCACATGACACTTACAAAGCATGTTTTGGTGAATAAAGATTATAGTTTGTTAAAGCATCAGAAATGATCAATGCCTGATGAGGGAAGACACGTTGAATTTCTCACTGGTAGGATGGAGCAGGGTCGAGATGTTACTCGTGTTCTGTGAGCTCAGCATCATATGAAGGTGGGCTGTAGATGTTCATTTATTTACTGTATCCTCTGGACTGTGTGTGTGTGTGTGTGCGTGTGCGTGTGCGTGTGCGTGTGCGTGTGCGTGTGTGCGTGTGCGTGTGTGTGATGGATACTGGACAGGCTCTGTCACTATCTGTGGGCATGACTGGCATCGACCGTCATCGTTGTGTACTACAATCATTTTAAATCGGTGTCACATACTGTAAACCAACAGGAAGTCGACCATTTTACGGGACTGTATTTAGCTCCATTTCATCTGCAGTCAGGTAACGACACAGAACAATTACAGCATCAAATTATAAAAGCAGACTGAGTTAGGAATGATTCATAGATATCAGTCACGAGGCTTGGAGGCCAAATATCAGCCACCATTGAACACTCTGTGTGGAGCTGCAGCACAGCAGTATGTATGTTCCCTCTGTTTAACATTAGGACTAAATACATGCTGCCTGCTAACCTCTGAACAACAGATACTAAGGAAAAAAACACCTGAAACCTTGTAAAGAATGATTTCAGTCATCAGAAACGGTGAAGTCCTCGACAGAACTTTATTTTGGTGAAGAGGACACTGCTGTAGGATGAAAGTCTTCCAGACAGCTTTATGTATTTTTGATGAAGCACGAAGCCACAGGTGATAGGACTCACAAGCACAACTCTTGAACACAGTTTTGGTAAGGAGGTAAAAACTGTCTGTACTTATAGCAAGCAGTGGCAAACGGATCCATAAAGGGAACAGGTGAAGTCGAAGTCAACAAACAACGCAGAGATCGATACCTCCAAAGTAATTCACTCGAAACAACGGTTTGACAAGCAGGGGACGAAGACCAACTAGCACAGAAGGAAGGGAAGACACAGACTAAATAATAAAGTGATGGGAGACAATGAGACACAGCTGGAAACGATCAGGGCTGACAATCACACGGGCATGAGGGCAGGAAGCGGAGGATCTGAAACGAGAGGTAAGTAACTCAAAATAAAACAGGATATAATGCAGGTACAAAGTAAAGCATCACCTGAGACACAGAGCTGGACAAGGTACCTCTGCTCATCATCAAAGAATAGCTTAACGCTAATTAGCTAAAATGAGCTGTTAGCATTACATACCAATAGTATCAGTCAGTGTCCTGGGGAAGTAACATTAGTTAAAGGCACTAAAATCATACATGTTGATCAAACATTAACACAATATTTGATGTCAGGATGAGGAGAAGTCTTTTCTTTTGTTCCCTCACAGCATTGATCCACAAATGTCCTCTTCTCTGGGGTTTCTCTCTCAGATGAAATCATGTAGAAGAAAGGCCCAGACCTGTCTCCTCTTTGGTTAGTGCATGGTTTTTCATCTGATCATTTACACTGGTTAAGTCTGTAGGTGGCTACTCAGACTGATAATGTGTCTGTAGCGTACAATAGTAGGAAGACTTTCTGTCCAACCAGGTGAGCGGTTCCATAAGTGTGTGACGTCATGTAACAGATATGAATTAACCTTACATCCTACAGGATTTGACCCCTTACATCATCAGGAAAAAAAACCCTAACCCTAAATCCTGCTTTAGTGATTGGAGCTGAAGTAATCCACAACTCCCCCCCCCCCCCATCGCTCTTAGTCCTGTGCCGCCCTCTCCAGCTCCATCACAGTCTACTTCAGTTACTTCTGTATCTACTGACCTCCACCAGCTGTTACTCTGGGATCTACGTTTGGGCCTGTCCAGTTAGTTTGATTTGACTTCTTGTCTGAATTTTTCAATCAAACACCAATCCGACTTCCTTTTCCTCATCAGGGTGTCTTCTTTCTCTTTTTGTGCCTCCCTCCCTTCATTCCTGATTTTATTTGGCAATTTACCTTCAGGATGGTTCTTGTGCACGTGCTGACAAAGGTGACTGACTGATTATTTTCTTTACCAGTTCTCTGTCCTGTAAGGAAAGTGTGTTTCTTTTCCAACCTTAGTGTTAGATATATGTAAAATGATTCAAAGCTTGATCCAAAGGCAACTGGACTCTAAACTAACTGGTGGACGAAGTTTGGAATGAAATCCTCTGCGGGTGATTAACATGCTAATGATCAAGGATGACTCACAAGAGAGCCGTTAGCTGAGTCGTTGACCTATTTTCACCGAAGCTGTTTCACATATACACTCCTGAAAGTATCATGATAATTTCAGGATTTCAGGAGTTGGGGCAGAGCCACAGGGTCCGCAATACGAGGCTATAATGAGAAGATTTGCCTTTATATCAGTGCTGCTGCACATGTAGTTTGGTGGAATCATAATGTCATCAAAAGATCGGAGAGCACTTTACTGATGAACAGAAAACAGAATACAGCAGTTTAATTACGTTTGCAGAGGTCTGAGCGGCTTTTTCCAATGACTTAAGTCACGTTATACAGTATATATTTATATATATATATATATATATATATATATATATATATATATATATATATTATGTATGTGCCTAGAGGTGAATGCTCCACATCAGCCCACATGGACTTGCTGCAGAAACAACACACGGGGTCTGGCATGAGAAACTCTGGCATTTACATATAAAACTCATCGGGGCTCCAGAACAACTTTTCTCACCAACATCTCAAAAACACTTTAAACTGTCCAAAAATCAAAAAGTTGCTTGTTATCGTCTGTAATTGTTAGTATAAGTTTTATTATGTTATAGACTCCAGCATTCTCTAATGTAGTAAATGAAAAACAACATTTATATCGGTACATTTACTATTTTATTACATTATATTATTTATATCAATTACATTTATTATCATGGATGTTGGTTATTTAAATAAAGATAGATAGATAGATAGATAGATAGATAGATAGATAGATAGATAGATAGATAGATAGATAGATAGATAGATAGATAGATAGATAGATACTTTATTGATCCCGAGGGAAATTCAAGGCATCCAGTAGCAGTATACAGACAGGCAGGACACAAGACATTAATTACAATACACACCCGCTGTCCCCCCTCCCCTCTGTATACAAAATCCCCCAAACAAGATTTAGCAGCCCCTATGTGACTAAGAACCCCTATGTGACTAAGAAGAAAGTATATTTTTGAGCTGAAAAGCTTATGTTGTGCTGCGGTTTATAGACATTTAGCATTCACTGAATATAAAATTATAAGACTACAGGTTACAGATTTAAAACACATCTGTCATTACAAACTGCATGTTGGCACATGGAAATAATGTATATAAAAATAATTGTACCACAATAAAAACATCAATAATGGCTGTATATTTCGTATTTAAATGTATTTGAGAGTTCTCACTTATATTTGTTAATATTGCTGTTCAAGTTATAACAGCAGGGGTTATTCTGCCTGCACTGGGATCAGTGAGATTTCTGCAAATGTCAAAGCATAAACTACAGTCATCAGCAGTCTGTGGGTACATTTCATGCTCCGTCCACCAGTTAGTTACGAATGGAAAACGACTTTCTTTTGTATATATACTTTATTAATTTTGGAGGGAGGGAAACGTTGTCAAGGTCTACCACATTGATCTGCCTTTGGATCAAGCTCCAAATATGAGCTGGTGTGGATATCAAAGATTTTTGATATGCAAGGTCCTACACAGATTTGAAAATTATGTTCTGGGACATTTCCTTCGAGCTGTTTTAAGTACTTTATTATGGTTATTGTATTGGTTTTTTAGTCAGTGTTGATGAGTTATTTGTCGTTTTCCCTGATTAATAATCTTTGGCAATTACGGTCTTACAGATGGACCATTGACCAGTCTCCTAAAATTAATGACTTACAAAATTAGAGCTAATTAGCTTCAGCTCATAATTTCATGTTGGCAATGTTAGTCCTTTTAACTGTGTGATGTGACTTTTGGTTCTGACTTATAAAGAGTGTCTTCATGCTGTGGAATTGCAATGAGGAAATTTAAAGTTGAGGCTTTTGCAAAATGGATTTGGACCCAAAGACAACCAGCCGTCAGAACTGAGCCCTAATTACACAAACTTCTTTATCTTTTTTTCTGTTATTAAGTTTAACTGGTGCCAGGGACCAAAAGCCTGGACAGCTATTCTTCTGCTACATTGGCTTTGACCTTTTTTTTTTTTTTTCTTTTTTTTTTTTTAAAGAAGTCTTTTACCACATGCATCAACTAAATTGCTGCAGTACTCTTCAAATATTAAAAAAAAAAAAAAAAAAACGGGGGGGAATTTTAATGCCATTCAGCAGATTTAATGGTTCAGATGTAATTCTTTTTTGGAGAAATCACTGAGGCTTTGCGAAATCTGTCCAAAACACTTGACTCAATACTCTTCATCACTCTCAGTCCCTCCCCTACCACTGGACAGTAAAACTGAGAACTGATGAGTGTGGCTTTACGACTCAACATCTAGTGAGAGAAGCCTCTGAACATTGTCATATTCTCACTACAACTACAATAGAAGTGGTCAAATTGGATGTTCAGCCTTCAAGAGTCACTGACACAGTCAGCTGTAAGTTGAATATGTCGCCTGAACCTTGGGCTCCCTACTGTAGGGTGACCATATTTTGATTTCCAAAAAAGAGGACACTCAGGACGGCCTTGAGACACAATTTCAGATCGGCTTATCTGCGGTTTATGAACATGCTATATTATGCCTTAATAGTGCAAAAATAACTTCTGTAATGAAATCAAATAAAATGTGTAACTACCTGTAACAAAATAGTAGCTCTCTTTCCAAATAAATAATGTGAAAATATGAACTCTTTGTGTTAGAAAATCCAGCTGTAAATATCTCCCTTTCAAGGAAATAAGATAAATAATACATTTCAAAAGTCTCACAAAGATACTAACTGAACAAACAAAACATGATCTACTTTTAATCTTTTGTTGTCTTCTTCATCCTCCTTCTCTGCCCATCAATATCATGCTGGAGAGCTGATCTTTCCCAGCAGTTTCCGGTTGCTCAATAAATAAGCATAAATCTCTTTGCTGTTGCTGTGTAGCTGTTGTGGTGTTTTACAGTGTGAAATGCCATTGCACCTTCTGCTGCATTTACAGCATCCTCTGTTTTCCCGGGTCTGACAAAGAACTGTCAACTTTGCAGGAGAACTCCCACCTCGCACAGCTTTTTTAAAAATGTTTTTCGGTATGTGAGCGTTGAGATCTCCGGCACCTTCTATTAGACACTGAAACATATGTGCCAGCTTTGCACACGGGGCACTCTGCCTCACACTGGTCCCGACCGGGACGCTACGTGGGAAAATGTTTGTGTAGTTCATCTGTGAAGCTGCACTTACGCTTCAGCATTTTGTGTGCAATTAATGCTGCTCCGCTGTCTTCTCTGTTGCTGCTGTCAGCTCTGTTCTCTGTGAATGTGCACGTCGCAGAGCCGCCCACAGAGCAGTTTTGTTGGGAATTACGTCATGCAACAAAGTAGCTACCGTAGTACTTGTGAGCAAAGCGCCAGTCAATTTAAGTACAAGCTTGATGGTTCCATGAAAACAGTGAAACCCGGACATTTTCATGAATTTATAAACCCCTCCCGGACGCCCCGGACAGGACGTAAAAAGTGGCAAAAGAGGACGTTTGGTCACCCTACCCTACTGTGTGTTTTATTTTCCCTTGAAAGAAAAGCAGGAGAGAGACAGAGGGCCTGAAAAAAATGTTGCATCAAGGAAAATGTGTACGTCATGTTCACTGGCTCTTATTCAAACCACCCATACCCCACCACAACCTCAGAGTGACACTAAGCATCTGTCTCCATCAGTCAGAGAAGAGGATGAGTCAAACTTGGATGTTATGTAATTGTTATCTGAGGGAAGTTGTTTTCACTTCCCCCAAGCTAAAAGCACCATCTCTGCCTTTTGATCCCTGCAGCTGCCATGTTCAACCTGTTCTCTTTCCCAATGTGTCAAATATGACAGCTTGGACAGTGGCCCAATGCTTCAAAATATGAAGCTTTAAGGCAGCCTTCTGTAGTAGCGAGTTGACACTGTGCCCAAGCTTGTTGTGCTAATGTGCCCTTGTAATAAGAGGAGTGTGAAAGTCCACTTGGGGCTGGGTGTGGGTCAGACTGACACAAGTAATGTAATTACTCCACTTCTGGATTTCTGTTCGTGGCCAATAGTGTCTTCCCTGAATTTGTCAGCAATCTGTGCTTGCATTAGCTACTTAAGGCTAATAGGAAGCTAGTACTTAGGTAGTGTAATGTTGATTACAACAGAACTCAGAATGCTGCTTTGTGCTGTGGAGTAGCTCAGGAGGAAAGACAAGCATGGTGAAAGACATGAAGCCCAACGTGAAGAAGCTAAGAAAGAGTTACCATCTCTGACACAGTAAGAGTCCTTGTTCCTCACACTAGCTTTACAAATGAACAAGCTATAGTTGACTGTGTTTTCACATTGTTTCTTAAACAAATGATACCACACACTGAAACTACACACCCAATAGAACATGTGATTCTAGAGACTTTTATTATTGAGGTGATAAATGTATGCCAGCAGAAATCACACAATCATTATTTATCAGCGGCCTTTCCTTGGGAGGGTTTGTTGTCGCCATGGCCGTGGTAAAATGGATCAGGAAGTCATGTGACAGGAAGTACATGGAAAGGTTTTTTTTTTTTTTTTTTGTCTTTGAAACGTTTCCCAAGTGTATCATTGATATATAAAACATGTGTCCTATTCAGAAATGTGTCTATGAGTAGAAAATAACAATCATGCACTTTAGCAGCTAATGCCTCTGCTGGGTTTTAACATGTTTTATTTAACATGTTTTCTCCTGAAACTAAACACGTGCTTAAGTAAACACAGCCGAATTGCAAACATTAAACATGGCTTATCACATGTCAAGCACCTCTCCAGTCTCCTTCATCACATTTTTCTAAAAGTCCGACAGGGTATTGCATATTGCTATTTGTGGACTTAAAAGCAGCATGTTTTTAAGTGCTTAACTACGAGGGACGCCAAGATGATCACATTTGTAACTGTGTGACGACAGACATTCAGTAGGTCCTATTTATTTGTTAATTCTTTATGCCTCCACCCTCCACCCCTATACACTTACAAATACTCAAAAGAAACCCACTAACCATTGACTCTAAGTAAAAGTTTGACTGCTTATGTTTTATTTATTTTGTGGGGAAAATGCTGCATCAGATGAAAACAAAAAATGGATCACTTTGCTGGCTCGAGCAAGGTTTTTCTGTTTTGATCTTTTGGAGCAACAAGAAACACAGACAGAATAAAAAAAAGCAAAAAAACGAGGTGTGGGCAGGTATCCAATGGCAGAAGACACGCACTTGTACAAGCAGAGAAAAACAGCGAGGACACTCAGGAATAAACCCAAACACATACGACTGCAGAAGGTATGCAGAAATGATGCTGGACAGCTGGCTCGGCCTTGTCTTGTAAATGGGACTTGAGCTTGTATAGTGCTATTCAAGTCTTCTGACTGCTTAAAGCTGTTATTGACCGCAGGTCAGCCCTACCCCTTCAATTCAATTAAAAAAAACGTTATTTATCCAATAATTCAAAGGCACACGGAACAGTAAATGAACGATTTATACAAAAAATATATCAAATACATGTTAAAAAAAGAATAAAGTGTCAAAAAGTAAGTGCAAAATTAAAATTACAATGTTAAATACAATTAGAAGGTATAAGTGGACGGTGATCGGACTGAAGATGTAAACAGAAATATATGCAGTAGTGAACAGATGTAAACAGAATATTCACACAATGATGGCAGAGGCTGCTGTGTCATCGAACCCTGTCCTCTTGGGTACGAGTGACTGCCTCTACCACTAAGCCACATATTATGAGTCCGTCTCATGAGAGTGTCATCATATGAACACACATACTTGCTTGTTTGATTCTACCCACCATGCATCCCTCATGGTATATCTTTCTGGCTCAGCAGCCCCTGCATGCATCACATATTTTTTTCAGGAAGTCAGATGAACCCTGATCTCCCATGTGCAGGAAAATAATCCCTTCCTGCTTCCCAGACAGACCTATTGTCATCATCGCTAAAAAGGCCAGGCTCTTTCGTTTGATATCCTTGGAGGTAAAATCCTGTGGCATCATCGACAGCAGAGCGGTGAGGCACTGGGTGATTTTTGGTTAGAAAGAAAGATGAGATCTGATGGGATCTGCAGTGTCCAGGAAGGAGGTCTTATCGTTGTCACATCTCCGGAGCACAGGCACGGCCTGATCTGGGTTCATATTACTGAGCTAAGTGAAAGAGCCTCGATCTTCCTGTCTCAGTGGGAGTCAGTGGACTCCAGTAATGAGATGTTAAAAAGCTAACCTCCTCTCATTACTCCTCACACTGCAGCCCCCCCCTCTCCAGCTACATCCCTCTCTCACACGATGAGCTCAGAGCAGATTTAATGAATATTTTAGTGGCCTTTGTTCCCTTCTGCTGGCTGCTTGGGATCAATGATTAAGACCATACTCTCACCTGACCCCCCCCCCCCCCCCCCCCCCGAACATACTCAAAAATGCTCCACATATGCATCTTTACGATAATCTCCTGCTTCCTTTTACGATCCACCTGAGCTTTACTGCACCACAACCCTAAAGCCCCCTCTCAAGCTGAGTACCTTCACTGACTTGATTAAAATATAAAATGTGTCTCTGAGGCTGGAGTGCGAGCAGCTTGAAGGCGGCTCTTCTTCAGAGCTGTGTTCATTCTTTGGGGATCTTTGCAATGAATATGATTCGAAAAGGAAGGGTTTGTTGTCGTTCATCAAAGTGACTTTGTGCTTGTCATATCTCAATATTCATCAAACAGATGGCTACTTCATCACAGAGCTTATAGAAAAGACGTCTTTGCTACATTTCGTCAGTCCAACAACTAATAACATGAATTATCTTCTTAAGTGACGCAGATGGCCGTTAAGGACAGAACTATCCAATATTATCATACAACAAAATCAATGTGAAAAGTGACAGATTTATATGAAACAATGAGGGAGATTATTTTACACCACAGGCCTCTCAGGGCGTTTTCACTCAGAACCTGTTTGGTCCAGCTGAAATGAGCTTGCAGTTTGTTGGAGTGAACGCTGTCATCAAACCCTGGCAAGTAAAAGTGTTGTGGAGGTTAAAAGGACTTTATTAATTGGCTGATGAGTTGACTCATATTTCCAACTTTCGCTCCAGTCCTGTCGGTTCGAACACAGATGCAGATAAATGATCCTCTGTAAGTGCTTTATTTCTCTTCTGGTAAACAGTGTACAAACAGGAGGCTTAGAACTGTGACTGTTTCTGTGCAAAAGATGAATCACAAAAGCTTCGCTATTATACAGTCTTGTACTGCATTCACTTCAGCTAAAATATATACATTTCCAATAGACTATAATGTACTTTACATCAAGGCACTTAATTAACAAATGGGTTAATTATTCGCGTCAGTCACGTGTATTAAGCACAAACTAATACAACTAAAGAACAACCGTTATTATACCTTACAGGTCACTAGGATGCACACACACTTCAGCTGGTACTTGAGTTTTCTTCCCGGCCGTTCCTCTCCTTTCATCCAACGCCGCTCTCCTTTCCTCTGCTGCACGTTCCCGCTCTGAATATCCAGCTCCCGCCCGCCTGCTGTGTGGAGCGTGCGAGCCTGCTCGCTCAGACTTTCAGGTGCCTGCTGAAATCATACATCGCAGGGTTTGACTGCCATTTGTACAAAAAGAATGGTCCCTGTGCACTTCATTTTGGTCTCTGGTTATTTGTAGTTGGAACATAAGCCGACCTCGATCGCTGTTTGTAGCGCTAGTTTCGGAGTGAGACTGCAGACAGGTTTGAACTTTTTTCACTATAAACTTTAATCTCATGCATCCATAAGTGTACTAGCTGATGACTGCAGTCCGAGGGGATGTCTCATGTAGATTCATTTCAGACACCTTGTTACCATGTTGATGTGATTGGTATGAAACATGACCATGGCCTCATGTGATTGGTTTCACTACAAATCTATACCACATTCAACATAAAAGTTTCACTTGTAGAAGAGAAACAGTGAAGGTCAGACGTGGCAGTAACAGCACAGAAGAAAGAGCTAAACTCTTAAACAAAGTAGTTAATAAAAATAAAAATGACATCAAATAAAAATAAATGTGTTTGTATGAATGTGTTTTGATGTCCGGGACTCACCAGAGTTTTGTGAAGTCAAAGTGGGGTCACAAGGTCTAAAAAAACCCCCCACTGGCTTAAACCTTGTTCCTTCATGAAGTCAACCTGGACAGCAAGTCAGACAAGGAAACGCAAAGAGTATTTTCAAAATAAAAATCAATATTCCCACTCAAGATCGTATTTCACTTTATTAACACCATGTCAAAACAGGCATCAAATGGACACGGCACTTTTTTTTCTCTTTATTCTCTTGTAGTTTTCCTGTGAGGCGTGTACAGCTGCTCTTGGCTGTGCTCACAGTCCACAAACAGATCCAGTGGGTCAGGGTGCACACTGACCCAAGGAGCAAAACCTTGGTGCTGACGGTTTGCGGCGTGCACATGCTCTGTGGACATGTGGGGGTTTGTATTCTGGATTTCAGGGTATTTTGATGAACTTGGTGGATGAGTGTTTCTGCTGTGATGAAAGCCTCACGAGCCCCCCACATCAACAGAGGGACATTGTTTTAACATCACATCGCTCGCTTGAGTTGTTCAGTACGAGCTTTATTTTTTTCTCATCACCATTACACCCCTGGCCACGCCACGAACATGGGGATGAAATGTCATTTGATTGGTGGTATTTGACACTGTTTTAACTTCAGCCTCCGGCTTCAGTTGTTCTCAAGCTGTGACTTTCCCACAGGCAACACTTTGCTATTTATAAATGTTTGTGTTTGTCTTTTCACAACTCAGGCCCAGAACATGCATAAATCAAACGCTGCATTATGCATGGTTGATATAAAGTGGAAAACGGTGAACCACGAGGACCTTTAATGCGTGTTTAATGGCTGCTGCTTGGTTTGTCTGAAAGGCAGGAGGCTTTTATCACATTCAAATGGACATGTACTCACCTTTAAAGGACCTTTAGCTTAGAAGAATATTCATTGAAGCAAATTGATCCACGCTACATCTCATCTGCTGGATTTATCACTCTGACACTTTATTCTCAGTGTACAGGAAGAGGTCATTTTAGAGTTGACTATAAAGCAGTGGAAATGAAATATATTAAGAACAATCCACACGTGATTTCTTCTTTCATGTTATTGGTCGATAACCTTACACTCCAGTGATATTTATGAGTTGGGCAAACTGCTTGAACTTTGTTGATGTCAAAGGATCAGGCCTTCAAAGTATTTACAATCAACGCTTTTTCAGTCCATTCTTAAGTCGACTTTTAGGCCCTTTTGCCTTTATTGGACATTAGGTGTTGATATAACTGTGAGGCTATTGGCGATACTGCATCTAAAATATTTGAGAGAAACTGAATCAATGGTCAGGTCATGTACATCATGCAGGGTGGATGTTCTTGTCTTTGGTTTGGCTCAGCAGTTCTTTTGGAAGGTTTTACAGAATAGTGGGATTGTTCTTTGAATCTTGGCAAATATGATCTTTACTGGGATAAACTGGGATCGTGTTAAATCTGGACCTTAGAATGGGCAATTGTCAACAAAGTTCTCCTTGAACAACTCCCACTGACGGATGTTGAAGTGAGATCTTTGTGTATTTATGTAACGGGTGTGTTTCTGTCCTGCTGAAGTTCTAAACTTCTCTGGATGCACATCCGTTCCTGCTCGTGATATCTGTGTTGTGTTCTGTTCTGACTCGGATCACTATTTGCTAGTGGCTTCTTATTTAATAAGAAGTGAGCCGGCTGCTGCATCTGTAGGCTTCCCTCAGTGAGCGTAGCGCGGACTGATCTGTACACATCAAAAAGAAACCTCTGTGACATGCAGTTCTTTTTCACACAGGTCTCCAGTCCCCTTCCCTCAGTGAGCGTAGCGTGGACTGACGTCTTAATGTACACATACAAATAATAAATGTTTTAACAGCATTAATGTTTAAATAAAATAAAATGTAAGATTTCACAGCATAAAAATTACAACCAGCATAGCAAACAGTGAACATGTAAAGTACACAAAATACCCACACCTGTACAAATCAAGAATAAATCTCTGTGACATGCAGTTCTCTTTTCACACAGGTCTCCAGTCCCCTGTTAGCAGAACACATGGGAAACCCCGTAGCACTTAAAAACTCGTGTCTGCTAATAAACTTCTAAAAGTTCAATGACAAAGTTTATATTTCAAACACAACTTGCTCTGCATGTTCAGAAAGGCAAAGAGTGAACCACAATTGCAACTGATGCATTTGACATTGTTGTAAAAAGACACAGTGCTAAACCATGAACAGAGCAAACTAGCCTTACCTTCCCTCAGTGAGCGTAGCGCGGACTGAGAGAAGCACAACACACAGCGATCTCTTAAAGGGACAGTACAGGTGTAATAGTGTAGGTACAGTGAACCACAAAATACATATAACACATGTTAAAATGAAAATGTCTGCAATGTTTTCAAGGATTTGGTGAAGTTTCAAATATAAAATAAATATATCATTTTAACCTGGTTACATTTAGTTCTCATACAAATGTCTAATATACAAACACGGTCAAGAACACACTCTCTCTTTGGCATGCGAACACACCGATCATAACCAACAAACACAAGCTAACTTGTGTCTGAACCCGAACACATACTGTATATTCCCTGGCAGCTGGAAATCAGCAGCTCTGTCCTGCCAGTGTTTATGTTTTTTGTTTTTTGAGAGGGAGGACTCATCAAACAGACGTGCACGCCTTGGTGCTGTCAGATGCTGTCTAATAGTTTTGTGCAGGCACAATCCGGAAAAATAATGCCTGAAAGGGGAATCAGCTTGAGTGTAGGGTAGAACGACCAAAATATAAAACGTGACACAAATTCATCCGACCCATCGGGAGCAGCAGATCAGCTGATGGGGCTGAAATTCAGGGCTGAAATCTGTCGTGTGACTCAAAATTCAGGTCAGATGTCTGAAATCAAGCAATGGACCCGAGGCTTAATTGACTTTATCACACACGCACACACACACACACACACACACAAACACACACGCCTTCAAAGGCAGGGTTGGTAATTTTAGAAAACTAGCATGATTCTAAAAGTAGCATTCCCTCAGCGCTCCCTCTAAAGCCACACCCCCTCACTTACTCACTGTCGCTCCCAAAGCGGAAATAAAAGCACTCAACTTCATCATGGTACACGTTTAGAAAACGTAACTATAATACTCATAATGGTAAACGACAAACTCACTGTATAAACTGTGAGTGGGCTCGTGCACACAAGGCTTTGAGAACGAGGCAGGGAGACAGGGAGGCTGTGATTGGTTCATCAGATTGGTACCTCGTGGCAGACATTGGTCGACGTTTTTACAGACTTACAACTGCTACAGATGACAGCTCAAGGGACATTAATTACTGTCAGGACCTGAAGACAACAACCAAAATATTAAAGAGTGTTTCTAGAGAAAATGACCAACCCTGCCTTTAAGTTACAATATGTTAAAGAAGCATTATGACTGCATTGTTACAGCTACTCATGGACAAAGAGCATTCAAGGGTTAGGAGAGTAACAATAATCAGAAGACTACACATTCCTACCAGACCCAAACAAAGATACATCTTCCTCAGCATCACCTCAGTGAGTGTGTGCTGTGATTGATTGGAGTCATTCTGGCGTGGAACCTTGTTGTTAACCTAAACGGCATTGAGACAAAGAATGATGGAGTGGACAAATGAGTGTGTTCAACCCAGAGTCACTCACAGAAGCTGACAAATGAGGACATCAGCTGTGTGAGTGAAGATGAGTCAGAACAATCAACCTAATGAAAAATGAGCTGCTGCATGTGAGACTTTGTCTCTTTAATACGCTGCACAGTCGGTGCATAATCATCACAATGTGTCAATGTTCTCTTATTGGTGTGGAAGAGAGTCTTTGACTTATTGGGAGCATACATATTCATGCACCTTCAATCATCTCTGTCCTTCAGTTGAAACTCGATGTGGCTGCCTTTATTTATTACTTCTTTAGAAAGGTTGTTATAAAACCGTTGCAAACTAAAGAGGGCTAGAGTGACAGAGTGGTAGTTAGCCGTCTCTCCACTGTAAGGTCGGGGGTTTGATCCCCAGCTCCTGTGCAGCCACATGTCCCATGTGTCCTTGGACAAGACTCTTAGGCTTTCTTCAGACTGCCGCCCAAATCAGAATTTTTCCCCAAATCAGCTGACGGACTGTCTACATAACAAATTACGAGCGACCACATCTGATCTGCCCATCCGCACTGACATGTTCCGTAAACATTGATTTCTTTGGTAACAGGTTTTGTGTTTGAGTCTATTTTCGATTCAAACAATCTTGTGGAGCAGTCTGTCTGCGGGTTTTTTACGAAATGTTTGTTTTTATTCTTGCTGTTTTCTTCCACTGACCAAAGGTACCTTCCGGCTCGTCAGATCTAAGATGTTGCCGTTGTTGTTGTTGTTGTTGTTGTTGCTGTTGTTAATGGTGTTGTCGATGGTGTTGCGTTGGGAGTAGAGCTGAAACGATTCCTCGAATAACTCGAATAATTCGATTACAAAAATTCATCGAGGAATTTTCGCTGCCTCGAGGCTTCGTTAATTTTTTTTTATTTTTTTTTTTGCGTCATCAAAACTTTGGTATGAGTATAAAACACGTTTAATGTAGCTGCAGCTACCTGCTCCTCTCTCTGACACACAGACACTTCAGCGCTAACACACACACACACACGCGCGAGCGCGGCGCGCCCCTTTTAACTTTTAGTCAGCACACAGTTGATCCGTGATCCAGACGACCCAGTCGGGAACACGTGATCCGGTCAAACAGTCGGCTTTTCTCCGTTCACTCTCTCCGTGTTTGCAGCTAACATAACGATAGCAGCGTCCTCTCACAGTCTCTGTCATAGACACGTCTATGGTCTCTGTAGTCTGTGAGCGTGCTGAATGCACGCGCTGCAGGAGCAGACAGAGATGCGCACACTTCTAATAATGAACAGGCTGATTATATTATTGGGACCCTGTCAGTAATATGGTGAGTGTCAGCAGCTGTAGAGCAGAGGTGATTGGCTGTAACAAGCAGGCGTTACCATGGTAGCTGCAAAAAAGCAGGTTTGTAGGGACGACCCAAGACGAGTTAAACCTTAATTAAGCAAAACTTTGATTTATTCGATTACTCGATTAATCGACGGGATATTCGATAGAATACTCGATTACTAAAATATTCGATAGCTGCAGCTCTAGTTGGGAGTGATGCAGAAGACACATTGAAGCGACTGAGACGTTCAGACTGAGTCAGACCTGTAGGAATCCGATTTGAATCACATTCAAAAGCACCTACCTGTGTTTATGGTTTGAATCAGAATTGGAGAAATCAGATCTGATGTTGCCTTTTTGTGTTCAGACAAAAACAAACAATCTGGATGAGCTAAAAAAAAATCAGATTTGGAGTGTGAGTAGCTTTAAACACACGAGAACTAAGAGATCACACTATATAAAGAGAAAAACATGCCAACAGCCTGCTGCTGTGTCTGTCTGAGGTTGTTGTGTTGTCATTCGGTGCCTGTTTTGATATAATGGTGATGAGTTTGACATGTTTCTGCTGTCTATCCATCAAAAAACAGTCTTACAAAGTATTTGAAATGGGGCAGAGCGCAGTGGAAACAGAACCATTGACTAAAGTGGCCGCGAATGGAGATGTTGTGCATGACGCTGACGGATCGTATGTGGAAACTGTGGGTTAAGCCCAGTGGCTCCCGCTGCTTTGTTTGAATGGATTGGTTCCTTCTTATGGTCTCTTTAATCAGCAGCCTCGACCATCAGTGTGTGAATGTGCAGGTCCAAAGCCGTCTGAGCAGTCAGACGACTGAAAGCCCATGTGCCATTTTACCATTCAAAAAGTGAAATTAAAAGTGACTATAGAATCCTAAAAGGAAATGATGCACCAGTCTAAACAAGTTACTTCATTTTGCTCTGCAGATGTCATTCAAAGATCAATGTTTAACATTTAAATCTCAGTTATTATTTCAGCGAAAGTTCCCCGTGTGTTTGGATTCTCAGAGATTATATCCAGACTTGAATTCAGTCAGTTTGATCATTTATGATGCTGAACCCAAAACGTAGAAACTTTTTGCCCAAAATGTAACAAAGTTGTGACATTATGAGGAGAAACATCATGTATAACTGATCCAAAATAAAATGTTTCCACGTTTTGAGCTCAGCATTTTGTTACATTATCGAGCAGTTATTACATTTGGAGTTTTGTAACATGTTTTTAATCACATTTCGGGTCAGTGTTACATTTCAGGCTCTAACAGGGCTTCATGTTATTTTAACAGTCAAGAAGTAGCCACAGAGTTATTTTTGCTCAGCCATGCACAAGGTCCCTAAAGGGCGAACACTGTACCACTTATAAAGCGTGTACAAAATGTAGTGAGTTTTAAAAGCACTTACATGACATCCAAATAAGCAGTCAGTAGACTGTGTTCTTTTTTTTTTTTTCTCTCGTCCTTCACTAAAACATCTTCATACACAAGGCCGTCCCGTCCATGTAAACATGATGTGAACACGACCCGACAATGACTCAGCTGGCAGACTTGAGCTTCTCACTCATTGTAGACAGTCAGGACTCACAGAGACATGTACACAGGAGATGCTTGATCTCTGCTGTAGTCGTGTGTTAAAGCCACCATATGTATAACTTTGTTTAATATATACTTTTGTAAAGGAAGAATAAGAAGAGGTCTTTGCATGATAAGGAGCTTACAACGTGTTCAATGCTCGTGCCTGAATTACAAACAACCTTAATGAAACAAATCCCCCTCACTGTATTGCTCAGTGTGTTGATGTGAGTTGTGTTCATTTATTTTTTGCCAAAGAATAATGATGGACAGGCTGTAATGTTTTGAGAGAGAGGCAAGTATAAATATCACATTTCATACATACATACATGCATACATACACACATACATACATACATGTTCTACCATGGCAGAACCGCTGTGCTGTACAATTTATATGATTTCTCGACTCGTTCTATAAATAAATAAACATTTCTGGTATGTGGAATTCATTCATTTAATTTCCATTTCTGTAAGTACAGCACATGACTGAATCACAGACACAGATAACTTCACACTCTGGGTTTAGGTTTTATAAATGCCTTTGGACACGTCTAAATTGTCTTTGTTCCTCCTGTTTTTACTTCATTCTCAGAACGTGTTAATGTTGTGTTTGTGTTTTCACGGCTGCACGTATTTGGTTTGACAAACATTACATGTCTTTTATAGGCTGATTTGCTGTTGATTCATTGTGTGTTTTGGGTGGCGGGCTCAAAATGAAGGATCAGGCAAGCATTGATGGATATGAAGGAGGAGTCGAGGGATGAATGTTGAAGTTTGGGTTGAAGACTGATGGACTCATATCGGCTCAGGTCACATGGTCTAGAGAGCCCAGTGGTTCCTGTATTAATTTTCAGAAGTAAAGAAGAGAAGAAAGAAGGGTGAAGTGAAAAGCAGTAGAGTCAGAGAACACGAAGAGAAGAATGGATCAAAGAGTACGGCGCTAAAATGAAATGTTTGAGGCGTGATCGTTCTTCCCCACCAAGCCTTAAAAAACATCATCAGCGAAACATAAAGTGTGAAATCGGCAAACAGCCTCAAAGCAATATGTTCTTAGATGTTCATCCTGGTGTCACATTAGTTGAAAATATGTAGCATAACACAGAAACGAGGCGACGCCTGCGAGCTCGTTCAGGCAGTCAACTCAAGCTGAACTGATTTCACACTTGACATTCTCAACAATCACCTGACAGCACCTCCTTCCAATTAGCTGTACAGTCTCCCCCTCTTTGCTCTTTCACTTTCAGCTCTGACCTGCAGTACTGCTCTCTCATTTAGCAGCATCCACCTGAAGGGTTTACGAGATCACCCCATCACTTAGATATCTGCATGTAAAATAAACTGAGAGGGGTAATGAGGCCGGAGCCTAAACACCCAACACAAACTATCTTCTCCTGCTTTGTGACTTTCGCTGCAATAAGAGTTCATTATCTTCAAATACAGGAGCAGGATGGGGGTAAAAAAGGTAGTTTGTCCCCCTCGTTTTTACACCTTTAAAATCCTTCTTGTCGCCTCTTTCCTCTCCTCTGGTTGTTGTTGGATGACTGAGTGCTTCTCTCTCTAAGCGGGACCTTCCATCTCCTCCTCTCTCCTAACACCAGGCAGAAGAACTTTGCCCGAGGCATCGAGCAGCAGCTCCCAGATGGCATGGTGGTGGCATCGGTGCCAACAGAGGTTCAGTGCCAGGAGGAGCTGTCGGACCCCGTGCCCGACCCAGAATACCTCACAGGTATGAAACCATATTTCATAGTTCACTCTGCGAGCTCACAGCTGCGTGGTAGCACTTCATCAGCCGCCTGTCAGAAATCCTCATTACTTAAAAAAAAAATAGGAGTCAACTTCTCAGGGTTTGATAGCTGATGCTGATGGATTTTATTTAAGTAACCTGATGGTTCTGCATTTACATTCTGTCTTTTGGTCATCATTTAAAACGTTTGGGCGTTCTGCCACGATGAAAGTAGGATTAGAAAGTCACGGCGTGCCAAAAGCTTCATTTCTGTTGGCCCCAGTGTCGACAGCGTGACGGAGCCATTCAGTTAACGACGCGTGAAAACTTGACTCGCAAATTTATTTGGTCTTGAATCTGTTTGTTCGTATGTTTCATGCTCAACCTCATCCATTCTGACACCTCACCACCACATAATATCAGCAGGAACATGTGTTCAAAGTTCGGACTCCTTCCACCTTGATAATGAATACAAGCTGGCTGTTGTCTGCGATGGTTTCCCTGTGAGGTCGACAGAGTTTCATGAGAAAAGGTCTGAATGAAAGAGAACCAGCATCGTCAAACCAGATCCATAGGTTGAGATTTTGAAGAAAACAACAAAAACGAACTTGAGAGGAAAAGAAGTTTTGTAAAAAAAATAATAATGATGCTTCTCTGCTTATGGTTTCTGTCCAGTAAAGTGGCTTGTTAGCTGCTGGTGCACTTTAACACCTTCACACTCGCTGAACACACTCTGCAGGTTTCCCTCTGGATGAAATGGAGTGAAACCTTCAATGTCATTATACAACTGGACAACATTGTTGGAAGTACTCCACCTCAAATTGCACAAGCACGAGGTCATGCACAGCTTCAGACGCCACGCATTCCCATGCTGGAAGAGAAGCGATGTACACTTGTATACAAGACGTCTTCACAGCAGATACAGCGCACAGTAAACACAAAGCTTGCCATCATTCAAACATAAAAACACAGTTCACAGACAGAAGGGCAAAAGAAAGGAAGGGTAAAGGTAGGAAACACACTGTATGTGTTGCTCAGGTAGAACACACACACACACACACACACACACACTTTTGAAAGGGAATGTATTAAACTATTGATTTTTGTAACACTGCTGACGAGACAATAGTGTGTTTGAAGGAAACAACACATTAAAACAATGGAAGCAACTAAAGAAAACATTAGGGTTAATGTTTCTTATTTGGTCCCTACAAAGATACATTTGTTGTGCAGAGAGGTGATTCCGCCTAACCCGAACCCCTGACCCAACAGAGACGTACAACACATACACATACTCAGACAGTCAAAGAGCCAGAGAAACGCTGAAAGGAGCAGAGTGAGTCTCATGCTGATGTTTTGGTTTCATTCACATCTCTCACTGGCAGCCTTGGACTACTGACCCACTTTGCAGTGTGCTCGCTTCATTGTGCTCTGGAGGATTGTATTTTCACTTACTCGAGGGAGATTTGCATGTCCACAACCAATACTCTCTGTTTCATACAAGGACTTTGGATTCATGCAAACCAGACACAAGAAAGCCATGTACACGTTTTCACACGACCTTTAGTGAACTCTTGGCTTCAGTTTTTTTTTTTTTTTTTTTTTTTTTGGGGGGGGGGATTGAACCACCACTGGGGGTGTTATGAGTTGATGGAAGAAGCCATTTACTCCAAGAAGATTGCTGCAGTATGCTCCTCCAGTGAGAAGCGTGCACCATTGACACAGAAACAAGGCGACAAAAAATGAGAAACACATCTCAGCAAGCGTTTCCAGTGTTTGTGCATTCATCCATCTCAAGGGCTCATTATCCACCGAGTTTGACCTCACTTTGTTTTGCTAAGTCATGTTCAGGCTTTTCATGTTCGAAATCATGCAGGGCACTCGAAGTTGCGAAGTGTCTGAACGTCCTCTTGGATGAAGAATAAAGCAGTTTAGCAGCATCAGTTTCAGGAGCAGACGATAAAAATGTCATTCCTTCTCTTTTGTGGCGCTTCAGCGGGCTTCAGTGTGCAGAGAGAGCAGGCATCTGTAATGGAGAGGTATCATCCCAGCTCTGGCTGCATAAGTAATATGCTTTTTACTCCATGTTTGTAGTGCGGCTGAGAGAGCTACAGTAGCTGGTGTAAAATTAATAATTAGATCTCAGCATTTTATCCCGGAGATGCTTCATCCAGGCAGCCTGCTGGCTAAGCTGATTCCAGGCACCTGTGTAACTGGCTGAATTGCCTTACAGTGTAGAAAGCAGCAGATTGCAGGAAGGCTTTATCGCTTGTTGTTGGTGTAACAGAGGTGATACGAGGCCGGTCAGGGCAGCCATTCCAAATCACATCAAGCCAGGTTACGTCTGAGGCGGTGCGCCTCGTAGCAGCAGCGGCTCCAGCTCCAACTGTTGTTTATTGGAAACTTTGGAGGATATTAAAACCGTCTAATCTAAATGGATCTTCAGCTGTCACGTCCCCGAGCTCCTGTCCCCTCTCTGTCCCCTCCTCTTTGTGCACAGCTCAAACCTTTTTATCCCAACATGCCCCTGGGCTCCCAGTGCACGCGGCGAGAGAGAGACACACAGCAGCACTCCTCCTCTGGTGCCTCGCGTCGGGCCCTCTGCCGCAGCGACCGCAGGCTTTTATTGAAGAGTAATATCATGAATTGAGATATCATTTCAAATCATTCAGCAGGGTGCCGTCGAAGCACACAGCGTTTTCTGGGGCACAGTGCTGCATTTTTTACTGTCAAAAACCAATCTGAGCCTGATGGCAGAAATTGCAGCGAAAATGAGGAAAAAGGCGCGGAAAGCTGCAACAATACCTGAGATACAGAGCCCAGGTCCTGATGCCTGCTTTGTAAAATATATCCTTGGAGCTTCCTGTCTTTACACAGAGAAGAAAGAAAGACCACAGCAATCGTGATACCAGCCTGAAAGCTCTTCGGATTTGCATGTTTTTGCATTTTGCAACTTCACTCGTTGGGAAAGAAAAGAATGAAATCTTTGGCTCAGTGTCCACTTTGCATTTTTTTTATGATAATTTTTTTCTTTTAAAGGTTTATAGCTACAGACAAACAAAATAATAGAAAATAATGATACATTTTTATTCAAATAAAACAATCAAGGTCACGTCACAAAGCTGAGATAAAAACAGAAAAGTAACAATTCATCTATGAAATTAATGAAAAAGACATTTAGAAGATTTCAGAAGATTTAGGGGATGTATGAAATCATTGTGAAGAGGATTTGTGAGACCGTTTAAAAAGATGTGTTTTGAGATGAGATTTAAAAATGGAGTGTGGTGGGAGGGAGTTTCAGAGGTGGGGCAGGGCGGGGGGGAGGGGACTGAAGGCCCTGGACCCCGTGGTGGACAGACAGACGGGTGGTGCAGGAGTTGAATGGAAGAAGAAGAGTGCAGGTGTGTTGATGTGCAGAGTGTTCAGAGAGGCACCGAGTGTAAATACATGAACAATCACAAACAAGTAAATAAGACTTTGATGTTCGACATCAGTCAGTGTTTCTGAGTCATATGTCATCACTGTTCATCTTCACTGATGCTTTATCTTGTCTTTGACATTTTGTCATGATTTCAGAAAAAAAGATTTCCTTTTGCTGCATCACAAAACTTTTGTGACTGATGCAACTTCCTCGAGGAAGGAACAATCTGTCCTCGTGCACAATGCCCGTCTCTTCATCTGTTCCTGAAAGTTGTTCGAAATCGCCATAAAAACTTGTTTATAGATGATGAATGTCAATTCTCTGTTATAGCCGACGGATCCTGGAAATTAATTTTCACCTCAGTGTGATTCATGTACCTGCCTGTTGGAGGCTCACAGACAGCAAAAGGCTTGAAGAAAAAACAGGGAATACAGAGTTTAGCATTATTTTGGTACAGAAATCTCAAAAAGCGGCGTGACATTTATTATCTCAAGTGGAAGAAACCTGCAAAACAAGTTAATGAAAAATTATGAGGAGCATTTCTCATAAAAAACATAACTGTTACTGGTGGGAAAACAGATGTTTAATTAGCTTCCTGATGAAGCTAAAACGGTGTTAGCATAAACTATTGATTAGCATAATTATCTTTCCTCTTTTTTCAGCATGGCTTTGTTAATTATTGCTGTGTTAATGACGTCATTAGTGAATGGGTGCCACATTATGAAATAGCTTAACACAATGTAATTCACGTCCACAACATTGCATACAATACATCATGAAGCAAAACACGGCCGTGTCATTGGCCCCCCTTGAGATCTAATTGGCCACCCCAGGTGCCACGCCAAAATCCAAACCTATGATTGGCTATTTGCCTGATAAGAGGCGGGACTTGTTTTCAACTTTCAAGTACTTTTAATTTCATTTATCCTTTTTTTTAAATTTGTTGCCCTTTCAATGAAAACAACTCCAAGAAAAGCATGTGCATACCGTCTAACTTGCAATGGACTTATGTGCCAATACATAATGTTTTTAAGTAAGGCAGCGACATGCATATGTGCATTCATGTCCACCACTTTAATTGGTGACTTTGCACATCTTTGGTTTTTAGTTCCTAAAGAATCAAGCTAAGAAGATTTATAGTTTTCCAAATCGTTACTTGCATACTTTTAAGTACATATCATTATTATTAATTCATCATGGGAAAAACATGTGTGTATATATATATATATATATATATATATATATATATATATATATATATATATATATATATGTATATGAATACTTTATGTACTGTAACTGTTCCTTTTGTTTTCATTACATTCACATCATAGCTTCTTTCTCCCTCAGTTGTGCTTCTCACACTCTTTTTTTAATTACAGCTTTTATCCAATCAATTTCGGCCCCTGCGTTGTCTCCAGGTCAAACCAAATCTGCCCTTAAGCCTTCAGAATTTCCAGTTAATCCCTCTGCTGTTTAAGATAATGAGGAAAACATTGTTTTCAACCAATCAGACTTTGAGCATTTGTCGATCCGCCCGAGCCTTCTCGCTCGCGCTGCAGAGCACGTCTGAGTTTTGTGCTGCTTGATTAGTGAGTCAGCCAGGCTAACGTCTGTCAAAGGAGAAGTTCACGTTAAGTGGGCATGAAGGTTTTAGTGACATTTAAATTGTCATCACATTATTTTATTATGTGGTACAGATTATTGTTGAGCTAAATATGTTCATTAAAGACCAATGGCTGAAGAGGAGAAGAAATGGGTTTGGTGGCCAATAGCATTGTTTTGACTAATAAAAGTTACTTCTATGCCCCAACCAAGTACCATCATACAGTATATATATCATAGTTCCTAACCAACTCAGCTTTTTACTCAAAGAGTTCTGCCATTTTCCAAAGTATTCCTTTTCATTGTGTTTTACTGGTATGGATTAAACTGCCCCCACGATACTCGGTGCAACATGCTGTCTTTATCCAGAACTCAAATTTTCACATACTCTGTGTGCGCTGCAGTGCGTCAGCACAACGTACTATGCCGGAGTTTGCTGCCACTCCAGTCATAGTGTTTCCACTAGTGATGGGGAGTTCAGCTCTTTTCAGAGAGCCAGCTCTTTTGGCTCACAAACGGCCCTTAATTTAGGTCTTTTGTAGCCTAATCTTTTAGCTTAACTTTGTAAAAATGAATCGTTTGTGTGTTGAAAACACTTTTGCATTCAGTGGTTTTATGAGAAGCCCTTTAATTACCTAATTTTGTGCATTTATACAGTTACAAAAGCATTTTTACTCATGTTTAATCATTTAATCAAACCTTTTAGTTGAACAAATACAAAAATGCAAATACAATGAAAAGAAAAAACTGCAAACAAATCCACAGAACCAGAACTCTTAAATCAATCATCTGCTGTCTTACTCAGAGTGGAGTGTGTGCTCCCCTCTTTGTTTTCACATAATGGTATTATCCCAATCAGGAGTCAGGACAAGGAAACCCACAGAGCGTCCGGTCAACTTCTGTTTAGTTCAGTTGGATAATCTTTACAGATGAACATCATTCATATAAAGCTTGAAGAGTTAATGCAGCTGAAAGAAGTAAAAAGCTAACGTTATGCAACAAGCTAGCTACACCACGATTGGATGATTTTGACGTCACAACCGTTATACTTCATCAATCTAATCAGCTTTGACATGCTAGAGAGCTAGCTTAATAAGTTGTTTATTAACCTAATATTTATTTATTTACAAGAACACTGAACAACATGACTAGAGGCTGTAAGGAGGATTTGAGAGAGTGAGTTTCAGTTAGTTACTTGTTAGCAACCGCCGTTTAAAGTAGGCTGTGCATAAAAACTTTAAAATTCACAAGTGGGGGTCTTAGCTAACGTAGTTTATCTCGCCTAACAAAACGTCAGCATCTCTTAAGCTTGTGTAAATCACAGACCTTATTTCAGGCGTCTAACCACAAACCCATTCAAAATCCCCATTGACTTTTAGAGTTTAGGACCCATGGAGCTAAAATGCTAACTCACTTCCTGGTTTTAGGACTCGTTCCTGTGTCAGTCTATACAGATCAAATAAACACATTGTGCAGACAGAAGGCTCCTCACGTATCAGTATGCATATCTGAACAATCCTTTCACCCCCTGCGTGGATTTATCACAGACATTATGTTCTATGGAGCAGGAGGACTCGTTCTTACTGGCTCTTTAAAACAGATGGCCTGTCATCCACTCATTGAATTTGTTCTTATGAACACTTGCTTCCTCTCAGCTTTATGAGAGAGAGGTGTCTGAAGACAGGGGATAAAACTGTTTCAGCTAAGAAATCTTGGCTGGTAAAATGATGGCAACATCCACATCAAGTCACCTGGGGCATCTTCTCACCTTACCACACCTGTTCTCTTGGCCTCCACACCTCCACTGAGTGCATAAACACAACGTCCAACGCGATGCTCTCCAGCCTCTGCCGGCTGGCTCCTCGCCACTTCTACTCGTCTCCTGGCAGGGCGTCAGCATTATCGCTGCGCCTGCAGTTAATTGCAAGGTTCAGGTAATTGTCCGTGGGGTGGACAGACGTGCGAGGGCTTCAGCGGCAAGCAGAACGTCTGTTGAGCCCGGATGAGCGCACGCCACCCCTCTGTCCCTCGCTGATTCGACCAGGTTTGGTTTCTATGGTCAGTGTATTTGTCACAATGTCAGCACTCCTTGTTCCAGCCCTCTCTGGCCCTCGCAGGGGTGAAATCATTCATCTTTCTATTCATTTCCGAGCTTGGAAGCCATTCATCACGAGGCCACAGACCTCCATCAATTATTCTGTTGGGAGAAAGAGTGAGGAAAGGGAGGCTTTTGAAAGGCAAATACATCTTGATTTAATTGGAAAGCAAGTGTGCTCGAGGCTGCTAAGGAGATTTCCCCTAAGAGAGCAAAAAGAAGAGAAAAAAGAAATAGTGGAGCATAAAAAAGATGGAGAGAAAGAAATTAAAATGTGAAGGAAAGAACCCGACAAGTGAACGGATGAATTTCTTTCTCCAGATTTCAAAGCCGGGGTGTGCGGAGACAGATAGCACGAATCCATTGGTGAGGGTTAAAAGGGCAGCTAGGGGTCTTGATCCGTTCTCATCCTCAGATAACAGCCATATAATGACACCGCCTCTGCTATCTCCAACACATACACACATCACATCTGTGCCTGAGCATCCACGTGGCTGTATGTTCAGACAGATACATAACACAGCAGCGATAGCCAAAGGTGAAATATTTGCCTCTGCCAGTCAGCGCGGCTCTGCAGACGGCCCGCTGTCGTTTGTCATCAAAGCAGATGATTCATGCTCATAGGTTTGGAGAAACGGCTGACACAAGACTCAAAACAGACAGAGGGAGACAGATTCCCCAAAAAGTACAAATACATATATTGAGCCCACAAGTTGTTACATAGATTTCTACTTTTTGAGACTTCAGTGGCTCTGCATACACCTGTTTTTTAAACCATGGCAACAACAAAAACAAAAGTCATTCGGCAGGCCAACATTCAAAAGAAAATCTTGTTCTTTATTACCGAAAATACTGAAGCGCACTCCTGCAAACTATCTAAATTGCACAAATATATTGTCAACATTTCGGGAGTGAAATGTTGCAAATGTATCTGTGCAATGTAGACCATGTCTTTGTTTAGGAGATGTAAACATGACTTTTGAATCTCTATGAGAAGTAAAACATATTTCAGAAACATTTCCCTCTTCTTGCTTGTGTCACCTTTGGGCCGTATTCACAAACATGTTGACAATCCTGAGAGCTCCTTACGTAGCTTAAAAAACACAGCAAGGATTCTTAGCTTAAGAGGGATTTAGGAAGAGACAGAAACTTTTATCGTAGTGAGGAGGCGTGGCTGATCCTGTTGCTAGTACAACATTTTTTCACAAGCTGTGATTGGTTAATTTGAAAGAAATTGAGATATAAAGTCAAACATAGAATCTAGTCAGACATTGTGTCATTATGTCCTGATTCTTAGAATTTTGTCACTAGAAGCAACTCTTAGTACTCGTGAATACGGGCCCAGAAGTCTGAGTATTTTTAATGTGTGGTGGCAGTGGCACATCTCTTAGCTCGAAGGTTGGGGGTTCGATCCCCGGCTCCTGCAGCCACATGTCTGTTGTGTCCTTGGGCATGATATTTAATCCCCAAGCTGCTGCCACTTTGTTTGAATATTGTCTTTTTGTAAGTTATAGTGATGATACGGCAGACAGTCTCAGAATCATATTTTGCTACCTTCATCCTTTTTTTTTTTTTTTTTTTTTTTTTCAAATGTCATATTTGTATGGCTTGATCCAATTAGACAAAGATACTCTGTGACTTTGTGTTAGCTTGACTGAAGAATTTTTTCAAAAATGAGGTTTTTGGCCCTGTCAGGATCAGGGGTGGATGTTTGTGTAAAAAAAGGTAGCAAGAAACATCCGGAGGGATGGAGCTGGCTCCCGGACTAATAGCAGTCCTACGAGAACATGATGGTTAATACCTTCAGTTGGTATTTTGCTTGTTGGTGCACTAAAGTAGATATTTGCATACAGGAGATTGGATTGTTTTTTGGTTTTTTTATCCCAACACAGACTGCATTCAGAGTAATTTTTTTACATTACCTGTCACCACATTGTTTGAGAAAAGATTGCAGTTTCAAAAGCCTAACAGGCAATTTCAATCCACCAGTTTCCCTGTGACAAACAGTCGCTGCAGTGTTCAGATGTTATTGTTTGCTAATGCTTATGGAAAAACTGGCATGGACATGAAGTGTCGATGCATGTTTGATGCAGAGTCTTGAGAAGTTGCCCAATGGCATCCTGATCTGATAAAAGGGATTTCTGTTAAGAGGAATAACATGATAAATTCAACCTAAGGCTTTTCTTTAACTAAAGCTTTCTATTACTTTTCACTCCATGTCTTGTTGTTTCTACACACCACCTTCTCATCCGTCTGCTTTATTAAATCGTCTCTCTGTTCAGCACTTTTGACTTGTTTTCTAGTATTTTATTTATTATGTCGACATGAACAACTGTTGTAAGCTTTATGAGATATTACCAAGGCTTTTTATGTAAGGAAAAGAAGAAGAAAATAAAGCACGCAGAACCCCGCGCAGGATGACATATTGATAACAGCACCTCTGATTTGATTAAAACCACCCGGACAGATTCACTTCCTCGAGGTAAGGTGCTTTTGGTATTGACGAGATTTGTCTTCTTGCTCTGCTGCTGATTATATCACAGGAGCATATTGCCACCAGCAATCTTTTCTTCCCAGCGATTCGCCGTGTTCTGTATGTATATGTATGTGGGGAGGGGAGTGAAGGCGAAGCTACAGCAGAGCTTCTGGGCTTTTCTATCCTGCATCCCCACAGAAATGTGACATATTCCCTCCAAAGTTTGTGAATCTCGTCTCCGGTCGTCTTTCACACTGCGTCTCAGGGATTGAATTGAAATCCTGGCCCGGATACAGACAAGCTAAAATGTATGAAATCACTGCTGGATGATTTTTTTTTTTTATTCTTTTAGAATCTGATTTGACATTTGTGCTGAAAGGTTAAAACACAAAGTGAAATGCCAAATGTTCCACACTCTGCTCCTATCAATTATTAAGACATGCTTATTGGTCTGGATTGCAGTTTAAGGGTAATGAATATCATTGCAATCAGTGCATTTGAATATTAATAGCCTTGATTAGATTTGAATTGATCACACAGCTGCAGGAAGCGAGCGTCTTTATTGAGTCTTTTCTCATCCAGAGATGGCCCAAGTTGTGTCCTCATCAAGGTCGTCCTTTGTGTTCCTCCATTCCCCTTGTCTTGTCATATTCAACCTGGCGTCCCCCAGGGGTCTGCCCACGGCCTCTCCGCGCACTCCCCTTGCTACCAGCCTTTAGATACGTCAGCGCCGAGATGGCACATAATCTATATTTTATAAGGCCTTGATATAATTGGTGGCAGTGAGGGAAGGTCATGCCTTTAGGGGGCCTCGTCTTTCCCCAAGCGGCTTCCAGAGACAAAACCCTCGAACAGCATTCCTACAGTTTCTAAAGGGAGCAGAGAAGCCGAATGTGCCGGAGCGCTGCAATTATTTAGAATGTATTTACTTTGAGAAACATTGCGGGGGCTATAATTTATTCAGCACTGAGACACATCCTCGAGTGAATTCTTAAGCACAACAGCAGTCATGGCTCACAGCGCTGATCTGGTGTCACAATGAGAGAAGGACCAGTTTATTTGTGGGGATTTGTTGAGATCAAAGTTATTACACATAAAGTTCTTTAACTCAATTAAAATGATGAAACTTTTGTTCCTCAGATTTGGTGTCACTTGTCTGGAGATGTAATTGTTCCGATGTAGAGGAATCTCTTTTAGCTGTTTGTGTTTTGGCTGCTGTATACAGGACACACACACACACACACACACACACACACACACACACACACACACACACACACACACACACACACACACACACACAGACACAAAATCTCTGTAGTTGCTCTGTCAGCTTTCATTGGCTCTGAATAATAACACGTCTGCCTCATCATCTGTACCTCTGCTCTCTGGATTTTAAAGCCACTTCTCACTTTATTAACAAAGCTTTTCTTATTTGGACTTATTTGGATCTTAAAGGTCCTAAAAAGTCTTCATCTGATAATAGTGGTTCTTTGATTCTCACACTAATGTTTACCTGTCACTTCTTCAGATGTCATTAAATATCAGTTTTACTTGTTAATTATATCGTCAGCTTGTGTCCAAGCTTCTGAGAGATTTAAATTTAGATTGACTCAGTGATTCATCCACCTGCAGCACCTGCCATCCTCAGTCACAGCAGGCGGAGGATAAACTATGATTTACCTTTATGATCCAGTGCAGAACAAGTCTCTTTATCAACAGCTCGGAGAGGTGTTCCTCTTCAGAGGTCGTTGAAGGGCACAGCTCATCATGTCAACCTCCGCCCCTCCACCCTTCTCCGCCCAAGAAACAGGAAAACTAAAGCCCCTCTTCGACCACTAGTCCCCGTAACTTTTAGTTCCAGGAGCTTCTGGTCAAGGTTTGTTTGGTTCATAGTTCACATTTCCACTACATGAAGGAAGATTAAAAGATATTTATAAAGTTACACGGGTTTCGATCCCTGATTAACTCTCTGTCTTTTCTTTTATCTTTTTAATGTTGTAATTTCTTCCTGTATTTCATCTGCAATCATGTGTTTTGAAGATTTTCATTACTGTAAGAGTGCTTGACCAATCAGTGACGTTCAGCACTTCACCCTCGCCCCCCAAGGTTTATAGACCTTTATACAGTACTACTCCCCTAGCAGGGTCCTTTTTAGGTCCTCAAAAGGTCCCTTGTTCTGGGGAAAGGTCCTGCAGTGGAAAAGGGGCTTAACCCTTTATAGGGCAAGTGACTATTTTTGGTCATTTCTACAAACATTACATATGGCCAGCCTTCTGCACCTCAGTATGGTCGAGAAGCATGTGATCCTCACTCAGCCAATCAGAAGAGATCGTCCTGCGTAACTGATCCTGCTATTGTGGCATTTGAACCAAATATCGTAACTTTGTCAATGTCTATTACAATTACCATTTTTGAAAAATGTTATAACAGAAATAAAGTTCTGTTATGTCCCTGAATAACACTATGAGGTTGAATTTTTGAATTTCAAAGTATTTCAATGAGTGCCCTGTAAAGGGTTGAGAGAAAACACACATTGCTTGATATAGTGCTTTCATGCTTTTGTATTCTCCCTCAGTCTGAGACGTCAGCCGCATGTTCAGACTGTACACGCGGCAATGACAAACAAACACTTCATTTCACACACAAGCAAACATTCAAAATCACTTCAAACAACTGTGGCTGTCACAACGTCAGTGTTCTGTGCTTTGACCCGTTCATGTTTCTGCACTTTAGCCACACTCCTCTGCTGAGGGGTTTCAACAGAACAACACTTCCTGTCACTCTCTGTGCTGGACTACTTTCAAGCTTTGTCAGTCTCCATGCTTGTGTACTTCTAAGTGCTTCACTTTCCACCCCTCCCTTTGTCTACTTTGCCTCTTCAGGGTTCATATTGGACCAACCTTTTCACAATATCATTTTCATCATGCATATGAGACATCAGGGCGGCTTTGGCTCAGTTGGTAGAGTCTCTCAATCATAAGCTCGGGGGTTTGATCCCCAGCTCCAGAAGCCACATGTCTGATGTGTATTTGGTCAAGACCCTGAACACTGAGTGGCTCCCTGTGAATGTGTAGCTGCGAGCTGTGGTGTTAAAGCATTTTAAGCGGTAAGAACAGAAGACAAGGAACTTGTTATAAAAACTCAAGTATATTTACCATAAAGGAAACGTAAATGTCGAACAATAAGAAAATGAACACAGCCTTATGTCTTATCTGTTTTTATGATGTTGAGAATATTTCCGAAAGTGATACAAAATTGTATAATATAAAACAATGTTTAAAAAAATCTGTCTTTACTACTAAAAAACAGATTCCAAAATATCTTCTTCTTCATGCATGATCTGTTGTTACGCTCTTGGTCTCGATGCGAGGACGCGCCCGGCCTCTTTTCTCCTCCACTGTTCCAGGAGCTACAGGAGCACACACACTAAAGCAAAGAACTAAGATTAAAAAAGAAGTCACGGAAATAAGAGCTGCCTGGATCCTATTACTGGCTAATGTCTCTTTAAGTCCAAAAAAAGTGATGTTTTCCCTGAATAAAATGTAGCCTGTGCTGCATTAACATTTTAAAAAGTATTTGATTTTCATGACTAAGACAGTGTTTAAACAGAACTCTGAAAAGAAGATATTGAGAGTTTCCATGGCCCTCACCAATTAACATATTTATGTCTTGAGAAACGTTTTGCCATTTGTGAATTTAAAAAGTAAAAGGCATTTGAACCAAAAATGTAACCACGTTCAGAATACATGTGTCATTTCCGGGAACATAAAGAGACATTACTACACTTGTGCTTGTTGTCATGGAATTTCTGTAATTCCTCAGTTAATGTGTAATGTTAATTCACTGTTGCTGATGTCAGTCAGAGCTCAGCTTTATCAGGACAGCGGAGAGAGTCGTTGGCTCCTCCTGATATCTGTAAGGATGTCTGGGAGAGTTGTTGTTCGCTCCAGGGTTCTTGACGTCATAGATTAGTCTAGGTGGGTCAATGTGGCATGACCCTGATAATGGTAAAGTCTTTTGAATATATTCAGAGTCTTTGGAAGTGTCTGGCAGTTATGTCTGAGCATGACACTGAACCACAAGTGTGATGTTGAATCATGTCTCCTGCAGTATTCATCTGATGTGAAAACTTTCATCAACGTGAGCCATCTGAGTCTAAGGAGTCTTATTGTGTGGAGTCAACTCTTGATAATTTCCTCCTCTTCATCTTACATCCTCTGGATGTACAGTGTAAAGTAGTTTGATGAATGTGTCTAGGAAGGTGAGAGGAAGACAAACTCAGCAGATGATGTTTTTCCAGAGGTGAAAGTTTATTGAGAGTGATAATTCCAACTTCATAATACAACAAAAGTCCAATGAAAATTAAAACCGCAAGCGCTGATGAAAGGCGCGAAGCATCCCATCCTGTAACTTAATGCTAACACAAACAGTAATTGTTTCAATGTTACACAAGCAAAAAGAACATTATACACAAACTCTGTAAAGAATAATATGATTTTGAACAACTAAAGAGCATCTCACACAGAGACCACTTTGCTGTTTGTGTTTCCCTCAACACTGCAAACTCCTCCTTAATATGTCCTGGCCGTTTGGGGAAAAAAAATAAAAATCTTTATTTCCTGTATAGACCCAGTTGTCTTAAATGTGCCACCTGAACCATTCATGTCCATTGACTTTCAGATGAAGCAAACATAATTTCCAAAGCTTTAACACCTGGTATTATCAAGGTGTGCAAGTAAGACCCTGTTTCTAAAAAGGTTGGGACATAGTTTTAAAAAAAATAAACAAAACCAAAATAATTTGTTTGCCAAAGCACTGAGACTCCATTTTGATTGAAAATAAAAAAAGACAACATCTGACATTTTAAACAGAAATGTCTGATCACACGTCAAACATCAACACGTTTCTAAATAAAATGGGACCGTGGCAACAAGCGGCTGAAAGAAAACACTGGGTTCATCATCTCACAAAAAACCAAGGTTCACAGTCAACAGGTGAATCATGATTTGTTAATCATACTTTGAACAACATCCAAGTTTATATTGAGAATGTTTCAACATTTCTCTGTTTAAACGTGCTGATTTTCCATTCACAAAATGCCCTTCGCGACTTAATTGCATTTTTTCAGTTATTAATTCAACAGGTCTGACTTGTTGCTCTTATCTGCAGTCAGGAGGCTTTCTATTAGCATGGGTTGTTTAAAAAATAGATTACCTTGTAGAAATATTAACTCTTCCCATAGCTGTTTCTGTTTTTCAAGCGTACCTCAAATATAACATCAAACACACAATTAAAACTCAATTTGAACCGCCGACCCTGAACACAACAGAAGAGTGTTAATTTATTCCTCGACACTGATTAATTGTGTGGCATTGCTCCAACCATTTCCTGTGTTAAACGTCAGTTAATTAGCTGACAACATTGGACAGGATAATGAATCCAGCTGAGGGTCACAGTGTGTTACCGGAGGGAGGGCGCTGAGGCTGGGGGGGTCCCGACGACGCTGTCCTCCTCGCATTGTGAAAAGACACGTGCAGTGAGTGTGAGCAGGATGGCTTGCCTCAGACCTAAGGAGTCATAATGCTGCTCGTCAGACCTTGCTCTGTGAATATTTGACATACGACTCGGGCAGCTGTGGCCTTGAGTGGTTCACCAGGACATTGCTGGGCGGATAAATAATGTGTGAACCAGTGTGGAGCGAGCCTCTTTATCAAAGGCTATGGAGTGTGAGTTGTTTGTCTTTAGAGGTGGCTGGAGGGCGTCTGGAGCCCATCACTCAACAGTTTTGTCTTCATGGCCCCTCAGACCACACAACGGTGCCCTCATGAATTATTGTTACCTCACTGAACATGAGCGTGGACAAAGTTGTTTTGTTTTTTTTCCCCTCTTATCTTTCTCTCCAAATTCTTCCATACATTTTTAAACACTTTCTTTGAGTTAAACTTGTTTTCAGAGGGGTATAAATTAGGGATGTTCTGAATGACTAATATCCCCATCGATGTAATTAAAATTCAGATTTTTATTTTGATTGCACTCTTGTAAGCTTTGCAGTCACCATTAACTAGCGAGTGGCGGGTTGCTGCATTACAGCATAGACACAAAATGTCAACCTCATTGCAGGTCTGACTCTGAATTTGACCAAATAAATGAAATGACTAGCTGGGGCGCCGATGGCCCAGTGGTTATGAGTTTAACTACATGTACAGACAGTAAAACTAACAAGTATTTCTTGTGAGTTGAAGAAAAGAGTAAGGCCTTTATCGGCTCTTTTGTAACATCATATAACAAAGAGTAAGGCCTTTCACCGGCTCTTTTGTAACATCATATAACAAAGAGTAAGGCCTTTATCGGCTCTTTTCTAAAGTTTCTTGGCAGAACATTTGTTAGGAATTGGCGCTATACAAATAAAGATTGATTGCTATCATTCAGTTATACGTTTGGCCTTTACTTTGGCATGTCGTGCAGATGATTCATCAACTTTTGTGTTTGATACTTTAGCTGTAACTTTTTGTCTGGCAGCTTTTGCTGACGGGGGATCCATTGTCTTTAATAACTCCCTGGTCATTTATCGTGGACGCAAACTTCTCCCTCACTGTCAACCACTCATTTCTTCAGTCTAAAAATAGCCCTTCTACTTTCTCCCTCGGTTACAAAACTTATTAAGCATATCCTCCACACATAAAGCTCGCTCACCACAGTTGTCACTTGATTTCACTTCCATGTGCAGCGCCAAAAATAATGTCCGAGCAGCCTTTGTTTGAAGTAAAAAAGTGTTGCAGAGCTTTGACTATGTGCAGTTAATGTTGGTACTGGTGAGCTGCTTAATCCCTATAGATCACATGACCCGTACCGTGTGGAGGGGATCCAAACTGATCCAAGATCATTTCAATGAGGACAGTGATTTGGGAAAAATATGTTTGAAGTCTTCAGGTATCAGACTCCACCGTGACCACGTCATGTACTGGAAGGGGTAAACAGGCCGACAGCAGGATGGGCCACCCCATGGTGTCTGGACCCTGTTGGTGGTGGTGATAAAGCAGGATGTGATGAGGAGTGGGTTTCTGAGTCTGTATCTGAACCCTGCTGAGCTGGATTAAAAGTGACCGGGGCAGAAGAGGGTTACAGTGATCTCACTGAAATGACAAAATTGACTGTGGAAGAGAGAGAACAGGTTTTGTGTCAGCGGCAGGATGATTGGTTGAGAGCGGATGTGGCAGAATCTGGTTGGTTTATTATAGAGTAAATGTCCCACATAAGCTGATCACCAGAGCATGGAGATGGAAGAAGTGGTAGAGAGGGAGTGGCTCAATTGATTGAAGAAACTGAATATATATGTGAGAGAATAGAACCAGCCTTTCTGCTTGAACTAACGCTGAACTTTGTGGTCCGTTGCACCACTAGATTTTAGAGAGCAGGTTCTAAGGTAAGAGTCTCCAAAACTGCCATGAAATACTTAGTTTATTACCTCCATCTTTTAGGGAAGGTATAGTTGATCAAATGTTCGTGGTTTTGTCTGACGAGATGAAACTGTTAGATGAGACAAAAATAAGCTTTTTCTGGAACAATCATAAAAGGTAGAAAGGCATGGAAAGAAAGACTGATGAACAGGAAATCATGTATTTTCCAGTTATGTGTGGTTGAGTATCTTTCATGTGTGATGCGTGTTTCTGTCAAAGGCCCAGTTTATCTCTTTAGGATACATGGTATGGACTGTGGCCATGATCCTCAGACCTAAACCCTGTAGAGAATCTGTGGCATGAGCTCCTCGTGTTCACCTTCTGAGTCCAAAGGATCTGATGAGATTCTGTACAAAGGAACGGTCTCTTGTGCCACATGTTCACCAACCTCTTCACATGTTATCGGAGAGACGGCTGAAAGCTGTTATCTTGGCAAAGGAAAGCTGCACAAAATATTCATGTAGAGGGTACTGTACACACAGGGAACACTGGAGCTTTGATTCTCAGCCTGAAGCTTATGGAGAGGCCCGAGCTCTCCTGGGTCATGCATACATAGTTAATGTGTTTATATGATATTTTTCTAAGTCCCTCATGGTTTCATCAGGCTGCTTGTAATGTATTTTTTCTTCTTTTTCAGTTTGTCAGAGCATGTGAAACCTGCTGACAGTAGGCTGTGTGTACAGCGTTCTGCTTTTGTTGCATACATTTTCCTGAAACCAGAATCTGTAGCTGCTAACGTGGTTAGCGTGTCGATCAATGTCCTTTCAGATTGTACATGGTATAGCTCTTTACTAGTCTTTGGACTTGTCAAAGCGCTTTACACTGCAGATCAGTCCTACACATGCACACACTGATGGTACAGGCTGCTCTGTAACAATCAGTATTAACTAATCCCATTCGTAAACATTCATATTCTACCGACAAAGCAGCGGGAGCTTCTTGGGGTTAAGTGTCCTGTCCAAGGACAAATCAGACATGTAGCTACAGGAACTACAGGAACACACACACACACACACACACACACACACACACACACACACACACACACACACACACACACACACACACACACACACACACACACACACACAGCTCTTTTGAACACATTGTCCTTCTTCCTACACATCTGAACAAAAATCGAACACAAATACAGAATTGCATGTTGATTTTTACGCATTGTGTACAATACAATGCATCAAAAAGTAAATGCCTAAAAATTGTTTCCTAAATTCCTTTGCGACCAAAACACTAGAATTAACTGCGGAGACATGCCCTGTAATGACCACAAGTCCAGCTGCCACCACCCTCCATTGCACCCTAATTCATTGTGTATTGCTATGGCTGCTTTGCTGTCCAAAGAGTGCCGGGATATCTTCATGCTTAGCTTGACTGCTTTAGTGTGATGTTGGTTTTAATTCACATTCATCGTTTAATTTAACGATGTACAGCCTATCTTTGGGGTCCTCTTTTCTCAATCGAGGGGCTGAGCAGACCAACTTCTCAGTTGGCAATTCTTACTATTTTCAAGTGGCTCATACAACCCCACAGCAAAAGTGCCAAACCACCCCTTTAATGAGGCTCCAAAGAAAGTGTAAATTAAAGAAAACTGTGGTGTCAGCTGTCTATTTAACCTGGTTATATGTGGAAGGTTGGGGGGGGGGTCTTTGTAGGCAGTGTTTAAATCCAGAATAACAGGGCTTTGAGGCAGGCAGAGTGGCAGTGATTCATAGTTGGGCCCAGAGTCCCACTCTCCCCAAGTCCCTCATAATTAAAGTCTAAGCATATGGCCTTGTGACCATGTGAGCACAGAGGCACGTGCTGGACGTTTTTGGCATCTTATTTTGAATTTCTGTCAACAAAGGTCCCTTCAGTCTTCCTTCAGCACAGAGGAATTTAAAAAGCGTGTCACCTTGAGTTGTCACAAGCTGCATCTGCCAGCCTAATTACCACATGTTCAGACTTATTGATGGTTAGTTTGAGTTTGTAAGATGTTGGCGACATTCAGCCTTCTCCACTCCCTATTGCCATGGATAACATTTCTTGCATTTATACCTACATACTATACCTGTTTAAATATTTTAAATGATACATAGCCTACTGCATTACTATGGGCTCAACTCAACATAAAGGTTCTCTCTCTCTTCATACATCTGCTTGGTTCCTAAAGTGAGAACTTTGGGCAAGTGACATCTCCAGGTGGTTGTCCCTGACAGATGTGGCCTCTTTCCAAAATGTTTCACCCAAGATTATTATTTGGTCGATGCTAAACTCTTTGTCTGAACAGAGATCTTCATGCCAAAAAGCAGATGCTCAAATCATAATCTGAGAATGTAAACCTAAGTAAAACTTCAGCATGAGCGGGTGGTTTTCCCCCCAACAGAAAAAATATTTGATTAGTTACAAATCAGAATTACTGATGGCACGAGAGGAATCAGCACGTCATCACCAATCTCTGAACGTCATCATCGTTGTCTGAAACACCATGTTCGCCTCTGGGGATGGACGCACATTTCTCAGTAGTTCCGGTGAAGGGAGCCAGCGGCAGCTAAGCATTGAACAAGGCGAGACCTCCTCCTTCCACGTAGCATTCAAAACCTCTCAGAGCAGCTCCTGTTCATCTGCTACTCTGAGTCTTAGTTCAACAGTAGACTGACCCCCTATGTTTCCACATCGCCCTGCACCATTGGATCCATTTCTGGAATGTGAACGTAGCCATGATGCACCACATGTTGCCTTGTCTTAATGAGGGTGACTTGTTGCTCATTTGGTGCCTGTTTTGACATAATGTTGATAAAGTGATGGGAAAATACGATCGAAAGTATGCAAAGCATATTGAGTTTTATTTTGAAACTCTGTGTGTTTCCTCATCTGACTTCCTGTTGTGATTATATGTCCAGCGTGTCCAGTCTGTTGAAAATAGACTTGCAGCATATTTGGCACGTAGCGGCCCTCTCTGGAAAAGGGCCGTGGTGGCCGCCGTGGATTGGCAGTATACGGCCACATAGTGCTCGCCCTGCTGATGTACTGCGTAGTATGAGTAAGTGAAAATTGGGGGTAAAGGTCACAGAGGCTTCACTTCTGCTGTATGAGCACAAAAAAAGTTTTCCAAAGTACAACATCTTGATGCAAATGTATCAAAAGTAAAAAGTCAAGCTTTGCCGGGTCTGTTCTCAGGAGGAGGAGAACGCTGCTTGAATCAATCATTTCTGATGCTTTTCAGGTCGTCAGTCAATCTAAACACTCAACAGCTTCGTGGTAAAGGGTCGGGCAGATTTGCGGGGGCCGTTAGCCTCTCGACATGGGGCGCATGCATTAACCACCAGGCTACGACCTCCACAAGTGTCAAAACTTTCATCTATGCAGATATTTGATTAAATAAAACTCAATATAGCATAGATGGGAGCTTGAATGTCATTTGCGTCTGCCTGTGTTTTGCTGGTCACACAGACTGTTATTCTGTTGACACCAAAGCTTGCTGGTATGTAATTGGTTGGTTGATACAAATCTGAATACACATGTACTTCAAACAGAAAGCAGATGACACTTCTGGTGTGAAACGTACCCACGGTGTTGGCTTTCTTCAGGTCATGTTGCTACAAGTAGCATGAATTCAAATCCTGGGGGCAAAGCTGACATTATCAGAGGCAGGGATTTGAACAGATTTCCATCATCATTATAAAAATACTATCTGAGAAGACTAGAGCTAAGAAAATAACCCAGTGAGAGGAACAGCTACTACACTGCCAAGGGGAATAAAAGGATTTGCTGGTCATAACATAAACCTCTTCTTTTTTTCTCTCCACTAAGAGTAGTTCACAGCAACACGGATGTAAGCTTTGGACATGGTCTAAATGTGACTTCAGAGGCCACCGAGGACATTTTCTGCTTGAGTTCAGTCCATACAGACAGAAATGTTGGGATTAGTGTAAGCGTGGCGTAGAGAGCACCTGCCTGACAGGAGATGAGCTCGTCTTTTGAAAGCCTGTATTAAGATAATTCTTCGCGGTAATCTCGCTCTGTCTTGAATTATGGCAAGTATTTGGCCGAGGCTGTAACCCAACCATGCCCATGATGTCTGCTCATCATTTTAAAGGGCCAGCATTTCATTGGAGCGTGTGTTTTCTCTTATCAGAATGTCTGGGGAAGAAGTCAGGGCGATGCTGTATTACATATTCTGTAGTTTCCCGTTAGATTAGAGAACGGGCCGGCTGGATGCGGCCTACTGTTCCCTCTGACTTTCTTCACTTCTTCGTCTCTCCTTCTTCCCCCCTCTCTTTCCTACTAAATCATTCATTCCCAGACTTATCCGAGAGTGAAATGGAGCACAGGCCGGGCTAGTTAATAGGGTTCTATGAGCCATAAGATTACTTTCCTACCTGGGCTCATTCCTATGAATCTTCCTTAGAGAAGCGGCTAAAATAACAAGCCGCTTCCAGCCGTGAGGCGAAGTAACACAGGGACTGTTGGGTGTTTAGACCGGCTGCAGGTTTCCATCAGTTCTCTGCCTTCGATGTCGAGCATCAGCGAGCTCTGTATTTGACTGACATTTTCTGCCCTGCTTCCCAATGGGACAGAGTCACAATTGTTAACAAGAGAACTCAATTTGAATTCCCAGAGCAGTCTCGTTTGGCACTGCAACATAGATTGAGACAGATTTTTTTCTTTTCTCCTTTTTCTCAACGGAAATTACAAACAGTGTGGAGTGTTTTCACTCTTTATTGGATCAAATTGAGCAACTCTACTATTTAAATTGTTTCTATTCACTCGTGCTCACCTATTCAGCAGCTTCTGTAACACACAGTTCTCTGCTTCATCTAAAATGTATCAGGGCTCTGCCTTTTTTATATCACCATTGCTATTGTCTGGGACCTGATGCGCCATCTCATCATTGTTAGCACGCTCCCTGCCATATGTAATCATGTCGTGCTAACGACCCCGCTAGCCAGTCATGGGTAAGTAGACTGAAACAGAATTAGTACCACCTTCGTCTTTTAATGCTTTAATGGTTCATCTACACATCTGGCACACAAAAGGCTACAGAGGCAGGTGACAGTGGAGAGTTCAGAGTTAACTCGGTCTTTGTCTCGTTCTGCTTCCCCTCAGAGACTTATCAGTGGTGTCACGTACTCAGTGACCAAAGGGCATCGTCTCCTCCTCATGTCAGAGTCGGTGCCAGTGTCTGCGATGATAGTGAATCGTTGTGAATTCAGCAGCTAAACAGCGAGATAAAGTGCAGTATGTCTTGGGCTTCTTCTCATGGTATCATGCAACAAAAAGAGTGTCACGTCACAGACCTGTGTGAAGGGGGGGGGGGGGCTGTGGTGCTTATAAATATGAAAGACACACTGCTTAACTGCTTAACCTGCTTTTTTATATCATTATTATTTTCTGTTTTTAAAATGAAAAAACTGACAGGCAAATTAAGATGGATCACAGAGCCAAACACTCGCTGGGAATTGAACTCTGGTTGTCATTGGGGGATTTGTAGGAGGACTGGAGAGTTTACATCCCAGCAGACTGCTTCACACAGTCTCTCACAGAGCTGCAATATTGATTTGATTTTACTTTGATTCATGAAACTGCTATGCAACCAGCTTTCACCCACATCAGTTTAAGAGATCCAGCTTCTGCACTGCTCTGGCCTTACCCATGACAACACTCTTCATGCTAAGAAACCGTCCTGTGTTGACTCTTCATGTGCAGCCTTTGTGAATAACATGCAGTTATTTGTCCTTCAATATGAATACGGCATCACTTGATTTCTCCCAGCATGCATCAAACCTGCATAAGGACAGAAGTGTATACCGTTCTTTGTCAGATTGTACAGCTATTTAAAAGTAATGCTTGAGTATCATTTCCAAAGTCTCTCTTAGAAAGTTGTGAGTAGCATTAATGTTTAAAGACCTGTCGTACTTATTTTCATTGCGAGGAGAAAGCAGCTCATCAATAAAATAACTTTTATATGCACTATAAGAAAATGTTATAAAATCAATTAAACAGCAGAGCGATAAAACACCACGGACATCGGTTTCAAGTTTGGAAAAATAAAAACTAGTTTTCTATTCAAGTGATAGAATTAGAGAATAAAGAGAAATATGACCTGAAATAAATCTCCCCTTTAGTTACAGAGAAAATACGAGGGTGCCAGGGGCCTAGTGGTTATAGTGCACGTGTGTAGGTACGTAAGTTTTGAAGCGGTCCTGGCTCTTTCCCACTTGTCATTCCCATCTCTCTCTCTCTCTCCTCGATCTCTGGCTCGATTTGTCTCAGTAGAAAGAAAGGGAAGTTAAATGTGGAGTCTGTTTATTGCAGCTTGTGAACACAACATTCAAACTGGACCCTTCCTACTGGGCTGACCACAACCGCACTCCCACTGCCGGACGAAGTGTTAACCGCTTGTAGCTACTGCAAGCTAGCTGAAGCTAAAGACAACACAAGGTTCACCCTCGTGTTTCAACGAGCTTCATCCCCTTGTTGTTGGCCGAGTTTATGAGCTTGGGGCACTGGTGACCTCGTGTGCACCCCATGTCCAGAGGCTGCGGACCTCAAAGTAGACAGCCAGTGCTCAGATCCATCACCTTCATCATCACATCAGTCTTCACCTTCTATCTCTGTCCCTAAATGGAAGAATAAAAACCTCGAAATAAATATTTTAAAACAAACTAGATAAAGTTTTGGGCTCGTTACAAGTCGAGGAAGTTTAAGAAACATTCTGAATCTGGGAATTGGTGCTGTAAAAATAACTCAGTTTGACCTTCCCAATTGACAGTAAGATACAATATGAGAAGGATTAACTTTCCCCATCTCATTCCATTCAGCCCCCAGCTGGAGCTGTTCTGACCAGAGTTCAACAAAAGCACAGCTAGGATCATTTCTTTCACTTTGATATATGCGACTCAGCTACTTTTAGGATCACAATTTCATGTATTTGATTTTCATGTATTTGATTTTCTGTATATGATGTTTTTTTGGGGGGGATGAAGAACAATTTTACACATTGTATTTAAACAAAAGGTATCGGCTACATTGTGAGTGAGTTGCTTTATCTCAAAGGCTCCGACACAAACTGCAAAGAGAGAGAGAGAGAGCGAGAGGGCGAGAGAGAGAGTGAACTTGGGATGTTTGCAAAGTGAAGTTCAGTCAAATTAATCATTCTGTCAGACAATGAGAGCAGAGCACCCCAGGGCTAAAAGGGAGACAAGGCCTTTCAGCGAGAAGAAGAATACGCTGCGCTCCTGTATATGTTTTCGGCTTGTTATTCATTCTCACTAAGGGAGGCAGGGACGGGGGCTGCTGCTCGTGCCGGGGATGGGGGGAGGTTATGTAGCGGAGTGCTCTTGTCTCTTGGTACCCGGGAATATATCTATGGTACCGGGGAGCCATTTCCCATAAGAGGGGATAAATGGATGTAGCTGAAGGTGAGGACAATGCAGGAACATCACATTTAGAGGCTTATTCATCAAGTTCATAGGTGGTGTCAGGGTGCTGCCAAATATTGCTTTTTCCCAGCTCCCTTGTAGAGGAACTGTTAGTGGCCTTGTTCACATGCTCACACTCGTCATATTTCATGTCTCATTTGTGTCTGTGTTTAGTTTAAATAGATGACACAAGGTCCCATTTGTTTTTTTCAGTTTTTCTGTACATTTTTTTGGAAAGTATTTTTTTTTTTCGACCAGGACAAACTCTGTCTCCAAGCCTTGACCTCGCTGTGCCAACTCAAGGGGCACTGTGGCTTTCCAGACTTAAAAGCAGGTGTGGTAATTCAGCCTCAATGTGTCATGACAGAATCCTATGATAGTAATGGGAAAAAAATGGCATCAGAAAGACAGCAACAATGGCGTCAATTATTAAACCCTTCTACTCCCTTTCATGTTGCTAGTGCTGTAATAGCTCCAACTGTAGGGGTTTGGGTTGGTAACTGGAGGATCAGCAGTTCAAGGTCCGGTGTCAACCAAAGAATGGAAGTTGATCTGGCGGCTGGAAAGGTGCAGATCTCTTCTCCAGCACTACTAAGGTGCCCTTGAGCATGGCACCGAGGCATGTTCACCATGTAGCGGTGTGAAGCAGCCCCACTCTGGCATCTCCCTGTGTCAGGTGGTAAATTGACTTGAGCTTGTATAGTACTCTTCTAGTCTTTTTTTTTATTTTATTCACCCACCGTACAGCGTGTGCCCATGATGACAACAATTAATCATCCATTGTTTGCACCAGGATGTGAACATGTTCATTTATGCTGTAGAAACAGTTTTTGTTGCCTGTGTTGTGTTTGTGACTTCCAGTGTTCCTGCAGCCGGCCTCAAGCGGACACTCAATGAATTGTGGGGATTTTTTTTTTTTTTATATATATATATACTTTTTTAATCCCGCGAGAGGAAATTCGGTTTTCACTCTGCATTAACTCTTTCCCCGCCAGAGAATTCTAGAATGTTTGCCAGCCAGCGCCAGCCTTTTTCACCATTTTCACCAATCTTTCAAGACTCACAGAATATTTTGTTCTTTGAATATGTAAATATTGAATACATCAAAAGAAAGATCAGAGCCTCTGCTTTCATATACAAAAAACTATTTTATTCAAACTTCATTCAATCTTTTTTTATCAGCACTTGAATATTGGCCATTTTCACAAAAAAAACACATTCCGGACAAAAAGCTGAGAAAACAGCACTTTTGTAAAACACACTTATTTTCAAGAAAAAAAAGTGATTTTGAGTTTACATTTGGATTCTTTTTACTTTCATTTGCCAACTACAGTTATATTTTAAAATAAATAACTAAAATAAATAAAAATCATTACATAAAATTATTAATTTTCTTTGAATAGTGTAGCACTACAACATTTACAAACTACATTATACATTTTTCTTCTCTTATACACTCAGAAATACTTTGTTTTTACAAACACTTAAATATCATTATTATTTTCAATAATAAAACATTAGTTGAACAAAAGCCTGATCAAGAGAGACAACCGTGTCTCCCAGGGAAGTGCCTTCTCTGCAATAGGGTTTCATGTTGTAACAGTACTCTGTGTCAGAATCGCAAAGGATGTAGGATTTGAACCCATATTTGACAGGTTTTTGGGGATCGTACACCCTGAACGCTAGCCGTCCACACCACAGAAGCACACCCTCATCAATGCAAATGTTGGTGTTAGGTTGATACATTTGACTGAATTTAGATATAAGGTAATATAAGACAGGGCGGACTTTGTACAACCTGTCAGTGCTATTTGCTGGCCTTGATTCATAATCATTGGAGTGTAGAAATCTCCATATGATTTCAAACCGGTTGCGGGACATGACCTTGTTGAAGTAGGGGGTGACCAAAATGTCATCTGTAGACCAGTACATTTCAAGGTCAGGCTTACGAATGATATGATCAAGAGCAGCAGCATCATTTAGAGGTCCAGGATTCTCAGTGAGCTGCCAGTTCATTTCTTTCCACATCAGATTACCTGGACCAGGACCTGCACCTGGCTGGTTTACAGACCCTCTTGCTTGGTCACCAGGTACTTGACCTCCACCACACCCATAAGATCCACAGGTCCGACCTCTGCCTCTTTGCTGTGTTCGACCTGTAAATAATTAGAAAGACATTTTTTTTATTCAACAGTGTGATGTGCACAAAGAGAGAAACGTTATTTTTCGGCCTCTTCATATCACATCTTACCTTTTTCACCTTGAGTAGTTCTGTATAAAGGACACCTGGGCCTTGAATCCCTGGACTCTGTGTGTAAAATGACAGTAAAATGTCAAACAAATATTCATTTGGTAAATAGTTTGTGTACAAAATGAAAGCTAAATTATTTCTTTTTTTATCTTCTCTCTCAAGTTAGCAGATGCTCTTGTCTTGTAGTATCTAATAATCATACAATCCAAGTAACATACTATCAAACTAAATAAAATATGTTATCATGACTCACCTCTTGCACCTACGTGTATGTCTGGACCTTGGAGACCTGGACCTTGGAGACCTGGACTCTGTGTCTGGAAATTACAATAAAATGTCCGTCAAAAATTCGTTTTGTACATAGTTTATGTACAAAACTGAGAGATATGTTATTTCGACGTCACGTTATCTCATGAATTATCAGATGCATATGCTATCACGGTGAATCAAAAAATAACGTGATCATATCTTACCTCTGACACGTCCTGAATCCCTCCATTCACTGTCGCCGCTGCTGTCTTCATCCAGATCAGTTTCACGGAGGTCAAAAAATGAATTATCAGAGTCTGTATCGATAATTAACTCTGTAGTTTCCGCAGCCGAATATCTCCTTGCTGGCGCCGGCATGTTTGTACTGTTCAAGAGCTTTTATCTCATATCTATACGGCTAATGTTGACTTTTTGACGCGCGTCAAACTCACATACAGACTGATAGAACACCGCCCGCTGGAAAATAAGGACGAAGAAAATGTTTGTTTTTTTTCTCTCTACTTTCCCGCGGGTGGTCTTGTTTGTTGGTTTTTGACCCCACAGTCCTGTAACTTTTTCACAATGTCCGCCAGAGCGCCCCCTATCGTATTACACTGAAAACACCAATTGACGGAATATTCCGTCAATGGCGGGGAACGGTTGGGTTCCAAATGACGGAATATTCCGTCAATGGCGGAGAATGAGTTAATGGAGAGGTCTCAGAGTGAGGGGGCTGCCCACAGAGAGCGCTCCAGAGCAGTTTTTGAGGTTCGGTGCCTTGCTCAGGGGCACCTCGGCAGTGCTCAGGAAGTGGACTGACACCTCTCCAGCTACCAGACCAGTTTCCGGACTTGGTCCGTGCCGGGACTTGAACCGGCGACCCTCCGGTTCCCAACCCAAGTCCCTACAGACTGAGCTACTGCCGCCACTTTGCACCTCCGTATTGGCTTGCCATTGTGCACAGGGGTCTGGATTGTCAGCATGGGAAGTGCCCTGGTTTCATTTGTAGTCCAAGCTACATGATGTATCAGCAGGCTTAGAAACAAACTATGTGGAACATCATCCGGGCTAATGACACCAGCCTAATCAGATGTAATATTTACTGATAAACAGATGCAGCTGACCATCCATAATGGATCAAACATTAAACCCATCAGGAATGGTCGAGCCGACCTCCATTCAACAAAGAAACATGAACAAGTAGATTTCTTCTCCTCTTGTGGACAGACCTGACAAAGGTTGATCTGTGACTTTTGACAAATGTGCATCATCATGTTTCAGCAACTTTTATCTCTGTTCATTGAAAAGTGAGTCACAAGTTTTTTTCTCTACGGCCTGATATCACTGACACGAAGAACAGATGCTTTATTTATCCTGCGAAGTAAAATTCAGACACACACACACACACACACATACATACACAAACAGGAGAGATGTGAGGGGAATGCCCCCGCTCCTGAGCTTGGCGGAGGGGGGGGGGGGGGTTGAACCGGCAACCTCCTCGCTTCCTTCCACGCTCCCTATAGTTTGAGCAAGTCCCTGATTCTGAACAGCCGATTTCAGAGGCACACATCCTCGATCATGCATTTACTAAATTCAATAATACAACTTCCCCACTTCCCCTTTTAGTTAAAGTGCACAACATAGAGTTAGCTTAGCATCTGTAGGGCTATTTACTTTAATGATATGTCCAGGGAGTAGCTAGCTACACACCATTATTTTTAATTTAATTCCATTAACTGCTGTCACATCAATACATTAATATAAATTGATCCGAGCAGCATCATACAACCGCCTGCCTTCATGTTAAGACAGTGATTTATTGTTGCATGTGTTCTTTAATCTTTGGCTATACAGTTTATTCATCTTTTCAAAACACGTCTTAAAAACACGTATTAATGATAAGAAGCATGCCTTCAGAAATGTAAGGAAACTCTGCTGAATGTATCACATGTCCTCCATGTGGATCACTTACCCGCCTCTTATCTTTACCATGCACGCAAACCTCCAACCGTCACTTGAGCTGATGATGATGATGATGCTTCATTTTCCATCTCACCTTCATCATTTACCTCTCCCCACTTCACACAGTACTTACTCTTCTTCTGCCCTTCCCCTTCCGTTCACGTCTCAATTTATCTTTCTCATAAAGCTTAGCAAAGTCTGTCTTAGACACACAGACACACACACACACACACACACACACACACACACACTCTTACTCCGCCCTCTGTCCGTTTCCCTCTCCCCTGTCTGTGGTTGCAGGAAACACGTCAGTCACAAGCATTATCCAGAAACCTTCTGGATGTGCTCGCGAACACGACGGGGGCAGTCACAGTGATGTATGGCCATAATCCCACCGCTGCAGGATGACAGGGATGTCGGTTGCTATGGGATACGGGATGATTTATATTCTGTAGTTCTGCCTATGGCCTGATCTAAGGGATGCTAATGTAGAAGGCCTGATCCTGCACTGTAATGCAAGATAACGGGGTTCTGCCACTTAATGGATCAAAAATGAAGATCTGTCCTCTCATGGTTTTCATTACTTTGTGTTTCAACGTAACGACGTCTTTATTTCATGTTTAAAGTTCAAACCAAAGGAGAAGAAATTCAAACTGTTTTTACAATTTAGGCTCTCTCTTAGTCTCCACATGTAGGGTCTTTAATTGGTCTGGTAACATTGATTGGTCCCTTAACACCGCCTGATTGTACAGCAGCAAGGCCTCTGTGGTGCATGATGGATAATTTCCTCCCTCCATATGTTGCTCTGTATCTGCCACTTTCTATTTGTTGCCGTGGATAAGACGACAGGTCACAATTAGAGGTGTGAGATGCTCGAACATATTTTAAAAGTGCAGCTCATAGAAGTGTAAGACGTGTCTTCATGGAGGATATTTGTGTTATAGGTTTCAGCAGCAGTCTGTATTGTTTCCAGCAGTGAATAATTCACTGTGCCTGAAAGGAACAGTGTGTTAAAGTAGCTTTTGGGGGGCACTGGTAGCTTATGCTGAGTTAGTGAGGACGCCCAATGTACAGATGTATGTTCTGTTGTCTCCGCTCCATTAGGGCAGCAGAGCTGAAATAAATGAGTTATTATGTCTGTAGCCTTAAATATGTAAATAAGCTGTGTCTTACCACGCCCCTCTCTGGAAGGGCTCGAGTGGATCAAGCTCTCTTGTCCATGTCCTATTTTTACAGTGAGAAGGCAGACTCAGAGGGCAGAACAAACACCTAGCTGTGGGAGTGTCACCCACCTCGGGGAGGGGCTACTGCCCTTTGTGATGTCATGAAGGTAAAATCTCCAAACAGCCTATTTGAGCACACATTTACTGAAAAGTGGAACAGGCAGAAGACGGAGAGGATGGACTTTTCTCATCATTGGGGGGTTTGTAGACAGACGAGAGACACTTATTAGTGTCAGATAAACATGGTAACGTGGCCCCTCAGGCCTACTCCACCTTTAATGATCATTTTTAGCACCAACTGATTGTTTGTTACTCAAATTTGTTCAGATTTAATGGTTTATACAAGTACAGAAGTAATCACCATAACAATTCTAATAGCAACAATGAGATTCAGACACAAACTGAATGATCTCTGGTGTGTAGAATACTTTATTGATTTTTTCATTTAATCACATAATACTATAACTGTTCATTTATTTGCTCTATAACTATTTATTTAGCCAGACACTGCACAATAATAACTGTTTATTTGTTGATTTAATCAACAACAATTGTAATTTATGTCTCCCATCTTTCCCCTCTCTCAATCTTGCACCATATTTTCTTTAACGACATAACCAGAATTATTATTTCATTATTTCATTATAATTACATTATTTCTTTTTGTCCACATTTGTAAACGCTGAACAGGATTGCTGCCAACAGACTCTTGTGGAGTTGTTTTACACACTGACAATAATGTGCCTCTCTATATAGATCAGGCTCATTTCAATGTTTAAGGAGGTTATGTTACATCTGAAACTAAATAAATGCTCTGAATATCACGTTTTCTTTTTATGATCTCGACTGCAGCCTCCATAACAAACAAATATTGATTATATGTAAAATGAAAATAAAAGCAAGAATGGCAGAGTGCACTAAATTAAAAAGTTAAAGCTGAATAAAAAGCAACACACAGCAATTGTGTTTGGTGTGACTGATATGAGGGAACAAATATTCTATAAACTTAAAGCTCTGGGGGCAGCTGTGGTTTCGAGGTAAAGCGGGTCAACCTTGAACGTAAAGATTACTGGTTCATCCAAAACTCCTGCAGTTGTCCCATCAAAGTACTGAACTGTACTGAATTCCAAATTGCTCCTGAAGGCCTAGCCTCCGGTATGTAAATGTGTACGAAGGATCGTCTAATTAGCCACATTCGAGTGTGTGCAAGGCTGAATGCTGACAAACCATCTCGGAGAGCCTCGAGAGGAAGACTAAAGGTGCTGTTTTTGTGCAGTCAATTTACCATAAGCTATGAAAGTGTGATGTTTCAAACCAGGAGTGTGAAGCCCGCCTCCTCTTCCATCACATTTTGGTGCTTTTAGGTTAATGTTTCCGTGTCGTCTGTTTATTTCTGGAGAAGGTGGGCTGGAGATCGGGCTGCACTTTGATCCCACTCCGGAGATTTAGCTTTACTCCTCGCTCCTGTCGTCTAATGTGATATTAATATTTATCATGCGCTTGCTGATTCTCCAGGTAAAGTAAACAAGAATGAGACGTATAGGGCCGCACTTTGATCAAAAAGTAAAGACTCCAATATCCTAGACTAAACAGGGAAAATAAACATTCATGAAACTTTTTTTTGTCGATCGTGATGAACCACTCTGAGCTCCACAGACTGCCTTCATTAACTTTTTTTTCTCTGTGTTTTTTCAGGCATGGTGAACTACAGCGAGGTGTCTGGATACCCGCTGGTCCAGCACTGGAGTCTCCGCTCGGTGCTGTACCACGTCAAACTCAATCAGTGGGTCCTCTCTCAAGGTAATTAATAATATATACTATTTGTCATAGCTGATTGTTTATTTATGTGGCAGGAGATCCTGCCAGGGGTCTCTGTGGCATGAAGCCCCCTCACACTCTCAATGCAGAAAAACAACACTGTCTGCGATCAATAATGTATCACTCTGTAATTAATATGACACGTCAAGGTTAGCAGCTCATCACAACAGCTTGGGTACTTTGTTTAAATTTCCTGATTAACAGGCAGACTGTCATCTCCTGATTATGCTCGCTTATCTTGTGCTTCAAGATGCTGCAGTAGGGGCGCAGATGACCTCGCGGTAAGGTTGGGCGCATGTACATGTGTTATACTCTCTCTTTTAGATTCCTTACTCTATCCATTCCTCAGTCGAATGAAGGTACTAAGCCCAGAAATAAAACTTCAGCTAACATGCAGTGAATTACAATGCTAGCCCGACGGAGCAGAGCTAACGGTTGTGCCTCGGTACAGTTTGTGCGGTCAAAGAAACAGACTGTGCTTCTGTATAGGACATAGGTGAGTTATTGATAAACACCGCTAAACAGATTTCCAAAAAAGCTATATGCCTGCTTCACTTTTCAGTAAATGTGTGCTCAAACAGGCCGTTCTGAGATTTTCCCGTCATGACATCACAAAGGGCAGTAGCCCCTCCCCCAGGTGGGTGACACTCCCACAGCTAGTTTGTTCTGCTCTCTGAGTCTGCCTTCTCAATGTAAGCTATAGGACATGGAGCGAGAAAGCCGCAGCCATCCAAGCACTTGCATAGAGGGGTCGTGGTCAGACACAACTCATCTACATATTTAAAGCTACAGACACAGAAACAGCCTGTTCTGAGCAGGGCTGAAATAGAGGGGTTTATAGACATGATCAAATACAGGATCAGAGTGGATTTAGAACAACAACACATGTTTTGGAGAGACTTCTTTAAACTGGTTGATAAGAAGGAGAATATGTGACCTTTAAAATGTGTTGAGATATTACCTCTGAGCTCTTGAAAATAAACAGTGACAGAAAAATCTGAACACTGAAAAAAGAAACATTTTAAACCTGCCTTTGCCAGAAACAGAAGCCTTTCTATGGTAATTTAGTCCTCAAACATGTAAAGACCATCACCACAGGGGGCATTGCTTTAGTAATTTGGTCTTAAAAGGTTCAAGTTGCGTTCATTATATCAAATTAAACCCCTGTTGAAACAGTCAATTACAGAGTGATTGTGGTGGAGCTCTCAGCGGCTGTGCTTGATGGGAACCCGGAGAGGCAATAAATGGGTGAGGGTCAAGTTCCCTTTAATCACAAATTAGCAAAATGCCACATCAGAAGGGCAAAAAGTAAAAATGCAGCTCAACAAGCACAGCCAAACAAGAGGAACACAGAGCTGTAAGGCACAATGCTCACTGACTGTTCAAATTACCATCTCAAGCTGTTTGTCATTTCATTAAAAATAACTGGCTTTGCATAATAAATCATCACAAGCTGAAGTTCTTTTCCGGATGACACTGAGACACAATATTTTTAACACTCAAACTACAGATTTTTCTCCACTTCAACATGAAATTATAAAGTCAATTTTGCTGAAAAAGGAAATTTTAGGTACTTTTTATGGCTTTATTGTAGAGATGGGACAGTAGTTACAGTCAGAAGTCTGGCAGAGAGAGGGGAGATATGTGAAAGAGGAGCCACAGGTCTGATTCCAAACCGGGCCGCCAACTCTTGAAGGTCGAACCTAGAACTCCCAAAAGATACATGTTCAATGCACGTTAGCTCTGCTCTGTGTTCCCTCGTCCGTCAACCCCTACAGGCTGCATTCTCAGGGTGCAGCACAGACAGATGGAGTCCTGGGACCAAGGTGATCCTGCTTGTAATTAAAGTACAATGTAAGACAGCACGAGATAAAGCAATGTGGTTTAAACCCTTATTACCACAATTACAAACACATGAACTCATTGTTCCGAACCCTCAAAACGAGAGTATTTTATTCTGAAAAAATAAACAGATGTTTTAATGGTGTTTTGGTGTCTGACTTTCTCTCCCGCTCAACCTTTTCTGTGGTAAATTGATATGGCGTGCTCCGGCATCCATCAAAACTAGAAGTGTGCATATCTGCTGCAGCATGCTCTGGGCTGCAGGAGCTGAGACACAGCGGTGCAGAGCTAGTGAAAGCGCACACATTCGATAACACTCATCTGGTGGAATTGACCCGTAAGCCTCTGGAGATCGGTCACTTACTAAGTTAAAGCTGCGCCCCCCAAACAGGAGATTTTAGACAAAGAGTCAAGGATCCACAACTTCTGGTGTCCTCATAAATCATGAAGAAATGTTCAGTTAACAGAGTTTTTTTAACCTTGGACAAGCCCATTATCATCTCCTTCCGTTTCTTTGTATCTGTGGAGCCGGTGGCCCTCCAGCAGTTTGCTAGTTTTGCTTTTTGTTATTCAGTGCACATGTATTGAAAAATAATTAATTTTTTTTTAATTCATAGGACTTATTTGGTGCCCTTGAGTAAAGTAATTAATTTCCTCTCTTTATGAGTATACCATGGTTTCAGAGGTACACATAGTCCTGTTGTTTTTTTTATGAAGACTGCTCTGTCGAGATGAAATCAAAAGAACTCATCTGGATAAAAGTGATTCTAATGAGGTTTTCTGCAGTACACAGAGAGAAAGTAAGCCTTTCCAGGGACCAATCGAACCCAGAGCCTCATAAAAGGAGGCTAAAGTTGGTTTACTGCCGTACAGAGGAAACATCGTTACAGCCAGCGGCCGGAGGAGCGTCTGTTTTATTGACTTAATTTAACTAAAGACGACTTCATCAAGTTCAGAGATAGTGCACTGATCATTAAAGCCTATTGGATAGCTTATTAACTATGGCACATTGAAATCAGGTCCAGGTGACTTTATCGTTTGGTATCATGAAGAAGCTTGACATCAGCTTCCAGGTCTGCCATGTTGATGAAGCATTGATCTCTTCATAGACTCTGCAGTATCTTAAATCTGCACTTATGTGTTGTTTATGCGTTTTAAACTTAAGAAGTTGATTTTGAAGCACAGCGGCTTTATTTGTCAATATGATAAGTATAATAGGGCGCCGATAGCGGATATTTTGTGCGCCCCATCCTCAGAGACACATTTACAGAGGAGAGATATAATTCCTGCTGTTTATGGTTAACATGTCTCACATTCTTCCTTTCAGAGTAAAGAATCAACTCTTTCAGTTTGTCTTTTTTCTCCTCACTTTGGACATGGACGGTTTTGTTGTTAAACTTCTTTTATTTGTGAAGGTGTTTCGTTTTTGAATCTATGTGTCTTTAAAGAGTACCAGGAAGAAGTAGTGTGAACACAAGCCATTGTTACGGGTAAAAAGGGGGCTGATTTAAATGCTGTAGATATTTTCTGTCTCGCATATAGACTTAACTCATCGAGTGCTGGTGTGGCAACACAATCGGGCTGATATCTTCCCCCCCAACAATCCTCAGAAAGATTTTTTTTTTTGGTGGTTCTGAAGATCCAAACCAAGGAGGGCAGGTCCTGAGTCGAGCGAAAATGTAATGTCACTGAAAACAAAGACAGACATGTCTCGCACGCTGCTTTATTTCACCAGGGCGGTGACGTGTTTGGAGTTCTGCTCTTCAGCAGACACCCAGGCTGCACCGATTTCAAAATCTAAATCTTAAAGTTTGATATTGCTTTTTGTTAAATAATTATTTCACTTTGAAGAAACCACGTGGCACATTACCACGTTCAGAACAATCAGCCAGACTTTTTTCAGGGTGTCCATGTTTTATTGTTATATTTTCTAAGTTAAAAACAGTTCAGCTCATCACAGAAAGGATTCTATAAAAAAGAAACATACAACCAGCTCTGACATTCATTCTCTTTTTCTAATCTGCTTTTTTTTCCTCTTCTATTTCTATCTTCAGGTTTGATATCAAAGGATGGCTTTTACAGTTACAGAATGGATGTCACATGCAAATATGATGATGGATATGGAGGAAGATTTCAGTGGATAGTTTGAGGGACAGATAGAAAGGAGGTCAGCACACAGGAATATGTATTCCATTTTATTTCCCTTGTCTTTCCATGATAGCCTGCCACAAATCACAAAGCTTTGTATCCGTAGCGAGACTGAGGCATTCTGACAGGGCCTGCCACGGAAACTTCACAGAATAAGATAACTGTGGATAGGTATTTAGTCGAGCAATACTCCTTCTGAAGGCTGCTCCTGGCACATCAGGGATTATACTGAATACTTCCTGACAGGTTTCTCAGGACCAAATATATTATTCTCTCAAATAAATCTGCCCCCTCCCCTTTCTACATAACTGGAGGTGTTTTTTTTTTTGTTTTTTTTTTTTTTTTGTTGGAGGGGTTTCAGGGTAAAGGGAAATCAGTTAATATATTGGACTCAATCATTCTGCCTGGCTGGAGGGAGAGTGTCACTTAATAATTTGGATTTTTGTCATCTTTTAAGTGCATGCATTATTCATAGATCTTTCATGAGTACTTTGCCTTGTGATAAGTGCAGCCGGCCTACTGTAAATACAGCCGTGTCACCTCTAATGCATTTCCAATGGCGCTGTTGTGGTTGGAAAGAGGTTTCCACATCAACTCAGGATACAGTCTCTATTTCGTCTCCACTCACAAACGACCTGGCCGCCTTTTTCTTTTCTTTTTTTTTTCCTTCCCCACTCCCATTTCCCACTTTAGCTCATCATATTTCAACAGCCACCACAGAGGTGAGGCGACGGATTTTTTTTAACATTTATTTATTTATTTTTTGACCAGATTTTTTTATGTGATAGCAAATGAACACCCCACCATCCATCGCTCATCCTGCCTGCGCTCCCTGTCTCTCACTTCAGCGGCCTCCTAATTTCATTGAAGAGGAGAAGTAAGAGTGAGCAGAGTGTGAGTGCTCGGATATTAATACTGCTTCTCCAGGAAATGATAATGATAGATTACTGTTGCTCTGTAGCTTTCAAATATTTACTATGAGAGCGAGAATGAGCACACGGTCGTTCTGTCCGTTCATCATATCAAACACGCTTTCACATGGAGCTTTATTTCCTCTGAGCTGAGTCAGTGAATTCACTTACATGAGCAGCGACAGGTTCTTTCTTGCTTTACATTAAGTCGACGTTTCCTCTCCACAACCGACTTCTTGACAGAGCTTCTTATGGTGATTTGCAGAAGTCCTTATTCTCCTGCAGTACAGTATAAACTGTCTTTTCAGCCTTGTTCTCTTCTTGGAAATCCAAAAGAGATTTGCTGGGGGTTTTTTTTGGTTTTTTTAATTTAACCTCTGGTTAATATTAACAGATGAAGCCTGAGTGACTGTTCTGTTCCTGCAGAGGGCTGCCATGTTGGAAATGCTGTCTCAGTCTAACTTTCAGTCAACATAACGAAAGGCTGAGAACTGGAGCTGAAGCGGATTTTAAGCCTCTTGATGAACCCGTTACATCGCGCCAACCTGTCAATCATGTCATCTACACACCAAACTATGGATAACACTTATTGTTCATGAGAGCAAAACTCATCAGTTTTTAAAAAAAGTCATGCTATGTGTCCATGATAACGATAGACAGACCTGTTTGGTTTTTGGTAAAAGGCTGTAAAGATGTTCATTTATGCTTTAAAAACAACTCGTCTGCCTGTGGTGTGCATGTCACTTCTGTGCTCCTGTAGCCAGACTCAAGCAGACCTTAATAAACAGGAGCATTTTGCACTCCCACATTGGCTTCATTTTTGAAGACTGGAGGTGGATGCTTGTTTTTTTTTTTTCTGCCTTTTATATTGGCCACAATAAAGACTGAAAACTCTTTGTGTGTCGCTGCAACAGAAGGAAAAAGAGTTATCAGATCCAGTCAAAAAAAGTTTTTGTCATGTTTGATTTTAAGTACTTTAGTAATGTAAAATTGGGCTCCACACTTTGTTATTTAGAGCTATAGCAGCCCTGGTATACACACCTACACAAACAGGACCCATGAGGGGGCTGCACACAGCCGAACGGTGAATAAGAATTGGGCTTGTTCTTGCCCACATGAGGAAACTTTGTCCTCCCTTCTTGGTTGAAAGACTTCAGGAACGTTAAGCTGCTGGCTAATAAGTCTACATGATGACTAAACCTCTTTAAGAGATTTGTCTCCAGAAGCCTGACAGGTTCTCTTCAGGATCACCCACAATAGCTGTACGGCTCACGGAGTGAGACAAATGTGGATTGGAAAGGACTTTTAATACTCTGTGAGAAACTTGTGCCCTGAACGTTTGTGTCGGCCAGAAATCACGCACCACATCGCCATCCTCGCCGTGAAGCCGACACCAGAAGTACCAGTCGGTTAACGTCATGACTTGTATTACAAGCTGTAGCACTGCGCTGCACACCACCAGCATGTAGCGCTGAGATGTTTGGCAGGATTTTGATCGAGAAAAATCCAGATCAAGATATTTTCATTTCAGTAAAATTACAAAAGTTAGAGTTGATAAAATAAGATGAACTTTATTGTCCCGGTGGGAAATTTGCTCTGGACTTCACAGTGCTCCGATGCACTAATAAAATATTCAAGTCCAGTCACTCATCAGTAAAACATGTTCAGTTAAATAATCATTAAATTATTTATCGTAAATAACTAAATCCATAAATATGTAATATGGGAACAGGCCTGACTAAGTTAAAACCGCTTTACAGCAGCATTATGTTCTGCAGCAGGAAAACAAAGATCAGACACAACCGTAACAGCTACACAGCCAATAAAACTAGGCAGAAAATGTGCAGCATTTCTTCCCTGACAGACTGAACTCTTGACTTCAGGTCGCAGGTCCAGAATGAGCAGGATGAGGACCAAACGAGGCGTCACATCCTTTGTTAAAAGCAGCATCCAGCTGCCTAATAAGCTCTGATGATACGAGATGAACTCTGCACTTTATCTGACTTAGTCCTGAAGTCACCCTCATTAAATCCAATGAGCCTTTAATGTTTTAATGGCCTGTCCTGTATTTGGTTTTTGTACAGTGTTTTTTTATGGTTAATTCCCTCAGGGGCAATAAAGGTTTCATACATTCAGTTAAATCAGTGATTTACTCATCAGGAGATGTTAAAATGCCTTACTGAGGTTGTTGTCCTCATATAATAGAGTACCTAGCTTCATATTTAAGTGTTAATATATCAAAGAATGACCTTTGACCGCCGATGTTTTTGTATTGGAACTAATGAACAGAAGAGTCATCTGTTTCTGCCTCGTGTTGAGTCAGGTTAAACTGACATTGAACCTTTGTGATGGCATGAAGGGAAAATCTCCAAACAGCCTGTTTGAGCATTCGTTTTCTGAAGAGTGGAGCAGGCATGTAGTTAGCTCAGCACCTTAACCCTTTACTTCTTTTTGGAAGGGGTCTCATGTCCCTTTTGTATTGTTTTGTTTCTGTTTGATGGCTTACCTTGAAGTAGTTGAATAAAGCTGGTGGGTTTTAAACCTTTTAATCTCGTGATGCCCCCTCACAGTACTCACACTATGTATGGATGGGCAGGTCAGATTTACCTGATCTTTTGCAAGGAAAATCAAAGTGATATAAGAGACATAATTACTAACATCAGATACACATTTGCAAAAAAATATATAAAACATTAGTGTGAAAAATACCTGACTTTGGCGAGAACATGAAATACCTAAATGAAAAGACCAGAGCGTGATGACTGTACAGAGATCAGGACTGTTTATTTTTAAAGATGTGCTTCATGACAACAAAATAAGTTTGATGTTGAGATTGCTTCAGTGGTGTGAAAACAAACCGATCTATGCAAAGGTCAGATAGAGATGGGAACAAATGCAGGAGTACTGCTGTTTACATAACGGGATGTAGAGCGGGAGAAGGTGTACTGAGGGAATCTACAGTATACACAGGTTGAAATCTGTGTGTTGTGTAGAGAAAGGTTTGTATGAATCAGTGATCCATGCAAGCCCTGTGAGCCTCTGTAGTTTGCCTCACAGTTAAGAAACAAACAAATCGACCCCATAAAAAGATGTGTTGTCATGTTAAGCAGAAGATGTAGCTGGGTAAACACATTACACTTCTATATTTTCCCTTAAATGTCACTTTTTTTCATTCATTTTTCTCTCATTTAGCTCTACAAGCATTCATACCCACTCTGTGTTCTGTGCCTCCGCTCAGCCTTCAGCTCAGCCATCCATTCTCTGGACGGGGCGACGCAGCGGAGCGACTTTGTCTCCATCATCCGGGAGTTCGGGAACCACTATGTGCAGGAGGCGGTTTACGGCTTCCAGGAGTCCTGCACCATCTGGTACCCCAACAAACAGGTCCAGAGACAGCTGTGGCTGGAGTACCAGGACATCAGCAAAGGTAGGACACACACACACACACACACACACACACACACACACACACACTCAAACCCTGTGAGTGCATCGGATCATCTCTCGTCATCTGATTGTAAAATGGATAGTGGCTCCTTTATTCAAAGCTGAGCTTGACGTGTGTGTGTGTTTAGGAGAGTGTGGAGTGTGTGAGAAACACGAGGGTCATTTTTGCAGGATGATTTTTTTTGTACAGATCTGCAATTGTTCTCCCACATAGCATATTCATGCACACATTGATTGAGTAAAGCTGGGTGTTTGTGCTTATGTGTCCCAGTTTACTGGGTTACAGAGCTCGGCACATGTATGTTAATCTGTTCATTCATCAGTGCTTTTTTTTTTAAATTAATCTTTTACATGGTTGTTTAATTTTAATAAACGATTAGCGAAAACTTTAATTTTCAGTAATTACAGTCTGCGTATAGTCAGATGTCTTTATGAAGCTACGTCTGTCTTGATTGCTGACAAGTCTCTGTTTTAAAGAATTCTATTCAGATTAATGGAAAAAATTGTTTTGAAAAAATGTAATTCAGGGCACAATAACTCAGTTTATTTCTAGAGCACCAGTCATATGCATATATATATATATATATATATATATATATGCATATATATATATATATATATATATATATATATATATATATATATAGACACAGATTCATCTCATCTAATCATGATAGATGATCTTTAACAATCCACTCCAGTATGTCTTGCTTAGTGTTTAGACTCACAGAGACACCATGCTGTGGTGGTTAAATCCCATCCTGTTGGGACTGAAATTCTTCAGACACACTTCACACACATGTTGTGATTCATTTGAATTAGCTTGATTTGTTATTTTTTTCTCCATTCCTGTATCCTTTGTGTGACGTGTTTTCCTCACTTTCGGCTCTGCCTGCCTTACAGTCTCATATTGCTCTGACGTCCCCGAACACGCAGTCGTACCTTCCCAACGGACACGCACTCACCTGCTGCTTCTGCCTTCGACACAATTAATTCTGTTATTTACACTGCTGCTGATATCGTTTGTCACTAAGAGATCACATTATACAAACTGACACATAAGGCTGCTTTGTGTTGTGACTACAGCTGCACTGATAGATCTTAATTTACACACTTTCAATAATCAGACAGATGAAACATCTTCAGTGACCTGCTCTAAGACAACTTCCTGTGAACACATTCAAGCAGAACATTTGTTCTGTTCAGTGTCCTTTAGTGAAATGCATCCATGGAAATGACAGCTTCATGCTTCCTTCACTTCTTTAAAGATCAAGTCGGGCTGGCATTATGCATCTGTTTAATGTCTATACGTGTGTGACTCATTACAGTCTGCGTGATGCTGCAGTGCCTCTGCCTTCTGCTCCGTCAACATTGTTCTATCTTAATTACAGTAAGCTGCGCGAGCACTCGCACCTCCGAGAGCAATCAAAGAAGAAATGTCTTTGCTTTTTGTTTCATAACTCCAAATGCCAGCATATGTCAGCCCATCTTTCTGGCATGTGCGTGTTTTTTTGTTTTTTTTTCCACTAAGTCTCAGCAGTGATAAGTAATAGCCCGTCTCCACCTGACATTTCACCTTGATGGCTCCAAACTTTTCGCAGCCGCTCCCTTCGTTTGCCTCGCCGTCTTTTCATTCCCTCCCTCACTTTGTCCAAGGACGCCCCTGCTGCACGGCACGGTGCGCTCCCGGGAAGCTCCGAGCTGACAGATGGCGTTAGATGACTGAGTTTTCCCATCTTAATGAAAAGTGTGTTAGTCGTCATTTTCAGCACCTGTGACACACAACGACTCGAGAGAGAAAAAAAAGAGAGGACGCCGGTGGTCTAGTGGTTAGTTTGTGTGCACAGTGTACAGTCCTCAAAAGCTGTGGTCCAGGTTCCCCACACTTTATCACCCTGATTTCTTGAATCTGAAATGCCCTCTCTCTCTAGCACAGACATAAACAAAGCATTAAAATAAATCCTCCCCTGGAAAACTTCCTATTGTCCTTCTTCAATGAAAATTACTAAATGGTATTCTTTGTTCTAAGCTTAAATAACCCTAAGTAATAAAATAAACTGTAAAATAAAGCGGATTCAAAACTTCTGATCATATGAATATAGTACACTTTTAAATGCTACATCTATTAGCATGTCTAATTCACATCTACTGCACTGATTCTGTCACTTGACTGACAACCGGTGACAAGGCCACAGATTTCACAGTAACATAGAGACATGTTCTCCTCGGCCCACACTCCTCTTATCAAACCTCGTGTTGAGGCAACAATGAAAACATCAGATAAGCTCCACGTGGGACTGAAAATCAGATTGTCCGAATTGGTGCACAATCTTTCCAGAATCAATTTTATCTGTCAGGCCGAGAGCGCCGTTATTGCAGCGGGCGGTGGAGCTCTGAAATGATTCAATCGACGTGGGTAACTGTTTCAAACCGGACCCGCACCATCCGTCCTCGCGAAAAGAAATAGATTCAATTGGCAAAAACTAGAAATCCGAGTCATCTTTCTTAATCTCTTCCTGGCTTCTTGGAAACGTCCTGGCCTTTTGGAGGGAGTAATGAGCTCACAGGAGAGTTTGATGATCCATGTCTTCGCCCTTTGCTCCAAATACAAGATGTGCCCGAGTGCAGCTTCTCTCCATACTCCGTGAAAAGCCGGGCTGATCTTATTCTGCATATTAGCTGCCTGGGGCATGGACACTTCCAGCAGTTTGAAAGCTTATTTATGTACATCATCACTAATGTTACATATTAAAAGGAAGTGGAGACCTACTTTAAAAGGTTTATTTATGTGTATCAACCATAAATGCCAAATGGAAACAGATTTTGAAAAAAAAAAAAGGAAGGATACTGCATGTTTTTCTAAAACTTAAAGCACCATTACAGGAGAGCCGGTGGCCTAGTGGTTAGTGTGTGCGCCCCATGTACACTTATGGTATGTTTTGTAAAGAAAGGAAATGAATAGGCACATATTTATAGTTCCTTTGCAATGGGTGATGGTGCAGGCAGCACTGGTGGTCACCGCTGTAAAAAAAAAAAGGTGTTGAAAGCACCAAAAGTCCAGATCAGATGTGTTCCACTGTTGCACACCAACTTTATGTATCTTTAAGCATTTCAGCCGTCTCTGTATGATTTTATTCTCACGAGGAAAATCTCATTCACTTCATCAAATACTCTCTGAGTCGTCTGGAAAAAGAAGGCACCTACTTTATGTACGCTTTAACGCATAATGACACTGTTGCCTAACACAATCACTCCTGCCGAGTGTTTTTTTTTAAATTATTTTAATACAAAATCAATAAAGAGGAGTTTTGGAGGAGATTTAGCATCGACTGTGAATTATAACTCGGCAGACTGAAGCTCAGTAGGTAAAAGGAGCACATGGTTTTCCATGGTCTGTAAAGTTAATTAAAGATTCACACCAGTCGTTACCTAATGACCCAGAAACTTTAAAACAACACAAAGAGACATACTGTGGGAGATATATGTACTCACACAGAACGCATCACTGTCACTGATGTATCAGTCATGTTTGGAGACTCGCAGCCATAGCTCATTAACTGCGGTCAGTCAGTGTGTGTGTGTGTGTGTGTACGTACGTTTGGCAATGACGCCTTGTCTGGGTGATTAATAGCGCTTTCTTCCCTGCACTTGGTTGTGATATGAGTTTCTCTTTGTCAGACACATGACCTCAATTACCGCGCCACAGATCAGACACACACAGCTGGAGAGCCTTGTGTTCGTGTTACAATGTTGAACATCAGGGAAAGGCATACATGGGGAATTTAGAGTACACTACAGTATGTGCTGGTGTACTTCTCAAAGAACGTAACCTCTGCACTGTATCTAACTTAAAATCTATTAATGTGATGTTTTTGCTTCCTTCAGCCAAACAGCATTAAAGGGCCTATAGGTATTTAAAGCCGCGCTGGTTTTACACATTCTACATGTTATACAACATGTTCAATTGGTGATAGCTGATATGGTAAATCCACTCTGATCCTGTATTTGATCATGTCTATAAACACCTCTACTTCAACCCTTCTCATAACAGGCTGTTTTTGTGTCTGTAGCTTTAAATATGTAAATGAGCTGTGTCTGACCACGCCCCCTCTCTGGAAGGGCTCGGGTGTCTCGGGCTTTCTCGCTCCATGTCCTATTGTTTATGCTGAGAAGGCAGACTCAGAGGGCAGAACAAACACCTAGCTGTGGGAGTGTCACCCATCTCGGGGAGGAGCTACTGCCCTTTGTGATGTCATGAAGGGAAAATCTCCAAACAGCCTGTTTTAGGACACATTTTCTGAGTGGAGTGGAGTAGGGAAAAGACAGAGAGGATTGACTTTTCTCATCATTGGAGGGTTTGTAGAAGGACTAGTAAGACATATAAGTCATGATTAAGTTGATTTTGCGTCATATGTGACTTTAATGAGAAGTGTGTTTTTGTACTGATGTTTGATAGTGATATATAAATACAAAAAGGTCCATTATTATTCTGTAGGTCTGAAAGATGTTCACAGTTAACTAAATCAGCTCAGTGTTCAAATGCTATATGTTTCTGTAAGTATGTCATTCAATACTTCATGTGCTTGTTGAGATGCCTCTCGACCTTCTCAAAAATACCCTTTAACAGGAGCTCAGGTCGCCTCTCAAAAAGCCTCCAGAACACATGCAGAGTGCACCGGAATACAATTAGCCTTATTTAGCTTCTCTAGTCTCTTGCTCACTCAGTGAAGCATTGCATGCAAAAATGTGTTCACACCAGTTTGATAGAAAACAGCTTCAAAATAATTAGATGCTTTGGAGTTTTGTCAAAACACTCCACCAGCAATTAAAATGTGAATGTGCTTGAAAAACACGGTGACATTATGGAGCTTGTTACACTGTTAAATGTCACGTTGAGTTGAAAATACACCACAGATGGAAATGTCTGACGCAAGTAAAGGTGTATTTGGCTAGACCCATCTATTTTGGGTTTTTTCTCTCACTTAGACTCTCAAACTATCTTACTAACTTTCTCCTGTAATTTAATGACCATGACCTCCTTCCACAACCTTAGCGCTCTCCCCCACAGAGCCAGGTGTCAGCAGCTCTCCGAACCTCCAGCCCGGCGTTGCGTGCTGATATGTGTGTAAGTGTGAACACCCCGCCAGCAGCCAGGTAAAAATAGGAGCCTTATTTTTTCTATTAGGGCCTGTCATTGTAACAAAGAAGCAGCAGAGGAAGTCTCGCCGCAGGGCCGGAGAGTGGAGCAGAGGAGGAGGGAGGAGAGCGGTGAAGAAGAGGAGGAGAGACACGGCAGGAATTACCCAACCAGCCCCGACCTCTTTGACCCCTCTACACACACACTTACACACACACACACACACACACACACACACACACACACCTCGGATAAGATCCACCTGCCCTGCCGGGTTACCAGCTGGGAATTATGCAACACTCACTTACCATTCAAACCAGACAGCTCCTTCTCTTTTCACATCTCGTACTCGTCTTATTTGTGCCGCATTGAAAGTCACTGATTTTAGACTATGCTACATTCAGAAGCAAATTCAGTTGCTATCATGAAGAGTTGGATGATACTGTCTAACTGCTTAATGGCCTTCATTAATTTTTGAGCGCTACTGCTAAAGAGCAACATCTGACTGCATATTTCCACATAGTTCATGGGTGCCACGCTTCATCAGCGCCGCAGTGCTATTAACTGCTACTCTGGTGTCGTGTGTGATGTCGACATAGGGAGGTGTTCTACGTTCATTGCTCCTGTAAATTTCCACAATTTGATCCACTGCTGCTTTTAAACTATTTCTTAACCCTTATCAGGGGCCGCTTACTGGACCAGGGCCCCAACCAGTTGCGTGCCTTGCCTATATTGATAAGCAGCGCCTCTTGGTGGACGTATTAGACGTCTACCAACAAAAACTAATTGTTTTTTTTATTTTTAATATAAGCTCATTTTAAACTTGCCATTGTCTGGTCTTTGTCATAGAAAAAATGTTTTTTGACAAATTTTTTTTTATCATTTTTGTCAATACAATGAACAGTGCAGTCTCATCTACACACGTTTTGGCATGAATAGTTTGACTCTGCAAGACCATGTTTCACTTGTGTTCCTGACAGAAATCTTCAGAACGCATGCGGTCTTTGCCTCCCATAACAACACTGCCTCTCTCGCAGTGTGAAACGTCATGTGGAGCCGCTCGTCTCTGACAGCTTTTATAACACATAGATTGTGCGCTGCTCTTTGACCGCTGGCTCTCTTCACAGGTCAAGACAGAAATATGTCTCAGGCATTGTGAAATATTTTCTGACCATGTGTCACATTGTGAATATTTAGCCTCAGGCGATGCACAATAAATATTCTTGTTGTAGGTCTTTAAAGGTTGGTCAGGGTCCTGCACTCCTCTGTCAAGGCTATACTGCAGGAATATTTAAGTATGGTTATAAGCGTGGAAGCTGACTCGTACATTTAAGTTTTCTTCTCAACATCTAAACATATTTATCTTGTTAGCTCTTATTTATTTATATTTTTTGAATATTTGAATTGTATATACTTTATTATTCCCTGAGGAAAATCCTGGTTTAAAACTATGTTATTTAGAGACATGCTTCTCACACATGCACAAAAACGCTGGGTGGTTAAAGGTTGTTGTGACTCAGTCACGCCCCCTAAAAAAATGCAGTTGCAGGACCTATGGACATGCATTAGTGGTGGGAAGTCAGAGTCAAGCACCTCAGCAGTACTCTGGAAGTGCCCTGGCACCTCTCCAGCAACCAGACCAACTTCCTTGTAATGGTCCACAATGGTCTCCCTATGGACTGAAGTACAGCCGTCCAAAATAATCAAAACTCCTTTTTATGTATTTTTTTAATTTGATGTTTATTTGTATTGGAGTAAGTATGGAGCAGGTACACCATTGCCTCACACAGCAGCATTCATAGCATAAGCTAATTTGCAATGCCCGTCCGTTGTGCATGAATCGTTATATTCTTTCTAGAAAACAGCTGGAATGAACTCATCACGGGGGAACATCGTTGAATCAAGATGAATAAGTGAAGATCGAGAGGATTCAACCAATGTTTACTCATCATCACGGGAAAACAGCATTAAATAAGATGCTTGTCCACTTAGGTCTGCTGTAGATATCCACCATGATTAGCAGGTATTACTGGTCCATCGTGACTTTTACATTTTACATTTTAATATTTTAGTCTCTCCATCATGGAGCAGTAATACATACTCCACATTGACTCTATATGCAGCTTTTACACAGACTGAGGCTCCTGAAGAAATGAGTCATCTGTGTAGGCTTCCAACTATATTTTTAAACTTGACTAAATAAACATTTCTCCTCCTTTAGTTTTTCATCACTGTGTGTGATCACTGCTATAATTCAAAGCCACAAGAGGACTGCCACTATGATACATATTTACATTAAAGTTTGGTTGTAGTCTGTCACAAAATGCAGGAACAATAGAAGTCAGTCTTTTGGAGCAGGAGTATCACCTCCTACAGTGTGCATCTACAGAAGTAGTTTGTTGTTTTCATAGAATCAGATCTTTATTGATGGAATAATAAGCTCCACGAGCAGAAACGTGCTTAAACTAGGATCCATATTGAAGAAGTTTGTAAATGGAGAGGTTAGAACACAGAAAGGTTTACTGACCGATGCAGAGCTGGCTAAACACTGAAGCTTCAGTGTCAACCACATTGTGACAGAGTTACTTATTGCACCTTTAATTATTCATCTTTTATAATTAATCTGGATTTATAAAAACATAGACAGCTTTAATACTGACATTACGTTATCGAACAATTTAGCTGACAGGTTTGTCCATCACTCATCACAATCCATTCAGATGATTTTAGCATTCAGCTGATAGATCTAAATATCTTACCTTTGATTTCAAAAGACTAATTATTGTAGCCGGAGTTGGTGATTTCCTCAAGATACACTTTTTAAGATTTTGGTCAAAATTGTCTTTATATCCTGACATACATTAATAACTCATGTGCTCTGAAAAAGGAACACAGACAATCTGTCGCAGTAGTAAGTCTGTAAAAACTTTGACCAGTGTCTGCCATGAGGTACCAATCTGATGAACCAATAGCATGCCTCCCTGCTCGTTCGATAACTATCACGTGCACTAGCTCACACTCAAAGCGAGTCACAGATGAGTTTATGCTGTGAGTTTGTCGTTGGCTATTTTAAGTATCGAAGTCACGTTTTTTTTACTTGTATTATAGTTTAGTGTTTACTTACCGCTGAATGAGACGTGAGACAACGTCGTTTCTACACAATGCAATGAGCTGAGGTCCGCTTTGGGAGCAACGGTGCTCGTGTTTGTAAGTGAGGGGCGTGGCTTTAAAGGGAGCACAGAAGGGAGGTCATGGGTGGAGACGGAGCACAGGGAATGCTACTTACAAAATCGTGCCAGAAAATGACCAACTCACCCTTTAAGTAAAGCAAGCTCCATAAGATAGCATTGATTTCATTGTAAAACAATGTTTGTTAAACATTTAGCAGAATGCTGCAGATCAGCAGGCTGTTACCGGAGAGCAGAGATACAGGGAGTGGATTAAATAGGTGCGAGCGTGCCAGATTACAAACATTGAATATGCTGCATCAGGATTTCTTGGATCTTAGTGGTTTTTATCCCTTCTTTTACTTTCCAACTCTGTGTCAGCTTAGTGTAGCAAGAAAAAGGTCTGGCCTACATGAGATTAGACATTTAAAGGGAGAAAAAAGGAGAAGAAGTGCGGACTTAAGCAACCAGAAAATCCAATATTATAACCATCATGACGACACAAGCAAAAAAAAAAAAAAAAAAAAGTCAGTAAAGGAAGATTCACATATACAGGATTAATCCTTTTGTGTTTTGTGTTGTGAATTTGACTTATTAAAACTTGTTTTTCCTCCTCTGCCAAGTCTGCTGCAGCGCTCAGACATATGTGAGGTCCGGGGGAAGTGACAGCAGAGCATGAGTCCAGTCCAGACTTCAGGGGAAGTGAAAGAGGTGAAGACACCATTAAGGTCAATGGACAAAAGATAGAGAGTTGGTTGTAGGAAGTGGGTGTTTGGTGAGAAAGTGAGACGTGAAGAAATGACTGCAGGGGAGGTGAGAGGAGCAGATTATGAGGAGAATATGAAGGCTATGACAAGGAGGAGGAAGAGCAGATAATGTGGAGGTGAACAGTGGAGCAGCTGCGATACAGAGGCAGGCTGAGAAACGTGAGGGTGGAGGTGTTGGAGGAAATGTCATCTGCCTCCCTGAGGAAGAGACAGGGTGATAAATGTCTTCTGCTTCTTCACTTATCAGACAATTACAGACAGACGAGGAGCAGATGTCTGCTAATTCATACAACCACTTCTCTGAAAGTTTGCATGTGTTTTAAATTCCTCCGCTTCCTCGTTGAATCAGTCGATTTGCTTGTTTATGCGTGTGCAAAAAAAAAAGTGTGCCTCTTGTAACTGTGAGCCGAGTGTGAGTCTGCAGCAGAAGGAGAGAAGAGTGTTGTCCAAGTCGTCAGGTCTAACCAAGTGGAACTGCTCCAGCAGCTAAAAGCTGAAGTTAGAGATGAGAAACAGATTGTCCGGCTGCTCTGCCACAAAAAAAAAAAAAAACGGCTGATATCGAACCTCGTCAGCACTTTAACACAAAACTCGCCTCGACAGGACAGACGGAGCCAAGAGTGTATCAGTTTACATGCAGCAGGATTACAGAAATCACATTACCGCCGGATTATCGAAAAATACAGGGAGAGAGAGAAACACGCTCCTGTTTCTGAAACGTCATTAATCCAATTACAGACACCTTAAAACAGAATACACATGTTCATACATATAGGTTGCACCTGCATCACTTCTCTTTATTCGATCTCTCAGTCGACAGTAGTCTATGTGTGTGGCTCGTTACACTGGGAATTTGGACAGTTACACGTCTTTGCTCTCTGGTTATTTTGCATCGAACGGTGACAATTCATGGAAAATGATTTATTTGTATCCACACAGCCATCATCAGCGCACAGAGAAACAGTTTCCTCTCCTGCAGCTCTGTTATTCATGCTTTGACAATTAGACGCTCTTTGACTCACTCAAGTATTTAGAGAACATTTAAATGAGACAATACATGGATAAACTATACCCAGAAAAATGTTCTTCTCTGTAGACACTGCACATTTCTCAAACTCCAAACTGTTCTGCACTATTTTTATTTAAATGTAATGAAGTTTCTAACCTTGTATGCAAGCAGGCTTTTCTGAATTATACATAAATGCCCTTCAGAGTAAACTCGTAAACATGAAGAAGCACATCACCAGGAGCATAAATGTACAGAATAAATCTGCAAGGCAAAGAGAGTGCTTAACAAATGAGAGGAGGGAAATAATTAGCTGAGTTAGTTTCTTTCAGTAAATAAGTTCTCCTCCTCAGTGCACGCTTCACGCTGCAGCAGAAAACATGCCCGTGTGCACATATTTTGTGTTTTCTTTAAAAGCACTGATTTGTCTCCATGACAGAGCATGTGAGACTGAAGAAGACATCGCGTGTTGAACAGATGAATAAATGTTATAGCTGCACATACGAGCCGCATCTTTGACTTTTTCAACCGAGCTGCAAATTCAAAACAACCGACAATCATTTTTTGCATCATTTATTAAATGTTTAAAAGAACGGACAAGGCTGCCCGCGTGAAGGGGAAAGTTACCTCCCGCCCAGTCACATGGGGGGAGGGCCAAGGGAGGGTCCAAGAAAAGTCAAAAGCAAAACTGACCATGTTTTATTTTACACCTAAATCCTCACTGTGACCTCTTAAAGCAACCATAACACATTTTCAGTGAGATGTAGCCTGTTTCGATATATTAACCCTGGCTTTTATTTCTGGACGGACTTGAGGACTTGCAATAGAATAGTTGTCCCGGGACTTGCACAAAGTTAGGATAGCATAAAGGAAAGAAGAAGAAAACGAGGGAGTTGGCTTGGGCATTTGAGCCCAAAAGGAAGTCAACAAACTTCAGTCACATCAGCTCCAAAGGCTGCTGGGAGCCAAGCGGAGGAAGCTAATGTTAGCTAGGAGGCTAACGCTAACAGCGCTGATTGATTGTGCATTCGGTAGTTTAAATCATGTCCTTGGAGGGCTCATTTATTGGACCTTTTAGGGGACAAGTCATTTTTGGGGTTTTGCTTTTAAAATTATTTACATAAATAAAGTCCAGAAACATAATCACTGTTGTACAGAGTGATCGTGTATTAAGGTGACCTACGAAGATATAAGTGATAGAAACATGAAAACACTTAGTTAGAAAATAGAGAAATGAGTACTCGTTATGTGCTAATGTTTGCATGTTTCAAAGAGTTAGCTTTTGCAATGAGCTGGAGGTTGTTCAGTGCACTTCTTGACAGTGCAGACAAACATGAAGTTGACATCTTGATCTGGATTACAGCGAAAAGTTTTCATCAGATCCCCATGAGACTGTTGAATCCACTTAGGGACCCACGCTTACTCACAGGCGTTTACAGCTCCGTCAACAAACGTGTGTGTGTGTGTGTGTGTGTGTGTGTGTGTGTGTGTGTGTGTGTGTGTGTGTGTGTGTGTGTGTGTGTGTGTGTGTGTGTGTGTGTGTGTGTGTGTGTGTGTGTGTGTGTGTGTGTGTGTGTGTGTGTGTGTGTGTGTGTGTGTGTGTGTGTGTGTGTGTGCGCGTGCGCGTGCGTGTGTGCGCTCAGGCTGAGAGCAGCACGTACGTCCACACACCCAGAGATCCAGAAAGCAGGAGGACAGGCAGCCGAAGGTCCATACATTCCCCCGTGCTCAGCAAAACAGCCGTTAACCACGCAGGTTTGTTTCTTCACAGGGGGGGAGACTGAAGGATATCATATTGAAGAGTCAGTTTACTGTGTGATAACTCAGGTGTTTACGGTTTGAAGGGAAAAAGGAGCATTGGTAGCTTCATGCTGCTGCTGCTGTGTGATTGAATACACAGTGTTTGTTCTTCAGTTTCTTTCACATGTTTCTATGAACTCTGACGAAGTCTTCAAAACTATCTGTTAAGTCTGCCAGATGTGCAACAAAACTGGCTTGTTCCTGCAAATGGCAACTTCCCTCCAGAGGGTCTGGGGGCTCCAGCTGTTGAAGGACCCAAACAAAGACTCTCCCTCCATCCTACCCTTAAATCACCAGACCACGAAACCCCCAGGCTCTAGCCCCTAACCCTGAAACATTAACGCAGCACAAAGCCTCACCTTTCTCACCGCAAAAATAAATACACAGATCAATTCTACAATTCGCTTTCTCCAAAGTGACGTATATCCAAGAGTAACACAAGCAAGGATCTAGAAAAGAGGAGGCAACTTCAAGAAGTCAACACATTCCTTAATGAAAGCTCAAACAAATAATAAAATACACCTTTCTCAATTCTCTCTTCTCGCTCTCAAATCCTACTTACAAAGGCACGATCTCTTCTTCCCCTTCTCTCTGCCTCTCTGTTTTTCCTTCTTTTAGTTTTCACTCCTTTAATTAGATATGAGGACAGTGAGTGGAGTTGAAATCAGGGCGGGAGTGGGGAATGACCTATGAGAAAGGAGCCACAGGTCGAATCCCAGGCAGTCTGCTTGGAGGACTATAGCCTCTGTACAGTATATGTGGTGAACCACCCTAACGAGCCCCGAAGACTCAAATCTTAGCAAGTGCATTTGTCTGATCTTGAGTCAAAAATATCTCATTACATTTATCATAAGACAAATTCACCTGACAAGTCCAGACAAAGTTCTTATTCGAAGTTATAACAAGCAGAAATCAGGCGTCTTTAAATGTCACATCCTGATTTAGTTAGTATGTCTCATTTCAAGACACTGAAGGGACGGTTGCTCAATTCATCGATGTCTATTATATTTAGTGTGGGGAGGACATGTAGCAAAGTGCAGGAGGGTCAGTCAAACCCAGAGGCTGGAGGGAGGGTCTTGAAATGTTCAGAAATCTTCAACTCCTGCACATGAAAAGTAAGACAAAGCCTGACATGTCTTCACCTCCACCTCTGATCTGGAAAACGCCGCCCACTGAGGCATAGGCATCGGACCGGTTGTGATTCATTACGTATTGTGAGCCCTGCTCGTGTCGTTCAGTATCTTTTCTAATCATGTTCTGTACAATCTGTCTCAGTCCAGCCTCCACTCCTCTCCACAGAAATGTAATTCCACTCTCTCCGCCAGTCAAGGTCGTCCCACTGATGAAATTTAAACATTTTATTCTCCTTGGCGGGAACGCGTGGAGGAGGAGGAGTGGAGAGGCAGCCGGCCTGACATCACCATCACTCTCCTTCCTGTCTGCACTTTCTCTCTTTATTTCCTCCCCTCTCTCTCTTAGCCCTCGCCACAAGAGGACCATTTTGACCCGTTTCCTTCATGTTCCTCTAAAACGACTGATGTTTGTGTTATTTCATTTCTTTTTTATTTATTTCCTAACCCTTCCACCCTGTAGGGGATTCTCTGTTAAAAGGTCTATTTCTTACATTCCTCTCACTCCTACACTTTTCTATCATCTATTAGTCGCCTGTGCCAAGTTCTTGTTCTCTCTTCCTGTTGGTCAGGACAGACTGCACAGCAGACACACACAGCGCTGTTAATACTTTTGGGGGTTTGAGATTTAAACTTCCTGTGACGTCATTGATGCAAGTAGGATCGTTAGAAAGAACGTTTAAATGATGACTCTTTAAAAGCTAATTTCTAAAAGAAATGTAGAAATGTCATAAAAGAAAAAAAACAAAACATTATTTACTCTGGTTTTAGATCTGCGTGCCCAGCCTGTAGAAAAGTAATTTCAAACACTTGTAGAACTGTTAAAGGAAAAATGTGTTGTATGAAGGAGTTATGAATTATAAAGCATCATAATTAATCATTATTAAGCCCAAGAGGCAGACACAGTTGTCCTTTGCTTGAGGCTGTGGCCTGCATTGTTTTGTTAGCCGGCTAGTGTTAGCAGGCTAATGTTAGCACGCTTTAGTTAAATCATTCGCCCTTTAAATGATGCATCTTTTCAAGCTATGCCTCCACAAAGAAACACAAGGACATTATCAGTCTTATAAAGCATCTTTTGAAGAATTAAAACTGCTGAACCTTAAAGTTATGACATGGCCACTTTCAGAGCACTTTAGCGTCACCCTTTTAAACCAAACAAAGCTGTCCCTTCAGCCACCCTGGGGTCCTGAACCATGACTGGTGAAAACACAGAGAAGTTGGACTATTTTAGATGACGTTATTTTAAGCGCCTGTCACCCCTGGGTGGTGAGGATGACATAACGAGAGCAGTCAGGCCAAAATTCACTCTTCATCATCATCAAAACAATCAATTAAAAAACCTCGGCAGTTTAACTCTTTGAACCCAGGTCATCAACTTTTCAAACACTAACTTCTCTCTAGCTCTAAAGGTGAGGCTTTCACCTTGGCCGAGAGTTCTTCATTGATGTGGCAGCTTGTGTCACGTCTCTTTCATGCCGTGCTGACACAAACTAAATGAAGGAAGAAACGTTTGAAAGAAGTTTCACTCTCACGTCCCCGAGGGGAAATTCTTCAATAAAGCGTCTGGCTGACTGAAGTAATGAAATGTCAATAAAGCTGCAGGTAATATATGATTCTCTTCAAAGTCCATGCACATAAACACATTCAATAAAGTCAAAATATTCACACATGGATACCTAATATATATGTAGAGAAGAATCCTCAGTTTCTTATCACTCCTCAAAATCAAATAATGACGATCTGCTGTGTGGACTTCCATTTTTGCTCTTCTTCTAAACATCCAACTCCTCAGGCTCCAGACCCCACCCCATCTGTCTACCCAATTTTCTCAGCTACCAGCTTTCTCCCGGACAGTCGGGTGTGTGACACTGATGAGCCAAGAGGTCATTTGTCCTGTGCAACACGGCCCCTCTGCCGCTCTGAGCTCTGGTCTGCAGTATTTATGACTTCTTTGTCCATTTCTAAACCTGTCTTTTTGCTCTCTGTCCCTCTGCTTTGGGTTTGTCACTTTGTCTCTATAGATGTTGAAAATGTGAGAGAGAGCGCAGACGTGATGGATAAAAAGGAAGCAACAATCTGAGCAAAACGCGACAGCTTTAATAACTTGGCCCTAACCCAGAATCTTCACCAAAAAAAAAAAAAGGAGGAATTCTCACAAAATCTCTTGAGGTCAAACGGGACTAGATCATCTCCGCCCCAGTTTTGGACCACTCTTTAAAATCAATAAATAAAAAATCTTTACAACCGTTGTATTTACTTCTTCAGTCAGCTCGCTGTAATCTAAAAACATTTACATGACTTTCATAAAGCAGCGAGTTATTTAAACCAGCTCTTGTACACACGGGGAGGACTCGGCCATCCTGTCCATTTAAACCTGACGTAAACATGATGTAAACACAGACTGCCAACAACACAGCCGGCGGGACTCGAGCTTCTCCTCTTGAAAGATATTTACACAGGATGTGTTTGATTTCTGCTTTATGTTTTAAATGTTGCTCATTCTTCCTTGAACCATTTTATTATGAGTTTCACTTCATTTTAAGTGTTTATGTTGCATGGGTTTAAAATAGAAGAAAACCAATCTCATTGTTTAATTGGCTTTTTCTCTCAGTATATTTTCATTTCGGGGTTTGGTAGAGGGTTTGTTGGCCGCAGTCTTTCTTGCTTTCATTAACTGGGGATTAGGCCAACCCTGTGTTGGTACTGAGCTCACTGGTGTGCTTATTCATTTATGAAACTGTGTGTGTGCCTTTGAGCTTTGAAGGCATTTTCTCATCTCAAAAAGTCTAGCTGGTCTATGATTTAATGAGGGCGCGTTACAGGAATATTTTTCCCGAAGAGAGACAGAACGAGAGGAATCAAGGACAGTCGGAGGAATAACTGTAAAGTCAGCTGAGACGTCTTAGTGGTAAATCCATCACATCCCCAGTGTCTTCACAAATGTCTAAAAGCAGCAGCTTTGCCAGCTTTGTAATCTGCCGCCTGACTTGAGTCCATTTTAATTTGCAATCAAGGCACATTACAGAGTAGCGTGTGTGTGTGTGTGTGTGTGTGTGTGTGTGTGTGTGTGTGTGTGTTTTGATGTTGCAAACGCTGCCTTTCTGCAAAGGATTTCTGAGTACCAGTGCACAAGTGAGCCTTGTTAATATCTCACTCTTGTCGTTCTCATTTTAATGATAATCACATATAAAAAGCAAACCACATGATTAATAAACACACCCATTGCTCCCCTTCCAGTACATGAGGATTAGTAAAGCATGCATTTGTAACTTTTTAAAGAAGCAATAAGACTCACTATTACAAATCAAAGGTTTTAAAGCCAGGAGCACTAAAAACATGTTTGCACAATACGATATACTGAAAGGGCTTGGCAGAGCATTGTCTCCTATTAGCCCTTTAAGTGTATACCAGATTAAGACTGCGTATCAAAAGCAGAGGACATGTATCTGCCTTGTTAGAGCCAGAAATGTAACAACAACCCGAAATGTTATATGCATTTTTTTGACAAAACAAAACATGTAATAACTGGTCGGTAATGTAATAAGATGCTGAACCCAAAACGCAGTAACTATTTGGCTAAGCATTTTGTTGAGACTGACGAGAGACACATATTAGTGTTACAGAAACACTGTATTTTATATTCTATGTGACCTTTAAGCCTGCGCTGGACTTGGCTGTGGTGTCTTTTGTTTGTTTTCTTTGTTTGTCTTTTTCGGTTAATGTGTTCCAGAAACAGCCTTTCTTCCATTAAACTCATCAGTCTGATGTGAATACGAGAGGCTCGCTTTATAGTAGGAAGCTTGTAATGATTGAGAGAAACCAAACTGACCAAATGCGATTAAAATAAAATTACACAGTGAACAACTTCATAAACCCACATTGTTTAGGCTGACTCATCAACTACTGCACTTAAAATGCATTACAACATCATTTCACAGGCTTTTCAATCCATTTTGCATAATATAATGAGATTTTTTTCCCCAGCCCTTTTCATAATCAGCATACGTTTTTTGTGTCTGTCAAAGCTGAAAATATTGCCCAGTCAGGGCTTTGTGCTTCCTGCCATCCAGCACATGTCGCTGGTCCCTGTGCTGAAGCTCCAATCCGTCATTTTATTTCCATTTTCTAACCACAGCGGGGTAATTAAGTTGCAATGCTGAAGCCTTTCAATGTCGAGTTAAAGCCTGCAGGAACCCATGCCGGGTTTCTTTTAAAGTCTGCATTGGATGACGTGCCTCCTGTTCGATGAAAGCCCAGGTCAAGTGTTTGTCAGTTTGAATAATGGGAAAGAGATGTAAAGATGTTGATCATAGATATTGTACAGAGATACAGTTATTGACCTCTCATACAGTATACTTTCCTCATGACTCACCTGTTATCTATCTCTAACCTGCATTGGCTAGTTTGCACATAATGAAATATGAGGATTAAACATGCTAATGATCTATTTAGTGTTTTTTTGTTTTTTGGGCAAGCCTGCTGGTTTGCAATGGTTAATGGGATTTCAGAAGGGTTTTTTTTTTTTTTTTTTTTTACAGGAAGTCCTCCCCCTTGTACCAACAGGTGTAGTAGGTAAGGTAAATAAAAAAAAAAAAAGTCTAATTAGCTCGTTTTTAATCTTGAACATATCGGGCACAGGGGGAGGTGTGCAGAACGAGTTCAAAACAAAACGTGGACAGACTTCTGCCTGTGTGTTCATTAAACCTGAACATGAAGTAAATGTTGGTTCGAACCTAATGAGCACTCTTTTCATTTGCATAGTTTGTGCTTCACTTCTAATCACTTTAACATACAAGCCATTATAGAGTCTGATGGCTGCTCTCCTCAGTAAACATTTTTAAAAGTTATTAAACCTAATGAGTATTGTTATTCATCATGCTGCAGGCGTAGCTGTAAGGAAGTATTCCTCCCGCTCTCACTCTTCATCTGTTCATTCAGAGTTTAACACTTTGACCACGAAGGGATTTGTTTCTATAAAACGCATTGAAATGTGTTTTCTTCTTGTTAACCTTTCCTGCATCTGTGTTCCCACCGTGGTCCGAGCACATGGGGGAGACTTAGGTCTGATCCTGGGCTGAAGCTGACTCACCTCCGTCACCTTAACTGAGCAGCTGTAAATAGTAAGCAGACACGGAGAGCTCGGCTTTTTTCTCCAGGAGTCCTGGCATTTTTTTTTATCACACACATACTCAAAGTGCACATACACGTTGATCTCACTGCAACTGTTTACTCGCATATGCTGTACCAAACACACACACACACACATGCACTGTTTTCCTTTCTCTCTCTCTCTCCTCACTCGCTTCACCACCCACACACCTGCACACTGAGCTATTCACAGACAGACAGATGTGCATCTGTAACTCTGTGTTTTCATTTTGCATCCCCATCAAGTTGATTTTTGATTTATATCCATCCTTGACCAGCAGCTAATGACTCTCTCATCTCTTAATCAGAAGGTTGGGGGTTTGATCCTCAGCTCCTCCTCCTTTGACTTTCACCAGAAATGTAAATAAAATGTATTATTATTATCATTACATGTCCAATGTGTCCTTGGGCAAGACACTTAATAAGAAGATGTTCACTTAAAAACATTCTGAATTTGGACAGTGATCATTGAAAGTACGAGCTGCTTAAAAACAGCTAGTGGCATGGCAGCAAGCTGTATAGTCTCTGCAGTGATACAGCAAGTTACTAAAAATAAGGACCCACATGTTACTAAGTCACTGCATTACTAGGTGAGGAGTCAGAGGCTGTGAGTCGTGAGGGTATCCAAGTTTCTTAGATGTGAAATCTGCGGACCAGATGACATAAATGATGCGAGCTTGTAATGATAGTGAGTTGTCGAAGACGACACCCAGACGCTCAAACTTAGGGGGAGAGGGAAACTGAGGGGTGATTCATAGTAAGTAAAAAAAAACAACACATTTTTGTCAATGTAGATGTGGTGCCAACAAAGTGAGCTTGTGTTTCATTTGAGCAATTTTCAGGAGAACCTGGATTGGATTTCCTTTAAGGATAAGGATAATTATAATCTTTATTGATCCCCCAATGGGGGAAATTTGGGTGTTACAACAGCTCCAAAAAACAGTAAAAAAACAGGGAATATAAACAGCATCAATCACAAAAAAGAAAAAAAGAACAGCTTTGAGCCAGTTTACATTAATTAAATAAGGGGGATAAAAAATACAAAGACTCATATAATACAAGGCATAACTTTAGGTAAGAGATGGAAGTAGGCGGGGTACGGTGGCTTCAGAAATAGAAAGTCCACAGTCTAAATGATTTGTGTTTTATGTGGGGTTTTTGTATGGTTCTTTTGTGCTGTCTTGTAAATGTTTGTTTGTATAGTGTTTTATACTCTCCTCTCTCCCCAAGGGGCAATACAGGTGTCATTTATTCATGTTTAAATCTACTTCAACAGCAGCACAAAGTGTCTGATGTTTTTTTCTGGTTTATGCTTTGCAAAGACCTTCAGGGCCTCAGTGCTGCTCTGCATGGTGGTCAGCTGCTCTTTAGTGACACATTTAGATTTTGTATTTCAGACGCACGCTTTCCCTGCCCTGTGCAGAGACAGCATGCACCTGTCAGACACTCCCAGCCGCAGATCAGTGTGTGATAACAGCTTGCTGCAGTTAACCAGACGTGCACAGAATGAATGAAATACTCCTGTGCATCACTCTGTGAATGAGAGAGAGACACACCTGCATCAATGAAATTCACACTCACACGTTTACTTAATAGAGCCTTTCTCTATGCAGGTCATCAGACATACCTGAGGCGGCTGATGTCAGTCGTTTCTATTCTATCTTCAAACAAAACATAACATCCTGCAACTCCTCCATCATCTCTCTGCATTGAACTGCTCGTCTCTGTAGTACAATGAGGGGGTTCAGCTCTGCTGCTGATCAACTTCCTTCTTTTTTCACTTTTTTTTTTTTTTTTTACTGACAGGAGGTCTTTAGATTTAAAAGCTTTTGTTTAAGTGCCAGCGCTTCCTTCACACCAGGCCTTTTACTTAAACTGAGAGAGAAACCTTTTCACTTACATGTTAATAAAGTTCAGGAGAGCAGATCAGCTCCTTTAGTATTTTAATTACCGCTCATATGGCGAAGGCTTCACGCTCCAGCGGGCCTTTTATTACTGAAGATTGAGATGGTTACGCTGACAAATTGCTGAAGTTACAGAACGAATGAGACACATGGAAATACGATGAGATAGTACATTATGGTGTGTGTGCAGCTGTGTGTGTGCATAGTGGGACATTAGGCTAGAGAGTGATGACATAGCTTGTTTGTGTGGGGTAGAAACCTTGAGTGTGCTCTTTATTCATTGGACTCCTCCATCTCCATCTCCGTGTGTTCAGAGAATGATGCTGTATTACTTTGATTTAAAGCACCTGTCAGAACGTTCAGTTTGGATTGATTTGGGCGCCCCCCTGTGGACAGAACAATATATGTTTTCTCTTTGCTGGTCATGTCCTTTAAATGTACAGGTGGTTTTACGCAGGTCTGCCATTTTTTATTCTCAGTACACAGGACTTATGTCTTCTTGGACAGCTCAGGGAGGCTCATTTTATTTAAAGAGACATACACGACAAACGGAGCATGCTGAGAGAGCTGGTTTCTACAGAGTCACAAATCTTCTCTGCTGCTTGATTCATCTTATATTTGGACCAAAGCACAGATGTTTCATTTAGACAACAGGGGGACTGATTGAAAAGGTGGATTAAAGAGTTTTATATGTCCCCTTTAATATTGGCTGTGGAAAGTGTAAATGAGCAAGCTGTCTGTTCTGCCTGATCTGTCCTGTTCTCTGTGTGATGGGACAGCTTACCTGAATTATTAAGATACAGTTATTGATCACTCATTGGGGGAAATGTGTTTCTTAGAACAGCTCAAGAAAGAGGAGTACAATAAACAATGTAGTCATAAAAGAGCACAAGAAAATAACACTAGAGAACAGTGGAGAATAGTTGAGTTAACAAGTCTTCAGCAGGGATCTTTATCTCTTTCTTGAGGTCTCTGCTAAACTTTTTCAAATTTGTCAGGGAAGTTTTGCCCTGAACTTTTATATGGAAATCTTCTCGGTAGCAGCTTAAAAACCACCAGTAGGAGACTGACGACGGTACAGCTTCGAGACAGAGGCCTGAGATCTTGGGGATTGTTCTGGTAGTGAAGAGAACTCCAAGATGACTTTAGTTTATTAGAAATGTACTTCGGCCGGTTTCCCAAACTCACTGCAAATATTATTATTCATGCACACACCCAACTTTGATTGACACGCTCACCTTTACAATGTTTTTATGCCCATGGCAGCTGCTGTAAGGTGACAGTTTCCTGTTTCCACAAAATCAGAGATAAACACTCTCTCTCCACCTTTCTGCATTATTGAATAAATCTGAAACATTAATTAATTTACTGCCTTAAAAACATGCGTGCATGTATGAAGAAGCCTAAGACTGGGAGCCAGAAAAGTGACAAACTCACTATAACTGGAGAAAATGTGTGTGTGTGTGTGTGTGTATCTACATTACTGTGGCAGTTGACGTTGACGTTTTACTAACACACACACACACACACACACAGTATTATCCCGCCCCATGCTGCGTTGTAAAATAAGCAGAGGATGAGAGTGTCAGGTGTTTTTTTTTTCCCACACCAGATGGAAGCGAGCAGGTAACGTTTCATGTTGAACACACACATTCTACAAACGTATTCAGATATATTCAGAATCTAAAGCCACGTCTCACTGCGATATCTTTTTTTATGTGTGTATCAAAGTTTATCCAAGACTTAAGCACAAAGATGCCGAGCATATGGCTGCTTGTGTCAACAAAGAATCCGCTCTGTCATTTGCGTCATCCCTGAGGTGGATGACTGTTCAGGGTTTGGAAAGTTAGTCATCTTAAACAAACACAATATCCGAAGCCGCTCGAGGAACGCAGAAAATGACTCACAAATGTGACTGTCTGATTCTATCTGTTCAGATTGGAAACATTTTAATCACTGCAAAAGCCGGGATCTGCTGTGGAGAAACAAATGAAGAATTCACTCCGTGTCTGATGTATTGACAGCTGCAAGTTAGTCGCAGTTCTTGTTAAATAGAAGAGAAAAATTTTTTATTGATGATTACTCAGGAAATGCTAACAGATAGGCAGAGGCAGCTGCTTTGGGCCCCTGACCAGTAGGGGCCCCCTACTGTAAAGAGTGGGAGACCTTTTTGCTAAGGGCCTCAATGGACTCGAGAATTTCCTCTGCAGCCACATGATAAATAAATAGATCCTTCTTTTCCTCCTCTGCTGGTTTATTGACGGACATTTATAAGGTTAAGGATAAACTTGGTTGTCCCCTGCAGGAAATTTGCCTTTGGACCACCGAGCCACACAAAGCTGCAATCACAATCAGTACATCTGAAAATGATGATTGCTGCACCAGAGGCCGTGTCGCCCGCTGAGCAGCGCTGCTGGAGGTTTTTTAATCAGTAACAACACAGACGTTGAGTTGTTCATGTTAAAGGTGAGGAAGCATTTCTGGCCAGCTCTTTGTTGGACACTGGAGGGGCCAGCTTTACTCGTCTGCACCGGTACAGTAGAAAGCTCTGTCATGGCAGTCAGGTGGCTTTACTGTATTGAATAGACTTAAGACTTCCTTTCCCTTCTCTGGTAGGACAAGCCAAACATAGGACAAAGAGTATGTTTGTGAAGGACAATGCGGGTGCAGGTTATAAAACGTGGGTCTCCTCACCACGCTGTTTTTACTGAAATGAAGGCAAAGGTCAGTGGAGCATGTGGAGGCGTGGGTCAACTGTCTTCATGGACTGTGCACAGTCCATGCAAATCATTGCTGCTTTTGATTTGTTCATTATTTATTCATAGGAAGGAAGATGAACTGACGAGCTGTGATTGGATGTCTCTGGAGACTCAAAGTCACGTTCTCATGTTACTTTGTTCGGTCTTTCTTGCACACCATAAGTGCATGGGGGTTGTCAGTTGTTTCTCTCAAATGCTGTAGGAAACTGTCTTTTATTAGATAATAGAGGCAGCTAACATCATCCCATGATCGGATTGTCTGGAATCTTTTTTTTAACTGAGGTTGGAGGAGTGACGCCTGTTCCTGTTTTGTTTACTGTGGCGTCATCGTCACAACACCGTCCCAGACAGACACCTTCAGAGAACCAATCTCTTTACACTCCAACGCCTGAAGACACATTTAAAATGACAGTTTCATGAACCATGCATGTGTGTGCATCCTTGATGCAACAGCTATCCTCAATGTCTGAACACAGAAATGGCTCAGTGCAGAGCTGTTCTCTCACACATTCAAAAAAAAAAAAAAAAAAAAACGATTTCAAACCAGGTCATTTTAGTGGGCTGGACATTCTCAGCAGCAGCCTTAAAAAAAGAGAAAGTACAACATAAAAAAATGGATAGGCTTTTATTTCTTAAGCTAAGAGTACTTTCTCTGTTGAAATGCAACCCTGCTTTTCAATCAATCAATCAATCAATCTTTATTTGTACAGCGTCAATTCATAACACTTTAGAAAAAGCAGGCACTCTTACTCTTTGTCTGTTGACATTACAAAGAGCAGGTAAACAGACCATGCTTTTATTTTGAAATAGTGCAAGGATCACACACTGAAGTCAAACAGGTGAGAGGAACAAAGGTCAGCGTGTGATGTCATCAGGTAGATGTATTTGGACTGGTCAGCTGAGCAGGTGGAGAGTTTGTTTAAGTGAAATGAGACATTCAAAGATGCAGCGGGGTCTTTCTTTTACATCACTGAGACGACAGGGAGACGCTCAAGCCTAGTTTATGCTTCCGCGTCGCGTTCACGTGGTGTCTTTGTGTGGTTTCAGAGGTTTGCAGATGTTGTCTGTCCGACCACTAAACCATTCGATACTGATAACGGGTGAATTTAACACACTCGTCAGCCCACTGAGGAAGCAATACACTTTCGCTACTTTCGAATATCAACCGGCTGATTTTCTTCACCACATACTGAATTTTAATATTTCTGTTGTTACTAGAAAAGCAACTTCTGAGTGGACCAATCACAGTCCTTGCGGTTCACGTTGATGCAACGCATAGTCAGGATTTTTTTGAGGTGCGGGTCAGGATACGGCGTAGGGGGATCTATGGGACGCCTGAAAGGACAAAATAGATAAAATCATGATCTAACACAATGCATACATTAATGTCACACCTTCATTTATTTAAGATGATTAATTAGTCAATGTTGACTCATAACAAAGCAAATCATGAGCCTGGGTCTGCTGAAGCTCTCTGCTTGTTAAAGGGAAGTTTGTTCTCACCATGCTGTGACGGATTAAGCTGGGCTCTTGTAATATAGCCATAAGTAAGGTCCTTTACCTGCTTTTTGTAAAGTGTCTCGAGATAACATCTGTTATGAGTTCACGCTATACAAATAAATAAAGATGGATTGATTTCTGCGTTGTTGTTATTCATCAGTGTGGTATGCTTTATAACTCGTCATGTGATGAAAACAGTGGGAGCACAGAGATGATTACGTCTTGAAATAAGTTTGCTGGAGTGCTGTACATGATTTTGATTTGATGCAGGCAAAGTGTAACGATAAGAGAAAGGGGAAAACTGTGTTTGCACCATTACTAATACATCTCCCTCTTCTCTCACTTATCAGCAGTCTGTGGAGGGACGCTAATTCAACCGGCGCGTGCATCTTGATTAATATATCTTAGCAAACGTAAGGGTCTGCACCGAGGGCTTGTTTTCTAGGTAAAGTGTATGCATAATTCTCTCAGTTCATCTCCACCACACATGCACATGCGAGGAGAAGCCTCCCGGTGGGAAACAGCCGGAGCGATGATGATAAAATCTGTTTGACTACAGTCAGATTTCATTATTGCGTCTTTGTTCCTGCAGCTGCGCCAGCGTTGCCATTCAGACTCTGCGCTCCCGTACAGTAGCTCCCACCCATATTTCTTTTTAATCAAAGCCAACCTGTCACTGCCTGAAACCTGAATTCTCTCTCTCACAGGGCTAAGTGTGTGATCGGGATATAGAGTACTTATTATTTTTTTTAAATATAGATTTTTTTTTTTCACAGGCCTTTCAATTAGGATGCTAAATAATCCCACCAACACCACTAATCCTCACCACATGACGGCTCTGAGAAGACACACACACACACACACACACACACAGGTAAATTAACTTTCAGCTCGGCATGAAAATTGAGGGAGAAATCAATTTGCTGATGAAAAACCATTCATCTCCACCATTTATTCACTATTTATTATTTCTTGTTAGTCTGGATGTGTCTACCTCCTCCTGCAGAGTGCTGTTTGCTGATTGTTTCACAGGAATGTTAAAGTTGAACACATAAGCTCCCCACCATCAAACACACACACACACACACACACACCCCACAAAGTAGACCCATTCGGTACAAAGTGGCAGCACGCTACCAAATTGCCACCTACAGGCCAAAAATGCAACAGCATCTTGGGTAAATAAGAAGACTGAGCTCCAGCAGTTTGACTGTCTGCACTGTAACAGAGCCTGGGGGGGGGGGGGTTCTGGGATGTGTTTTAGGGGAATTCTGAATATTAAATACTGTAGCAGCCTAAAACCTCCCCGTACCCCTCCTCACCTCCTTCATACCCTCCTTTTGTTTTCTAACTGAGCTGTATCAGTCTTCCGTGTTTATTTGCGCTTCTAATTAGCCGCCGCAGACTGCAATAAGAGGGAGAGCTCTCATTCTTTTGTTTAATTGCGTCTGAAGACGAGGAAGGAAAGGGGGAGGGCGCACACTCTCGTCTAAAGAAGAGGGCATTGCACTTCCAAGGGATTTCCGATTTGCATGCAGCACACACTCTCAGCCTGTAACAAGCACAAGCCGGTCCTCTCTCTGTATCCGTTTTATTGGATAATGAAGGTTGTCTTTGTCCTGCAGTAACCTCATATAGCCAGACTTGCACTCGTGGCTTTTAAGGACATGAGGATCTGTCAGAAGTAAACGCTGGCTTCACATGGACATATTGGAAAGAAGAGTCACGGCGAGTTAATTTACACTCTTAGTTGTGAAGATGAATTATTTCATCAGGTTCGATGAGAATAAGTGTTCCTGACAGTCTATTTCATCAACCTGAAATAAATCACAAACTTCTCTTTCTGCTTTTGTGCCTCAAAGTGAGCTAATAAGGGTTTGCTGTGAAATGAGCAGAGAGAGAGAAGGGACACTGTGAAACATCTGGACCCCTGGACACTTAAAGGTCCAGTTTTAACGAACACAATGACATGTATGTGTAAAGCCACTAGTGCTTTATCTTCTCATATTCCACATGCTTATATTAAAGATTTGTATTGTTTTACATGCCTCTGTTGATTACAGGACAGTGGATAGAGAGAGTGGGGAATGACATGCAGCAGAGTGCAAACGGTCCAAACTGAACTCGTTGTGCTAGCTTCAAGTGCTTCGTGGTAGAGTCGGTCATCTCTGTACCGGGAGGTCAGGGTTTTGATCCCGAGCTCCTGCATGTCTGTTGTATGCAAGACACTTAACCCCAGGTCGTTCCCGCTGCTTCATCTGTGGTGTGTGAATGTGTATGAATAGATTAGTTCCTTCTGACGGTCTCCTCACACAGCAGCCTCTATACCATCAGTGTGTGAATGTGTAGCTGTGACCTGCAGTGTGAAAGAGCTTCGAGTAGTCAGAAGACTAGAAAAGAAATATACAAGCTCAAGTCCATTTACCACTAGATGCATTCTCTGTGAATACTTCAGGATGTATAATGTTAGTGCTAAGTTATCTGGCGCCCCACATGTTGATGTCAATCGGGCTACAAAGTACAGAAGGGGAGTGGCTAAATCTTGTTATCCTGACTTTTGAGCCAAGTTTTGATGTCTGTGTTTTTTTTTTTTTTAAGATGCTGCTCTTAACAGATGTCCCAGAGAATGTGACTTCATGACTGCTCATAGTGGTGTTCATGACACAAAAGAGGGAAATGTTTATGTATTTAATTGGAAAAGGACAGAAAACTGTGGGATTAAGGAAGAAGACAATGGTAGATCAGTGAGTTAAAGCATGACGCATGATGAGAGCTGAAACTAACACGAGATTGCAGTGGATAGAGTTATCCTGCACTTTCACTTTTAGGGCCATCATATGTTATTAGATAGCTAATTATGCTGTTTTTATTGATGACTCCAGATATCTTGGCAGTTGTATGACTAGAAATTAACATACACTTGCTAAGATGTATTTTTTTGCATTGTGGTAGGTTTTGTTTTGTGGCCAAAAAAATAAAGAAATATAACAGCATTTCTGCACTTTCCTCTGTCTGGCGTGTTGACAGTCTACTAAAAGAAGTAACATCCTCTACTTCCTTTTGGCTGTTAGTAACCCCAGAAAGTCTCGAGAGATTGATGAAATTCACCACTTTATGAGTCAGCTGCAGACACATCCAGAATGCATCTCCAGCTCATGCTGTGCAGCTAAAAGCAGCCGCTCAAAAAAGCAGGATCTGATGCAATGGTTTCCTGACTGACACGGTACAAAGTGATAGGTATGAAACACAGCCGATAATTGACTGAAACACTTTTATATCACACAGGAAGTGAGTGTGCCGGTCATAATTCTCCAATGACAAAAGATCTTTGTCTAACTGTCTTTACAAGATTGATATGTAATTTTAACTTAAAATAGGTCCCATTTGTTTTGCCTCATGAGGCTGCGGCGTCAGATGCCCGTACGTTTCATTATTCCTGCAGCAAAAGATGTGCTGTCGATTATGCTTGCTAACTTTTCCCTGTAGCATGACGAGGTGTCCCGCTTTATAGCATTTTCATCACTTGTCCCGGGAATAGATTCAATGTCTCCAGCTTGATAGGCTCTCGTTGCCTTTCTTGGTTAATGTCAACTATCTGAAACATCTACATGTGGACTATCACGATGGCCTGTTTCAGAGGTTAATCAGTCAACACACACACACACATTGGATCAAAGGCTCGCCAACCTGTCACCATCAACGCTGCCTAGGTTACGCCACAGTGGCACAAAAACAAAGCCCCAATCTACTGGTATGCACATCAAGGTTCAATATGTGAAGCTGGTGATTTCCAGAAATCTTTTTTATGATATCTGCAAGAAGTTTTTTTTTCTTTTTTCTTTTTTTTTTTAAATTGTGCATTGAGGTATAAACGACGTTATGCTTCACACTACATGTTGAACTCACAGGAAACGCCTGGCTCATGAAGAGAGGCGAGCTACAGATACATTCCTCCTGAAACCAAGAAGAAGGATTGTCTGACAGATTAGGGTTATAGGAGCTAAAGTCATGTGCAGGAGTCATACTCATACAGGTCAGCTGATCGGTCGTGGTAGGAAGCTAAAGTTGGCCGTTTTTCCAGTTTCGGATTGCAAAACGAATCTCTTGGATGTACAAAGGAGTCATACTCATAGTGGAGACATGCACAACCTGCAGTGTGTGTGACTGATCAGCCTGTGGTGAAGCAATGTTGTTGATTTTTATTAGCTAATAGTTTGTATAGGTTATAATGACATTATACTTACTTATACTTAAACTATCTCACTGCATTGTTACATCATGTTCTATGTTGTTCAGCACATCTGACTTGTTGGCTTCTGGTCCCCCTTCTTACTTGAGAAAAATGCATCAACAACTTTGGGTGTCATTCAGTTCACTAAAATGTTAAAGAATTACCAGAAACTTCACTGAACACTTTGCAGTTTTATTCTGTCAGGTTTTTATTATTATTATTATTATTATTATTATTATTATTATTGTGCCTGATTTCCTCTCATGCAGACACTATTCCCAACATCTCTGACTAAAAGAGAGGCTGGGTATCCTTTCTTATGGCAGGTAAACATAAAACGACCTAGATTCCATGTCATTTGGTGTCTGGCGCAAAGACTTATGACAGCCTGAGAGATTGTCTACCTTCGCCAAGGTGTCTATCAGCATTCTTTCAATCTCTTTTAGATAAGACTCTCAGTTCAGAATCCCAAAGAGCTGTCTGGCCTTGGACAGAATCCTCAAACATCGAGCAGTAAGGTGGCAGCTGAGATGAATGTGTGTGTGTGTGTGTGTGTGTGTGTGTGTGTGTGTGTGTGTATCGATGTGCGGCTGAGTGTTTGGATTAACTTTGAAGTTTGTCATTGACTTAAACTTACGAGGTGGCACTTCCACTCTTGTGCCAGAATCCAAAAGAGGAGAGAAAGAAAACCTCTGTCTGCATCTGTTTGGGCAATGCAGACGTGCAAAAGACTCTTGTTTTCCCAAAACAGTTAGAGGAAGGAACACAGCTGACACGGACATAAGAACATTCATTGTGTTTAGTTTTGTATGCTTGCCGGTGTGCAGCGTGTTTCTTTGTACACACTAAAAACTTTGGGGTGAAAAACCTCTGCCAGCTGTGACAAATAGGTTCGTGCTTTTTTACAATGATTAAAGACGCACCTGCATTGAAAGAACAAATCTCATTCTTGACTGTGCCTGTGCTTGTAGGGATATGAACATTCATCAAAGGCTCTTAAGCATTGATTTTTATATCTCTCTGAAATTTCTTTCATCCAACACCTAAAGGTTATTTTTTTTTTTGTTCATAATAAATAAAGCAAAAGGTGCAGCTCTGTCTTTGTAAAATGTCAGATTGCTCTTGGAATACATAGTCGAGCCTTCAAAACAGTCTTCTTTTTGAGATTTAATAAAAAAAAGTTCAACAAATCTCTCAATAACTACTTTTGTAACAGAAGTTCTGCCAAGTCAAAGATTTATTCCAACGTTTGTCCTGCAAGTCAAGATGCCTGCTGTGCTGTATGAGGAATAGAAATTGGTTAAAGATAACATTTGGGACTTTTTGAATCCAGCAAATCTCGCCCCTGAGCACCAGTATGCTTCTGTCTGGTGACACAGCGCCAACCCACCCTCGCCTTGTGTTCACACATGGGAGTTATGGAATGCAACGCAGCATCATGGAGCAACATTAAGCTCAAGCACCGGACAAACTTGTCTTTTACTGAAGCTGCAATCACCTTTGACCTGGACTATTGTGTTAGCGGGGTAATGCTAGACTTTGTTTTCATGTATTTCTGTGTTTATGTCTGTAAAGCACTGTGAATTGGCTTGTGTCTGAACAGCCAAATATAAATAAACTTGCCTTGCCTAATGTTAGCACACTTTAGTTAGCTCGTAGCTTCATATTTATACAGAACTAAAATAACTAAAAACACTTACATGACATCCAAATAAGCAGTTAGTATGTTGTTTTTCTTATACACACGCCCCCTCCATGTAAACCTGATGTAAACACAGCTCCAACAACAACACAGCCAGCGGGACTCGAGCTTCTCCCTCACTGTGGACAGTCAGGACTCAGAGACATCCTGACTGAGAGCAGAACTTAATGAACACCAACAAACGACTCATCGTAGAATCACTGCAGCAGGTTATTTATAAGGAAAGAACGCAAGGCTTATTTTCTTTTACTACTGACCTGGAAAGAACAAAAACTCCTTTGAAGTTTTATAATAAATAAATCAAGGGACTTTCACAGGTTTATCTCTAAAAGTTTGTTTTTTCTTTTGCTTAATAAAAAAATGAAGTAATTGCTGTGATTTACACATGAAAGGTGAGAGTGAGAGCACTCTTTACTTTATATTAAAAAAAAACAAACATCTGTTGTTTACCTTTGATGACAGCACTTTCATAATAACCACAAATCTGATGAAGGTAATTAGGGTGATAGAAAGAGCCTGTGATGTCCAAAATATTCAAATGATGCTGTCATTTGGTTCTGATTTTGTCCTGGACCTCTCCACCCACTCTTTACAGCCAAGCTTTCCGCTGCAAGCTTCGCAGTACTGTAGGTGACGCAGCCTCATTGAATGCACCTGGTTGTATAAATACACTGCTTGTCGGTCCATGTTTGAAACTTCCTGCATCGATCCCAATATGCGCTGAGCGACTCTGGCTCTTCATCGGAAATGAGTCGTTCAACATTGAGACTCTGTCTGTCGTTGAACAGTGGAGCCCTACGGTTAGAGACAAACTTTCAGTGATCAGGAAAACAAGTCGACCTCTTAACTGCATGACTCTAAAATGAATGATCTGTAAAAAAAAAAAAAAGTGTCTGTTGAGAATATTCTGAAACCTGGGTTTAATCAGTATTGGTCTGTCACAGCTTGACATTTCACTCTCACATGTGGAGGCGAGCTGAAGCTTTCACACGTGACGAGAACACCAGTGTTTTTTTTTTTGTTTTAAGTTTTTCGATGCTTTGTGAATTAGACCATGCTCTGGAGCCGTAAGCAGGAACAAATGATGCACAATTTCTGAAGCTATTAGCGGCGTAATCCATTCTCAATGACTCAGGCCCTCAGAGAGTTATGTAATGTTATGTGAAAATGATTCGAAAGCGGAACTTAATTGAAATCCAGCATTAAAGAGGGGTGCAATGTAGAAGCATAAATGTAGTTTGAGCCAATTATAGTCACATCTAATGTAGGGACTGAAGAATTTCATGACAAGAAATGACAGCAGGAAGAGAACTGTGTTGTAAATATAGACCGTGCTTAGATACATGCCGGTGTCTGTAGCCGATCCAGGAGGCGGCGTGTGCCCATGCGCGCCGCTGAATTTAACATTCTTCAGATGAACATATGCAGCCGTGTGTGCACCTGCCTCCAGAGGCATGGCTCCATATCACTACACTGATTTGTCTGACAGTAAGGCTCTGGCTGTCTGATATTTCTGAGGCTTTCTGTGCAACATCAACACCTGAGGCATACATATTTCATGCCTCTTCCCTCTCTCTACCTGAATTGTGATGAGCACTGGAGGTCCACAGGGTTCAGTTACACCTTAAAGATCAAACATTTCCGTGTCTACGCATTCAGAGAAACTCTTTGACAAGTGGGCTGAAGAGGTCAAGAAAAGCAGCGTGTGGCTGGCTTCACCTGCTTCTTCTGTTCACACCATGTAGCCAGCTTTCTGCCACACGCTGGACGTGTCTGGGTGATAACCTGGAAGTGGCGTGACTTGAGTTTCTTTTGGATCATATTTACACTAAAGATGAGAATTGTTCATCACAGGACAAGGCCAATAAAAAAAACATTTTGTGGGCAAACTCATACTGATGCAAAGACAACAAGATTAGCATCACAAGGCTAGGGCTGCTAAGAACAGAGCCAAACTACGAAGTCTGGTCTGGTGAATGCAAGTGTTGTGCTATGTTGTAGTTTGTGTTGTGTGAATATATAAACAACATTTACTGCAGCATAACGATGTCATATGCCCATTTGGTGTTAATGCTAATTAACTAGCTCCCTGCTAGCAAAACTATCTGTTAGCATAGGATGCCAAGGGGCAGCTGGGTTATGTGTCATTCACCGTTTAACAGTATGTTTGGTACAAACATGTTAGAACTGTTTAACAGACAGCATAATAATATAACATGAACGCCTTTAAAGAAAAGACTCAAACTGCCGGTCACAGTCTGGCATGAGTGGACTGAGGCAGCCAACACAATGAGTCATACCAGTTGGTTCACTACAGAAAACATGACAAATGACGCTAACAGTTCACAGAGCCTTGATCACTCAGCCATGTTGACCAGGCACGGTGCTACTCAGCTCAATAAGTATGAGTTATTTCAGAGTGGAATCAAACAACACAACGTCGTGAAACTCTAAATATATCTTGTTTCCAGTCTCATCGGGTGGTCAAGACTGAAAACCGGCAGCTGCTCGTCTCATGCTATCGGTGCAACCTTTAAACGTAGTTTAAGTGACTCAACCACGAGGTTACTCAAAAAGGATTCATATTGAACCCTTTACAAGTATTCACAGAGCTCTGTAGCCCGTGTGTCATCTTTCGTTATTCATTGTGACTGATGTGATTGATTGTACATTGAACATGCCTTTGTTACCATAACGATACAAAAGGCAGAGTCCGTGCCCATCTCGACGACAAAGGCTGAGAGGTTGCTCTGTTCAATTTTTCTGCTTCAAGCTTTTCAAAGTGTGTAATCCAAAGTCTCATAGGACAAGGCTGCATGTTCTAATGAAATAACATTCAACCTTTAGTTTTCCTTTATAGGGCTGGATTTCATGAAGGGAGGTTGTATTTGACAAAACCCTCATGATCCTGGAGCACGCGGGTGGCGAACTTTAAGACGTGCCGTCAGCATCTTCACCTGTAACCCAGCACCTCGCTCCTTTTTTATAGGGAAACTGTCTCACACATTTAGAGGGGAGTTGCTGCCCGGCTTTATGTCACCGTTCATTACTGCCAAAATAAACTTTTCCAGAGAACACCTGTTCCTAGGCAAACAGAAACGGCCTGAATTTTCAATCTTCTTTTTGATTAAACCATCAGTGCTTGTTTTCTTCTTTTTTATTGCACCGTATAAGCTCGTTCTTATAAGGTACGAGTTAATGAAAAAATATTCTCATGTGGGACTGAACGTTCCTAATACATTCTAATATTGTCCTACATTGATACAGAGCACACCGTGTGTTCATTGGCCGCAGCTTTCTCATTAACTAGTGTGATTAATTACCTTCTCGCAGCATTCAGCTCAGAAGCAGGCAGTAGCTGCGGAGGCTTTGATTGGACAAACGCTGCAGGTGAATAGATGGGAATGTTAATGAGGAGATTGTAAGCCAGCTTTTGTGCTCACATAAGGTACTGACGAGGGACCTGTGATCACTCAGACAATGGTGGACATGTCTTCTTTTATTTGAAACAAACTCTCGGACAGCTCAGCTGACGAGTCCAAAAGTAATATCCACCATGTGACGCCTAACATTTACCTTCAGCACTGCACATGAAGTCCCATCACCCCACCTCATGTTCAGATGGGAACTATGGCAACTAAAACAAATGTAACTTTTTAGGGAGAACCAGCTAATTTAGATTATGCTGTAAAATCTGCACCAACAAGATCCATGTGAAACAAGGAAAAACACCCAATTTGAGCTGTCACCTTGTCTTGCTGCCGTGATGGGGCTTCGCTTCAGCACTAGGCTCTGTCTTCAGTGCTGCTTGCACATTGTTTCATCGAGGGAATGTTTGTATCTGTCACTGATTATCATGGCACCGTAGTTCAGAAAATAATGCAATAAATGAAATTCAAAATGTAATGTTTTTATTGCTGGCAGTTCAGTTTCTAACCCCGGATACATGGACTTATTTGCTAAGTAGATAAGATGGGGGGTGGGGGGGTGGGGTGCGGTAATACTGCATACCATGCTGTTGAGTGATAGCAGGCGAATGTTAGCACACTTTGGTTAGCTCATAGTTTTCATATTGCACATACAATGACACTAAATGACCCTGAATTTAAACTTATGTGACATCCAAATAAGCAGTGATGAAGGAAAGTTATTCTTCTTCTCTTTAGTCCTTAACTAAAACAGCTTTATGCAGAAAGCCATCCCATCCATGTAAATCTGATGTAAACACAGCTCTGACAACTGTACAGCATGCAGGACTCTGCTGTATTTATGTGTCAAATGTTGCGCAACATTAAAATAAGATTCTGCTGACAATAGCTTTTTCTCTTCAGTGCAAATAATACAGTGTAAGGACATTATCAACAGCTGTATCCTGATGAACTAAAATCAGTTGATCTCAGTCTGTTTCCTTCTACATTCCTGTGTCTTTACCTGTTTCTCATCTCATCTGAGCTTTCTATTTCTTCTGCCTGTTATATTTCTCCTTCAGATGCCAAATAACCCTGTTTTCTTTATCGTTGTTTAACCCCACAAGGTTGGATGATATTTTGAGATTCCAGCCCTGGCCACCATGCACATTGTAGTGTAATTTGCATGAATAAACAGAGCATGGAGCGGCCGTGTAATGACCTATGAAAACGCTGTAGGCAACACTGTCAGCTTTGAGATATGCAGGAAGTCAAGGGGCATTCCATGTTGAATAATGAAGCTGCATTATCAGGTATTAAAAGTGCAGGGATTAATATTTAATGTGTCTCCATATGATGACAACTTTCTGTAATCAAAGTAACTATGGATGTGGAAGGATCAAAGCAAGGTCGGTGCTTACAAATACACCCTCTGATCCCATGCGTGCCTTTTTGCATATTGAACAGAAACGTGCAGTACAGAGCTCTGTTTAAACATGACGTTCAATTCCAGAACAGCCCATATGTGCAACCACTGTGATTATACCATGAGCCTCCTGCAGCCTCAGAGGTAATTAATAAAGAAACTATAGTATAACCTAAGACATGCTCATAATTTGAGGATATTTTTGATACAAATATGCAACATAGTAGGGATGACGTCATGGTTCATCCTAAAGGCTCTGCTACAACGCCTTTTTCCATTCACACTTGTAATTTGATGCAACATGTATGAAACAAGAGCAGAGTGATACCAGCTGTTGTGCACCAGCTGAATGTGCAGTCCTTATCAAACTACACTAATTAGCTTCACTGAGGTATCGGGCCCCTGCAGCCTGCAGCTTTGTATTATTGGAGCCTTTTGGGTACACTTAGAATGACCACTGAGTTATTCAAGATGACGGATTAATGTTTAAGTAATGTAGTAATGTTAATAATCGAGGGGAAGCGTGAAATTCCTCAGGGTTATTCCTCATACTATAATCAAGACGTCAACATCCATAAGCGTAGCATCCCTATAACAAAATGGTCATAAATTCATTCAGAAGAGAAATAATGAAATAACAAAGTGATTTCAAACTCTGCCTTTAAGTGCATATCTCTTTTCTCTACCTTTGAGGGGTCCCGTTAAATAAAAGGCCCCCAAGTGTTAATAACAGAACCATCAAAAATATTTATGTTTAAGTTTCAAAAGATCAACAGAAGCATTTTTTTGTGAAACAGCAGTATTGAATTATCATTGGATTAATATTGTTTAAATCAACAGCCAACAGACCCACTTTAAAAAAAAAAAAAAAAGAAAAACTTTATTTGTGCCTCTGGGGGTCAATTAAAATGTAACTGAAACCAGCAATGTAAGCAATAAAGCCCTCAGGGGTCACATTTGTTTTTTTAAAATGTTCAAACTAAACTAAATTTCTTGGCATTTTTTGAACATAATACCCATTGTAAAATGCTGGTTGGGAAAATGTCATGCTTCAACCTTCAATGTTACAAAATTAAGCAACTACATGCAAAAAAAACCTTGCAATTCCTAAAGTGTCCACTTGAGGCTGGCTCCAAAAGCCAATGAATCCCCATTTGGTCCTTAGTTTAAACGCATTTTATTTTCCAGCAGAAATGCACGCGTTCAGTCTGGTAAAGAAAAAAATACTTATTCTGCTATCAGTCTGTCTTTACTGATAACGACTGTACAGGAGATAGATTTTATTATTAGGTAAAGAGTTAGGCAAACATTTGCAAACATAATTAGGGCGTAATGCACGCCTTGACTCCACCTTTTGGCCCATTGCCAGATCGTTTGAACGTTGGGTTCACATTTCCAACATGGCGTAGGCCAATACTACAGACACTATAGAAACCATTGGAAGACGTTAGTGGGATCATGGCCATGCTTGATGCAGTCGGTATAAAGTTTCCAGTAACCAATATCGTTTTTTTCATTATACAATCTCATTTACAGTACTTGTCAAACTCTATGAAATATGTGCACATATTTCCCAGACATGATCTTTTTTTGGACTGTCCTGGTTCCGAGGTGAAGGTGTCAGGATCTAGTGTTTGAGTTATCTGTATAACTTAAGTGATAACCTGTCAGTATTACATTGGATTATAACCAGTAATAACCAGATAGACATGAGAGTCGTTCCACTCTTTGTCTTACGCTGTTTACACTCCCTCCTTTACAAATGCATGCTTTCGACTTCTTGCTCGCTCTCTGTCTTCCTCTGCTTTTTTCTTTTTTCTTTAAAAATAACTTTCTCATCCAGTAGCGATGCGTTTTCAACACGACAGGGCAGCCTCCAACTCGTGCATCTCTTTGAGGGTCATGAAGGCGGGTCGGCTGACACGGGTTGACACAGGTTTGACTGATGTCACTGTGTCAGTCTGAATTAGGGACTTGTCTTTCTTTAAGGCTAAACAAACCACACTCTTTCCCCCTAAAGTAACAAGAGCGGTCAGCACTGTCGCTTCACACAAAGACGTTTCTAAGTTTGAATCAACCAGCAGAGTTTTGGTGTTTTACTTGTCTCCTCCAGGTGTTCCAGCTTTTGTCTTTCTGAAGCACTTTTCACACATGCAAACACAATTGTTGAGAATGTCCCAAAAATCTTTGCGGTGAGCTACTTGTGTGAACCTGACTTTATCTGGACTTGTTCCAGCCAACACCATTGTGGGATTTCTGCAAGATGTGTAAACACAGCAGCTTACTTTAAGGAAGAGGTCAGTGATCATGAGTCAAGGTGCATGCCTGCTACGACTCTGTTGCACATAATGAAAGCGCTCCATTTTCTTTTTTTTCTCCTCTCTGGTTTTTGCTGGGTATTTGTGCGCTTATGTGAAGCACTGCATCTGACTTGGTGGTTCACCTGTCAGTCCTTTTTGTACTTGATCCCGAGACCCCCCTTAATAAGCATCTTGGAAGGATTTCAGGGCAAGGTTGTTTATCATTTTCAAGAAACTTAAGGAGTGCATGTGGGAAAATCTTACGTTTAAGATCTGCAGTACACAACGATGTTAGCATGTAATCACTTCTTGAAAAGGGTAAGTTCAAAGATATATTCTGGTACTTTCAGAGAAGAAGTCCAGGAGATGTCACACTTTAGCACCAGTCTTTCAGACCAGAACAAATCCTACCTCCGCTGTCCCTCAGCGCACTGCTCCTCCCTCAGTGTTCAGAAAGAGAGCAGCCGTTTCTACCAACTCATCCCCATTCTTATATGAAGACCAAAGCTGATTAAGTTCTTTCTTCTTTCAAGTTCTTGGCCCAAACAAAGTATTGTCCTTGCTTTATAAAAGTCTGTTTCTGCTTGACGTGTTTCTCCTTGTTGCCATTGTGCAAAACACACACATGCAATTTTTTTGCCTGGCTTGGTAAATCGCATTGCGTGTACTACCCTAACTTTCTATTTTTGCATTTTCTCCTCCCAGTATTTTGCACGCTGAGGCAGAAACGCCTCCTTTTGCATATTCATTAAGGCAAACGTACTATTTGGACAATACGTGTTGTTTTGCTCATATGAAAGACGCAATCCTCACTGCACGCTGTTAGTAGATCAGATAGCACATTTTTTGCTGGTGGTCTCGAGTTTGCACACGTTTTAATACACACAAACGTTTAGTAAATCAGGCCCTAGGTGTCTTAGGTTTAGCTTTGTGTTATCTCCCACGACCTCCTCTGGGAAATGACTTTCCTCCTTATCGAAAGTTTTCTCGTCCTTAAACTCAGGAACATTCATGACATACATTAGACATTTGCACGTGTCCTCTACCCAACCTTTCAGATGGACCCAGTGAAAAACTGCAGACAGTAATGTTACAGTAATGGCATTATGATATGCAAAGAAGCCTAAAGCCTTAATCACTTTCTTTTTACCACTGTGATCCAATTTCTGGACCATCGTTTCCTACTTAACTTATATCCACCGCTGTCCCTATTGTACATGCATTTCACATTACGTTAAGCCTTTAGCTTTCCCTGAGCAGCTTAGCATTAGTCAGCTACTTAGAATTTTGTTGTGCCCAAGAGCCCACGTTGCCAAACAGATGCCATCTCAGTGCATCCACATTTCCAGAGACATAAGCTGCAGTTCTGAATTTTACATGTAACTTTCCAAAAAAATGTTCCTCATCATATTCTGTGTAAAAAAAATAAAAAATCCCACACTATCACTGCTGAAAAATGACTTCTGTAGAAAGCCACTGGCGCTGGTTCACTGCAGGCTTATTAGAACGCCTCCACCAGTTAGGAATTCCCTCGTTATACCAAATCTGCTCGTTTCCTTAAAATGCCCTTCCCTACTTATTCTTCCCTACAACATTTTTCCTCATCTCCATTCATTTGCATATTCTTTACTCTCATTGACCTTATATAGAGCAGTAAAAATCATTTCTACCGTGGAGATCCCACTGAGCTTTTCTTCTTGCACATCCCCTGTGCTGTTGGTTTCCTCCGAGGCTCTGATCTCCTTTTTTTTTTCTTCTCCAACCTGCATCCTTTTCCGATCACCCCCTCCCACCCGCTCAAAATTTGCATATCCCAGGTGTGGACGCTTATCCTGCATCGGAGCTTTTTCCTCCCCTGATATGTCCATTTTTTTCCTTCCATGCTTAACTGTTAATGTTTCAAGAAAGCATCATCCTGTCGCGGCTGCTCCTTCCTTCCTGCCTTCTTTCCCCTGGAGTTTTTCTTCACCTTCCTCTCATCGTCCCTCCCCAGCCTTCGTCGCCTCCTTGCAGAATTCCTTCCCTACTTCTCCTTCTTCCTTCTCCTGTCTTGTAGACACCCTCTATTTGCCACTGTGTTCCAAAGTGACCATATCTCGAGACCTCGGCAGCCTGAAAGAGGTGATGAGAAGCTCAGCAGTTCCCACAAGCAGCAGGCAGGGAAACCACAGCACTGGTTCACACCAAAGGCATTCCCTCTATATCTCCTCGCCTTGCTTCCTTCCTTTCTTCATTCTCCCTAAGCCCCCATGGAGGCTTTCAGAGCGGCTCTAACCTCTCGACACGCTCGCTGTACTCCCTCCAGCTCCTGTCCAGCGGGTGATTACATCTGTATGCTACAAGCAGTGAGAGGGAGTGTGAGAAAAGGTAGAGGATTATGTCTTCACTCACCTGTGAGTGCACGCTGGTTCATACTGGTTCACCAAAGAATGCAGGGGAGGAGAGAGGGGGGAAATAAGGGAACACAATGAGGGAGAGGAAAATGAAAGGAGCTAAAAAAAAAAAAAAAGAGTGAAGGAGAAAAAACACAAAAACATGAAGTGTTGGAAAAAGCTGGGATGTGAGTGGAGACATAAAGGTGAAGAAAGAGGAAAGGAAATGACAGCAAGAGGAATGAGAGCAGATGAAAAGATGTTAAGGAAAGAGGAGATAAGGTGGAGGGCAAATAAAAACAATGACAAAAAAAGGAAGGAAGGTGAAAATATAATAAACAAAGGTGAAAAAATATAAAACAGAAAGGACAAAGGTGGCAGGAAGAAAGAAGACGATAATGAAAGCCTTGGCCACACTAAAAGAGAGACCCACACATAACTGTGTGTTTCAGGCTGTTTTGGTCATTTCATTCCTCTCCACTCCATCCAAACTGGATATCTCACTGTTCACTGTGACTGACACTGAAATTAACAAGAGTTAAACTGTGAACATAAAGACGGCGTACACATGGCCTACACATGTTAAAGTGCAGGTTTGAGGTGGCTAAGAATTGATTCTCTGTCGCTGTAGCGCTTCCTTTAACTCGCTGAGGAGTGCTGTCGGCTGTCCTCTGGGTTCTCGTCGACTGTAAATATTGAACATGTTTAATATTTACAATTAGCAATCAGGGCGGCAGCGACATCCCTCCGGGTAGATCGGATCACTCTGAACACACCTCACACTTCAGGAAAAATCTGGCAAGATAATCTTTAGAACTATCAATTAGACCGGGACTTTGCTTAGGTTTGTTGGACAAGGGGAATTGCGCCCCCCCCCAAAATGTTGTGGTGTGTTCCCCTCCTAAGCAATGGAGAGAAAGAAGTAGAGGAGAAGAGAGGGATCATAAAAGAAGAGAAAAGGAGCACCAGAGTAGTTGTTGTTGGAGAACTGGGAAGACGGAGCTGTGGCTATGAAACCAGAAGTAGGCCAGTGGAAGTTTCAGACAAAATTGATTAGCATTCAAACAGACACAGTGGGCTTCAGGGGGAGGGCCTGTGGGGGGTGGGGTGTGTGTGTGTGTGTGGGGGGGGGGGGGGTGAATGAATGAATGAATATTTAACAGAAAATGTCTTCCAATGGCTCGCACATGGACTCAACCAAAGGCGAAAGAGAGGACGAGAGAGAGAGAAGATAGAACACACTGAAGGGCTGAGGTCCAGAAGCATACAGAGGACGATACTCGGAGACGAAGAGACAAGCGTTGGAGACAGAGAGAGAGAGAGAGGGAGAGGATGGGCGAGAGAGTGAGTGACACACTCGGTGAAGGGTAGAGCTGAGGGCTGGTTCATGTTAACACATCCACAGGCTGTGCTGCCATCACACTGTTAGGTGAATAGATAAAGGCTTGAACTTGACTGAACACAGTGTCTTGTAGCGCTGTTCATGCATGTGTGTGTGTGTGTGTTTATATCTTTCACCTTGCCCGGGGTTGTTGTGTTGTTCCTCCTCAGTGCCATCCCTGGGGTGTGTCCTTGCATTAATTAGCAGGATTCAGCTGCACATGGCTGGATGGCAAAAACCAGAGCAGCAAACTCCCTGTCTTGACTACAGCTCAGCCTCTGAACATATCTAATCTGAACTGTGTATTTGCGAGAAGAATAACTTGATGTATTTGTGTTACAATGTGTGTATTTTCCAAGGCCAGATAAACAAAAGAAATGCTGCAGCTGGAGTTCAGACGGAGCCATTTATCTTAACTTAGCCCGCTATTTGTGTTAGCGGTGACAGTCAGGAGCCAGGGGTGTTTGTCTTTCTTGTTCAGCCACAGTCAAATGCAGCATTTTCTCCTGATTATGCAATAAAATTGGTGTATCTTGGCTTTTGATCCCCTACAGTCTTGTCATGCCGCCCAGCTCCCAAACACCCACACAGTTCCCTGCACCTCTGCGCCTTCACAGAGGGAGAAAGTTTCAGTGAATACTCTGCAGACTCTTTGAAAAGTATTTTTGTTAGTCACCACAGTCAGATTAACTTGCCCACCTCGTCTCATTTCTCCCATAAAACTGGACAAAAGGACCGAGGTATTTCTTTTAACAGTGCTGAAAAGTAACTTGTTTGTTCAATGACGATGGATCAGATTTCAGTTTCTCCATCATCATTGTAGATAAGTTGCATCTGCTCACAAACGGCTCAACAGCTATCATTATATATTTATTATATATTTATATATCACCCAAACGTGTAGATGCCAGTGTGTGTAAATAAAGACCTGAGGGGGAAATTTTGAATTGAATTGCCCCCCCCCTTGAATTTTGCTATTTTGAATGCAATTCCCTATTTCCATCTGATAGTTTTTGTTTTCACGATTTTCATTTATCTTGTTCCTCTTGAGTCATCTTTTCTTTTGTCAAGGTTTATGTTTGGGCTTTTAAAACCTTTATTCAGAGAAAAATAGAGTCACACATCACAGAGAGAGAGAGAGAGAGAGAGAGAGGGAGAGAGAGAGAGAGAGAGAGAGAGAGAGAGAGAGGACTCGTGGAGATTCTAGATTCTTTAGGGGCCTGAGGCAATAATTCACAATAGGGCACCTCCAACCAACGTTCATTAGCATTCATATTTCTTAAGTTCACATCAGTATTATTATTTCAAAATAAATGTATGTACAACATTAAGGAACTTGGCATTTCAAAAGATGACGATGAAGAATGAGGAAAAAAGACTCAAAGAACATCATAATGTAATTCATCATAAAGTTTCTCTCACCCCATATTTAGGGCCCAATGAGTAACATTCAGTTATTAACTAGTATATGAGTGAGTGTTGTAAGATACGTTCCCTCATTTCATTGCAAAATTTCCAAATTTTATGCAACTGCTTTGGTTCAAAGTTGGTCAACCCTTAGCAACGCTGATGAAGGCCGAGTCCTGAAACGTGTCCGTTGTTGTTTTGTACGCTGCTCATACCTAGAAAAGGGAAAGTTGATGGACATTTAGTGTGTCTCTTTTGAAGGCCTTGGGGGGGCCCTACTTGCCTTGGGGCCCTAAGCCTGCTTTGCCTGACAAGAAACCTTTCGAGGAAGACTTGCCTCCGTGCACGGGGCATGCACACTAATCGCTAGGCTTTCTTCCCCAAGCCATTCTTTTTCACATTTACAATGAACTTAGCGGACGCTTTGTAGCGACGTGTGTCAGAGAGAGTGTGCAACACAGGGAAGGATCTAGAAAAAAAAAAGCAAACAATGTCAGTAAGTGCAAACGATCACCTTTGAGTCTGATTGGACGCACACAGGTGCTGATAGGCAAGGAGGCAAAGCACAACATTGATGGCTGTTCTTAAGAGTTCTTTATCAAACAAAGCCATCCTCATCATCTATCGAGGCCATCATCATCATCATCATTAAGGTCCTTGAAAGGGCCTGGGTCTATAGCTTTTTCTTAGGACCCAGTTTTACCCTGATATTACTCTGGTGTCATTCAAGACCCTCTGCAGATAAAAACAGCTAAATAAAATCCACTTTGGAATAAAGAGAGTTTGCTCTGGTTGTTTTTAACAAAGAAGAATGGTTGAGTTCTGCCGAACAATATGCTAGTTTATTTTCACTTGACCTAAAGTGGGCTCTTGTATCTTGTGCAGAAATAATAAAGATGTAGATGTAGCTGAGGTTCATGAAAATCTCTTCTACTGTAGGTAGTATACAGCTGGAGACTGAGACAGGTCGGGAAGGATGCAGACACTCAACGTAAAATCTGGACTATAAGTCGCACTGGTATATTATCCCTCAGAGGGAAAATGATTCAGACTGTCTTCCTGGGTGACATTTTCTTATGCTTCAGTAATGTGCAGTTTGTGCAGCTGTCCAGCTCTTTTAATCCCACCTGTTTTCTACATGTGGAGTTTGAAATCTAGCTCGCAGCAGTGCAGTAGCTAAGCTCTTGGCCTACAGTTATGTTAATAGTTATAAAGTACATACCCACAGTCGTAAAGCAGTTTGCCTGGAGTCATCCTGCCCTACTCCTCTGGTCTCTAGAGGGCTTTCATTGACAGTTGTAATTCTGCCAGGTCATGACGAGTGTGTGAGGGGTCCACCTGCAGTGATGACGGGTCATGTCTCAGCGTTTTATACCGATATAAGATGGGTATACATGATGCAACCCGCTCCTCAGATATAAAACGTAGTACTAAAAGTGTGTCTAATACATCGGATGTTAACATTACGTTCCAAGATGATTGCCTCTGCCATTGATCTAAAACGTTACACTCTTGTTTTTTTTATTTATTGTGCACCATGATGCCATGGCTTAAAGAGACAGACTTGCCATCTGCTGTAAGTTCACCTCGGCATATTTTGAATAAGTGCTGTTCAGTGTTAGTGTAACCATACTGCAGGGAGCCGTGACATAAAGGTGTAGAGGTCAGAATGAGGATGTGTTGTGGATGACTTGGAGGCAGAGCTTTCCAATCTTCATCATACTTAAAAGAATTACAGTGAGCATGTTTTGTCTACAGCCAACTCTGTAAACTTGAACTTTGGCACATCAGAGTTTGGAGCTAAATGCTTATGTCTGTAGTGTAAGGATATACTGTATATAACTTTTTTAGTCTTCTGACTACTCAAAGCACCTTCACACCGCATGTCACACCTACAGTCCACATTCACACCCTCTTACACCGGGGTTACTATAGTTAGACCATCAATTGTTAATCAAATTATATGAATTCCCACGCCATCAACATATCAGTAGATTAAGTGTTATTCCCAAGGACCCTTAAAGAGCTGGGGATCGTGACTCCCCAACCTTCTAGTTCAGAAACGATGACTCTACCAACTGAGCCATAAGCCCCAATGTGGATACAACCTGTATGTAACATTCATGAGTGTAGAATCTTGGGATGTGCACCATAAGCTGATTAAACTTTGTCACCTTTGACCACCACTGGTCTGTTATACTCATAAATAACATTCGACTCATTGAGGCTCACAAAGCTAGTCCAATGTTAAGTGTTCAAGCTGTAATAAAGTCCCAGGCCACTAGTCGAGGCTGTAGCTTCCGTCTGTTTCCTCTGCCATAAAGCTCGACAACCCTGACGACGTAAACCTGCACAGTGGACCGATGGCAACATTTACCCTCGTCTAGCACATCAATCCGGCTTCATTTTGACTCTTTCTGGGTCTTTTTGTGAGAGTAGTGGACGAGTCTTAAAATACAATATTTATTTACCTGACTGGGAAGTTAACATCCAATGTGTTAACTCAAGACCGGAGCAACTGAGCCGGAAGACTTAGCTGAGAGCACAGTGCTCCGAGACCAAGACTAGACCGTGAGGTTGAAGGAAAAAGAACAAGTCAAGACAAAGACCATACACTTCGCTTGTGTGCAGCATTCACGTCACTCACTTCAACTGTTACACAGGGAAGTTGTAGCCAAAACCACAGGATAAAAATCAACTTGTGAAAACACAGAGGTTATTTGTTCTTTTAGAATCACGGTAATGGCCTGGATAAAATAGCCTTTCAGTGGTGGTCTTGAAGTGTCTTGATTAAAAATTCGGAGTCTGCCCAGTCTGAGACTGAGATTAAGATTAAGTAAAAATGATTTTGATTTCCAGACAAGACTGTGACCTGTGGAGCAACATATGATCGACTGTAGTTTATTAAGTCACAAAGTTACAGGGTTCAAATTCTGTCTTATCTAATCCCTGGACTGTGCCTGCTAAATACCTTGTCAGTCCGAGAAGCTTCTACTAAGCTGAACTAAATGACTATGAGCAGGCTTTACTCTCTACTGTAGCAGATAGTCCATCATAACATGACCAGACAGTATCATATATCCTATACATTAAAATGGGCTTTAATGCCTCGCATTATCAGACTAGATGGTTTTGTCCTTTCAAATCATTATCATTGAGAGGAGGAAACATTGGTTCCCTCATCATATGGAGTTGGCTTTCTGATTAAATGAGCTTTCATCACCCCCCCACCCCCCGTCTTCGTCAGTGTGTGTGTGTGTGTGCGTGCGTGTCTGCAGTCAGATCATCTTCCTTATGAAGTCATTGGGTAATGAGGCGAAGCACATTAGATGAATGGATAGGCTGACTAATCGCATAAAGCCCGTTAATTGGATGCATATTGTCATGGCAAACGGTTATAGCATCATAAAGGCACGGAGACGCGGAGGGTGGCGCTGCTCTAAGGTCACACGCACTGCACTAACTCGGGAATGAAAAAGGCCATGACGAATAAGTGAGGGATGAACCTACATGCCTTGTGCCGACCTCTCTCTCTCTCTCTACCTTCTCTCTTTCTCTCTCTCTGTCACTTCTCTCTCTCTCTCTCTCTCTCTGTCACTTCTCTCTCTCTCTCTCTCTCTCTCTCTCTCTCTGTCACTCTCTCTCTCTCTCTCTCTCTCTCTCTCTCTCTCTCTCTCTCTGTGTCTCTCTCTAATCAGCACCCAATCATCACATTATTTTTAATTCCGGATTCCAAAGCGCTTCCTGCCTGCCACCTCTCCCTGCCAGCCCACCTGGGGGAATTTTCAACAGCCTTTTTGTGCTTAATTACCTCAAAGACGCTGTCAATCGGGCCTAATTATAACTCAATTCTCGACATTCGGTCTCAGAAGGGCAGGCTTTGAAATGAACCGTTCAAAATCCAGTTTACTTCCGTGACCTCTGGAGCTCCCCCGCATAATAAGAACAGATGTTACAGTTGTCCTCCAAGGGAACGCTTTCCCTAAACGTGCGCTCATCGCCTCCCTCAACGCATCATTTAGTTTTTATGTATATGGACAAAGAAGCAATGCTGAAGTAACCCCCACAATTTCTTAAAATGACACAGTTTAAAGTCTTTTATGTCTGAATAATGTCATGACACACTTCATCAGTCTTATTACCTTGGCTGCATAATGAAGTAAAAACACAGCTTATAGGCAGCCACTATTGTTGCTCAATAAATGAATGTCTTTAGTTTGTATAGTGCCAATGTATGACAAATGTTACCTCAAAGCACTTTGCAGAACGTTATATCATTTACAAAGACCCAACATCAGTCAACAGAGCGAAAGAGAGAGAGGTTCTGTTTGCCAGGTTCTCCAGCAATCTAACCCAGAACTTCCACCTGATTGGTCTGCATTGTTTTTCCACTCCGCCCCGTCACGGCTCGCTCGCCCGTCAACACTGAACTTTGTTCTCAGAGCACAGCTGGACAGCTGCTGTGCAGGCACAAAGACGTTATAGATAACACTGCCTCCTGGTAGATGATCCCACAGGAGACGGGCTTCAGACCTCCCATGGTTCTTTTCAAGACAATGAAGTTGAGCTACTTTTTTTAAAGTAGATAATAGTGTTCCCTCTAAAATGCTTTCACTTTCAACGTGTCCCAGTGATTTTGTTCAGTCCATAAAGCTGCATAGCACCAGCTCACCACACCACCTGTGTGTTGTGTTGACTCTGAATAAACCACACAATAGCTCATCGACGGGTTTGTAATTGTTTTTTTTTTTTAAAAACAATGGATGTCCTTGACAAAGAGAAAAATGACATATCTGGCAGGAGTTGTTAGAAGGAGACATCCATTGTTGTTCTGGGTCTCTGGGGTTTGTCACAAAGAGAAAATAAATCACTTTTTTTGTTTGTCTTCTCTCACAAAGAATCGAGTCTTATTCTGATGCACAAACCTCCTCATGACTGACTAATGCTGCAGACTGTAAGTGAAAACACCTGAACCTCAGCTGTTCATCGGTTCACGTTTTAAACAGCTGTTTGAATTGGAATGAATTGTTAATCAAACAACAGTCGAAGAGTTTTAGACAGAGGCAGCGTGTGTGTGCTGGCCAGCAGTAGAGCGCTCAGTTCACCACAGTCTGCACGCATGTAACGGCTGCTGGCATTTTTAAAGCATAAAAACAAGAAACCTCTGTGACCTCTTCCGTTGTCTTCTGCTCGGTGAACATCATCGCCCCAGTGACCAGCGCTTCAGCCTGATCTCATGTTAAATTCATTATTTAAACCCAATTTATAATTTGATATAGATGGAGGAAAGTGTACAGCTGGCCTAATGAGAGTTCAACATGCAGTGGTCTGGATGGAATTTAAAGATGGAGGTCATTGTGGTTGATGTGCAGTTCGATTGCTGTCAGCCAATATATTAGATGTCTGTTTACTTTTACAGCTTTTTTTTAACAAATACTTTACAAGAAAGAAACTTTGGAGAATCTGAATGACTACGTACAGATTCTCACAGATGATCCATATACATCTACACTATGTCGGCTTCACCCGGGCCCACTCCCAAGTCTTCCATGTCCACCGTCCTGCTGTCTATACCGATAAAAGACCTTTTCTGGGGTCTGATGAGCGTCGGCATCGGGCACCTTAACCCTCAGTTTTATTAATCCTGCAGCACCAGCTCTGCTTACCAAAAGTGGCCCACTCTGCAGCTCGCATTCAGCTCCAGGGAATGATACAGTGGGTGGTAGATAAAGAGAGAACTACAAAGGCATGTCGAAGACGCATAATGCTGTAATGAGTTAATGTGATTGGCTTGTCATTCCTTCCCAGCTAACCTTAATCTGAGCCAAACTGGACTAAGTGTTCTGTCAGTCTGGCGTTGGCATTGACCCAGTGGTCCAAAAGCATAAATGTGTACGTAGCAGAAGTCGTGTCTGTCATAATGCAGGCGACCACATGAACAATGCATAAACACAGACAAGCTCTGTCTAGCTGCAGGAAAGCACTTGATCGGACATGTTATCGTACATAAGCCCGTCTCTCTAATAACCACTGCTGTTGCCAGAAGAGGCTCCAGCACCCCCAAGTTCTGCAAATAAATGAGATTTGACAGTTTTGTGTAGCCTGATATGTGTGAGCAACTGTACAAGATGATTTCTCTCATTATCAGTCATATTAAATTAAACCAATTTCATGATATCTTGAGTATCATAACCAGGACGTTTTCCATCAGTGAACAGAGGCGACTGAATTCCCTCCAGATTATTAAAAAAAAAAAAAAAGTTAACTGTGTTGGTGAAAGATAAGAGTCCAACTTTTTTCACATTTATTTGTATGCATAGCTATTATAATGCTAGTGCAGCTAAGCATGTAGCATCTAAAGATTGCCTGACACTGTCTTCATGCATTTCAGATTTCTCGTCTTTTTTTCTTTGCAACAAATCATTGCTTACAGAAGCTCCAATTAAATCTGCTGTTCAAGATATTCAAGTTGCAAAAACCCATCAGCGTTGAGAGTCACAGCCCTCATCCCATCAACAGAGTCCAAGCAGAGAGTCTTTAGTGAATGAAGCTTGTAAGCCATAACAAACGATGCCTGACAATAAATAATGCTCCAGATTCTAATATGTGTTCAAAATAATAAACTGCCACAAACAATTCACATTATAACTTGGTACCTGTGGCAATCTTGTTTCAATCTGGCACGGGGCTACTTTGAGTGAGTGCACCATTATTATGTGTTGCCATGTTGGAAGCTCAATAAATGGCTTGCAGAGCCCGGAGAATAGTTGATCAGCATCGGTTTGTCTTTGTTGTGGCAACAACATGTGAGCGTGAGGAGGTTTGGAAGTCCAAGACAATATGCACTGATGAAGATTGCTCTGTCTGCCTTTCTGCTCGTAATCCTAAACAAAGCACGTGATGTGCTTTCACATTTCAAAAGAGGGCGGAGAAGTCACAGAGCGCAACATCTTGCAAAGCATCGACCATTTGCTTTGTTTACACACACACACACACACACGCGCGCGCGTGCGCACACAAACACGCACACACAACCTGTGGGGAGGCTAATTTGTTAGAAACAGCATGATTCTCGGAGGGAGACACAAACAAACACAAGCAAACTTGATTAGTACATCATGATGAATGATTTTGACAGGCAACTTTGAAACTCAAGAATTTGCCATTCTGCGTGTGTGTGTGTGTGTGTGTGCGCTGATGTACGTGCTTATGCATACATTGATCAGAAGTCTGTTGGCTTACAGATGTGCGTTTACATCTTTGTGAATGTTCAGTGAAGTCATTATCTGTCAGGGGAGACACGGAGGACATGATTTATGTCAGTGTGTGTGCAGATGTTTATATATACTGTGCAAATTGAGCTGATTACAGAAACATAGTGTGATTGATTGACTGACACATACGACGTGTTACAGCAACTGAAGCCCCACTGACCTGGGCGGGGGGAGGGACTAAGTGGGGAATAATAGCGGAGTTTTTAACAAGGGATAACTATGATATACAATAGACGGGGGATTCACAGCAAGACCGATGAAGACTCTGAAAACAGGGATGATGTAGACATCGTGGGGAGGGGGGCAGTGAGGGGGATGTTGGAGACGAGTTCGTGCCCTCCTCTGGGTTCGGTTCGGGCAGCATGGTAACTGCAGGGCTGCCTCTGGGTTTCTGGGGACAATCAAGGTGGTTCAGTTTTTCTTTTTTTGCTGGTCTGGCTTAAACTGCTGGCTGCACTACTCGACACTGCCCCCATGCTTTCCGGTGGTATTACTACATTTGCTCTGTATCCATAAGCAGTCAGAAAACATGCAAACCAAATGAAGGTAGAGTATTGACAGAGAGGTTGTTCTGTGTCAGTATGGGTAATGTACCTATAGCTAGACTCAGCCTCTAAAGCTCGTTGATTCAGTAGTGTAACCTGGTGGTCAAAGAAAACAATGACCATTCTTAGTCATCAAACCTCTGTTCTTCCATCTAAATATACAGTACGCTGTGGTCTGTCAGAAACACAGCTTTGTGTACTTGGGTCCTACGAGTGCACAGCAAAGTGCAGCCATGAGCTGTACATGCATCACAGGAGAACTACAAGATCACACAGGAGAGCATGCAGACAACATGTGACTTTGTCTTTGTGAGCAGGATTTGTTGTTCGTTCGGTGTCTGTTTTGACTTTAGTTTATAGAGTTTTGGATTGTGAGTCAGAATATTGTGTTTTAATTTGAAATTGCTCCGACACTTTGCGTTTCCTTGACTGCCTGACTTCCTGTCCAGGTCATTCTATTCTTTCCAGCTTGATGCATGCTTGCAGCGGACTCCATCGGAAAAAAAGTCCAGCTGTATTTTTAAAATGAGGCACAGCATATTGGCACAGCGCTCTGCGATGACAGGCCGTGGTGGACAGGGAGTATGTGGAAATTGGAGTCTTGGGAATTGTATTGGTCCTAGACCAGCTGTGTCCCCCCCACTTCCAGCAGTCGAAGGTGTGAACTCCTAAACACTCCTATTCTTAGACCTGAACAGCCAGAGAAGTTAACACATTAGTTCAGTTCAACGCGTCCTGGCCTTCAGTGTCTGTTGTTTTGTGGTCAGGTGTGTTGGTGACTTAGCATTGTTTCTGAATCTGTCTGTCCTGTTGGAAATAGTTTTGACCAAAAATCTGCAAAAAAAAATGAAATGCTATACTGACTAAAGAAGCTTGTTCCATGAGTTTTATAACAGAGACAATGATGCCAACAACATAATCAGCAGTACCAACAGTAAATGAACTCGAAGCAAAACAAAAGTTACAAACGTTTTTTTTGTTTTTTTCCTCCAAATTGCCCCTTTAAGCTTCAAAATAATTGAAGGGCTGCCATGGACAGCACAAAAGGTGATCACTTTCAAAAAGAGCTGTGCTGAGCAATTTGTGGCAGAACACTTTCAAAAGTTCTGAGAGTGGTTTCAGTGTGAAAAGCCCAACTTTCTCTCTGCTGACTTATCATGGTGGAGGAGACGATTGTTATACTTGCTCCCGATGGATGATCGTTCATCGCAACAGCAGCAGAGGATGAAGGAAGGGATGACCCAACAGGACATTTGTTTTGCAAGCTATTGAGGAAGTAATCTGATAACACAGAACTTTTATCCTCAGAAATGCCACCAAATAAAAGCAAATACTGATCAAAAACTCAATCAGCAGAAGAAGATGTACTTTATTAAACCTCTATGGGGAAATTCAGTTTTACCTGAACTGCCGACCCATCCTGCTGCCACATTACCTCCATTTTTCCATCCTGGTCATTAGAGCTTTAAAAAACAACAACAATACAAATAAAAATGAAACAACAACAGAAACAATCAACAATACCTGAAATACCACATGAACAAGTAAAATGTTACCCAGACTTTGCACAGTGGTAAAATATTCACATGGGCTTAAGAGATGGCCACCACTGTTAACAAAGCCATGACCATCCTCCAAGGTGGCTCGTGAGTACAAGTACTCTCAAAGCTTTGGCCTCAACAAAACTAAAATGCAACATTATTTCAAGGGATGACGATCCTGAAGTTACACTAAAATGTGCTGGAATTGTTTTCTTTGGACAATATGAATAAACATTTCCTCGTCATGCCAGATAAGAAGAACACGCAGGGGAAAGAAAATGATGACTTAAACAATGTTTGGGAAGTAGTCTACCATCCACCAGCATACTCAGGATTGGTGTCGTAGCTTAAAAATACTATCAGGAGCTTGTGAAGCGCAGCACATCATTGAGCTGTGGTGACACAAGGAATATAAAAATGCACACAATGAATATTTCATGCAGCTTTATCTTTGTATCTCGAGTGCCACTTGCTGTGTCAGAAATAAGACAAACTTAAAAAAAAAAAAAAAAAATTCAAATGTGATCCTTATTGAAATAAATAAAACAGAAACTGCAGCTAGTAGAGTCTCAAACCCTGCAGAGGAACGTTTCAGTTTCCCTCACCAGCTGTGCAGTGCTCTCTGTATTTATTAAATATTGATAATGGTGATGTGTTCATGAATACAGTATGCTTATCACCAAGAGGCACGCTGGGAGATTTTGGAAGTGCGAGGTATGAATCTGGGCTAATGAACACTGGGATTTTATGTTAATTTATTCACCTTCAAAGCAGGCCTGCTGAAATGTTCCAGCAGCTGCAGCCCTACTTTTCGGAGAATGCTCCTCTTATAGTGGTAAATGCTCATTTTATTCTGGCAGCGCTGAATAGTACTATCGCCTTCCACTTACGTTTAGTATTTCCAACGGAATCATTTAATGAATAACAAGGTGAAGGCGTGGATCCTCTCATTGCCACTCTAGTCTGGATGGAGGGATGAGGATGAGCAGGAGGGGGAAAGGTTAATGAAGACATATATATGTTCTGCCACGGCAGACTGAGAGATCATCTGTGCTACGTATAAAGGAAGGAAGCTTATCCCATCATTTTCTTTTGAAACTGCAGAAAGTGTTGAGTGTTTTGTGAAACAACAGTTTCATTGAAACCAGTGTGAGGGGTTGGGTGTAGATGGAGCACTGAGGGAATGCTACTTTCAGAATCAGGCTAGTTTTTTGAAAATTACCAACCCTGCCTTGAACAATGATGTATGTACAAAACACCAGCACTTAACAATGCTGCTTGCAAAAATGTTTATTACTACTCATTAGTCGATTCTATGAAAACATCCAATTACACGCACCATTGATATAAAGGCAAAGAGTGTCATCAAAGCGTCCGGCATCAAGCGTCAGTGAAAGTCTCCTGCTGGGAGGTGCGTATGTCAACAAGCAAGTCAGGAAGAGTTCATTGGCAGGCTGTGCTAGAGATACATGTGTAAAGTTTAGACTGCACTGGTTGAGGCTTGGCATTTAGCAAAAGCCCTAGTGGTGGTTTACCTGGTTCAAGGACTACAGATGAAAATTAGCTTATGCTGACATGTTGATGAATATGCATCTCCTAATTCAAATAAATAAATACATTAAAAAAATTAATAAATACTGAGAGGGATTTCAGTCTTGGGAAAAGGTGTTTTTAAAGGTCCCATGTTCTTCTTTTTCTGGTTGTAGATGCTCTTTAGTGTGTTTTCCATGTGTCTTGTGCATTTTGAGGCTCATCTATATGCAAAAGTTCAAAGTACGCGTTAACGCAGCTTCTCCTATGTCGTCCTGTTAGCAATAGCCATAGCTGCATGAAATGCTTGGTCCCTAGCTCCACTCATTTAAAATCTGCTCTCTTCAATGTTTTGAATTTGGACTGCAGTGCCCATTCTAAACAAGGATTGCTTCTTTAAGGTACTGTAATTTAGACATATTGACAGCATGTCCACATATTGATCTGCTATAGGGTTATGATCAGGGAACTTTTCCTTTAGTGAAACATTAAAAATTTGTCAGTCATATAGATGAATGAAAAATAAAACGTTTTCCGTGTGACCACCAAGTTGCCACGTACCCAAGACCAATCATGATCTCGACACTAACTGGACTTCTTCTTTGCTCTCTGTTTGTTTGCATTGGTGCTCCTGTCTAAAAAGCCTGACTGCTGTCTCCAGTCTTATCCAGAAGCTCTGCATTCACGCCAGTTCTTTCACTTCCCCTTGATTTACAGCCATTGACCACTTTGTAGCAGACATTTTAAATCTTCCCTTTGTAAGAACTTCAAACAGACATAAATGCAGACCATGCAGCACTGTCATGTATTTAGATTTTTGGGGCATTGTATGCTAAGTAACTCTGCTCAGGTTGAGTGAGGGATGATGCGATTCAGCAACTCAGTGGGATACTGGGATCGTGTCTGTGTGCTTGTCATTTTCTTTTCTTCTATGTTTCTTTGATGTTTGAATGAAAATCGGTCCCAGCCTTGAGCATCCTGGTCCCAGTTCTGCATTTATGTGCACTTCTTCAGTATGATGAGATTTTCTCCTGTTACTTTTCTCTCTCTAGGTTATTGAGGAAAGTGTGTTGGCTCTGTTTGTCTTGTTCAGTTTGTGAGACAATTATGGGTCTATAAGATGGGTATCAACTCAAATCTCCAGCAATAGAATGAGACATTTGTGAAGACAAAATGATGGTATTTCATCCTGTTTTTATAAATTATAGTTCATTTCTGTCAGACATTTGTCAGCGTGTGTGAGGGTCTTTCTTCTTCTTTTATCAGTTCAGTCTAAAGGAAAGGCAACGTTTCCCAGAAGAACCCTGCACTGCTCCACCACTGTAATAGACAAATGCATAGGTGAGACCCTCTGTGGTAGAGTCGTCGTCTCTCAACCGGAAGGTGTGGGTTCGATTCCCAGCTCCCAACATGTCTGAAGTGTTTTTGGGCGAGACACTTAACCCTGAATTGTTCCCGCTGTCAGCAGCGTATGAATATGTACAAATAGGATTAGTTAATACTGACGGCCACTTTACATAGAAATACAAACATCTGCCATCAGTGTGTGAATGTGTTTTAGTGACCTGCAGTGTAAAAATGCTTTGAGTAGTCAGAAGACTGGAGAATATATACAAACTCAAATCCATTTACTGTAGTTCTCAACCTTCCTAAACCATGTCCTTGATAAATACTGAATCCTACGACTTGATGAAATCATCTGTCCGTACTTAATCATTTAATTCCTTTTATTACTCAGCTCCCCCACCATGACTCAAAATGTGCATTTTAGCTGCACCATAAAATTACCACATCCTCAATTCTCTTTACTATCCTGTATTCTTGTTGCTACATTTCCAATAATACTATTAATATCACTTGTTAGATGAACCTGAACTCGCTTTTTATTTAGAAGTGAAGTGCTTTTTTGTTATCCTCTATCGTCATCATCACATCCACTCTACAAACAAGTTTGTTTGGCTGAGTTTACAGCTACGAGATAACAGTAAGCAGCAGGACAGCCTGACACAGTTCACATTTCTAATTGATGGTATACTCAGGCAGCAGCTCATTAAGAGTAACCAGACACAACCAGTCATCAACACTGAACGACCTGTTTCTGTGTGAAAGCATGAGCTGTTTGTCCTCCTGTTTGTACATCACCGTGAGGCCTCCATGAACTACTTCATTCTGCTTTCCTTCCTTTCAATGACATTATGCACAGAGATGTACCTGCAGTATGTCATTTAACTCCATGATGATGCATTTTCCATCAATGAAAAGATCACATGTGGTCTGAACCAGATAAATCACAAATCAATCTGTTTCACTAATACTCGACAAACAGCCCAATCAAACTGAATGGAGGCTTTTTATTCATTCAAGATTTGAGTCTTCCCAAAGTAAGAGAATGCACATTGATGTTAAAACTAGTATGTGTTGCCATAGGAGAAGCGTATATTCTGCTTCATTGTTGTTGGTGAATGGCAGTAGTGTATTCTATTTAATGATTATTACCCCTCCAGAGACCATCCAGCAAGCACTGCTCCTCCCATGTATACCTAACACCTCGGAGACACCAGATGTCCCGTATCTGTCAGCAGGTTGCTTGCAGTCATATCACTCTCACTCACACATCTTCAAAGACAAACATGTTCATTTACATGCAGCCACAAGCAGGGGAGTGAAAAGGGCTTTGGGGCAGGTTTCGATTCTGCTATACCTTCTATCCTGAGGAAACACACCAGAGCCAGTGTTAACACGCAATGAGACCCACACACTGAGTGGGAGCTATCCCACAGATAGCTTCCTGCTGAGAACACACATCAGCTATCAATACTCACAGCTTCTAATGAGGGCCAATGGAACTCATTAAGATGGCCAATAAGATCAGGACATGACAGTAAGACAGCTTGACGGCAGTGAGGGATGGATGGATGTGGACACATAAAGATATACTGCATACAAATGATGGATGGATTGACAGACAATGGATGATGTTGAAGTGGATGGATAATATTAAAGTGGATGGATAATTGGTTGGATGGAGGACGGAGAAACGGATAGCTAAATAGATTTATGGATGTAAAAGCAATATCAGGCTTGATAAACTGATGCATGAATAAATGAACAGATGGGTATGGATGGATAAATGGATAATCGGACCTATGGGTGCCCTGTGGACAGCCAGGCTACTCATCTGGGTTGCAGCTAGAGCAGGAACAAACTGCTTTCAAGGGCAGAGCAATCCAGCGCAAACCAGGATTATGGAAACGTTTAAGTTGGATGAATAATAAATGGTTTAATGGCTGAAAGGTTGGTTTAAAAAGACTTATGATTATTAATGGATCAATAAATAAATGGACGGATAAAAAGAGGGATGAATAAATCGGTGGCATGATAAATAGATGTTTAAGAGTGAACTACACCCCCTGTGTTTTATTTCCTCTTTGGTTGTCATTTGTTTAGAACATCACAGAAAGCTGTATACAAGTGAGAGATATGAAACCCTCTCACATAATAATGCCTTTCTTCTTCCCACTCCTGGGTTTTCATGTTTTCACAGCGGCATGTCAGACAGCGCGCAGAATGAGTCGCATTGTGTTCTGCTCTGTTGGAAGTTCTGGCAACTTCTCCGCTCTGTAATCCAACATGAGAACCGTCAGGAAATGGCTGCCTTTTGTCTCTAAACTTCCCCGGCTTCAGTCTTTGAATGTGCAATCAGAGGAAATGTGTTGAGTGATCCTGGAGCAAAATTTGCTTTGAATTTCCTTTAAGTGGCTCGGTGACAGCAGGTAATGAGCCGAGTGTGACCAGGGAAACGGTTGGAAGTCTGAACAAAACTTTCTCTCCTCAGTCTTTTATGACATGAAATAAATATCTATTTTCTTTTTTACTACTCTGGAGCGTTCAGGCATGAATGCATGTGTGTGTTTATAATTAAAAGCCAGCAGGAGACTGACCAACATGCTTTCTCAGAGGCCGGCACAACCTCAGCTCTCACAGCTGGTCTCTGACAGAGCAGCAGACTGTGAAGCCCTCCTGGCGGTGTTATTTTCCAAGTCATATAAGGATAAAATGATTTTTAAAAAAGAAACAACAACATTCATTGAACCTTCTGCAAGCAATAAAGTGATTTACTTGCTACGATCTACACCATCTTATAACCAGCAAGCACCAGCAGGTATAACAGCTCATCTAGCAGTTCAGCAGCCCCCTTTCCTTCCCTTCCCTTCCCTTCCCTTCCCTTCCCTTCCCCCTCAGATCTCCTCTCCTCTCCTCTTCCACTTCAACCAACAGCACTGTAAATTGAGGGACGCTGTAATCAGCGGTGTGACTTGCTCGGTAAGTGACGGCATCGATCGTCTGGGATTGAAGAGTCAGTCTTAATACCGGCTGGTTTCAGGAGTGCAGAAGTGTTGAGGCACAGGGAGCCAGAGGGCCAGGAGGGGTTTTTATAACGAGGATGGATGGACAAGGCAGACGGAGGGAAAACTGGTCTCCGCTCTCATTTGGAAACGACCGTTTCAATCAAAAGACGCCATGGTTTAGAGACTTGTGATTTAACTGTTCAGTCCCTTGCCATGGCGAGAATTAGGGTTTGAATGGTGTTGTACACTTTACAATGGAATTGCGTTCAAAGGTTTTCAAAGTGCTCTGCCCTTTAGGGAACAGAATGGTTTCTCAATGCTGGGCTTATAAAATGCTTGAAAAAAACCTAGTTTTAGAGTCAAAGTGAGATTAAGTGCAGGGCTTTGAGAAACCGACTTCGTTTCAAAATGTCCGTGAAGATAAGACTTACAAACAAAAGTGCATAAACAGTAATTTTCTGACCCAATATGACGCTAAAGAAGATAATGGACCTAACACGTCTGAGTAGTTATTGTTAAAGCTCCATGTGTGACTTTTGTGTTGTGTTTATCTGCCACCCCCTGTGGACAAAGAGGGGCACTGCAGCTAAATTGTTTGTAGTTTTCTCACAATAACGTACATCCCTTTTATTTTCCAAGGTCAAAATACTGCCAAACTGCTGCCTCTATGCAATATCATCCGACAACTCTGCTGCTTTACACCGTCAGGTGAGCCGGCCCATAAACTGGAGCTACAGTAGTGACAGAGGTGCAAAACATACTACAGTTAATCAACACATGTGCTGTAGGAATGCAATTAGAATATGAAGAAGAGATGTTTCCTGCCAGGGCATCAACATGATTAATTATATTTGAAAATGCAGATTTTTGCCCCAGCAGGATCAGATTGTTTAACTTGACCGGGGGAAAACCATTAGCTTGCTTAGCTGTTAGCCTGAAATCCACTGACACAATTTCATAGTTGTTTAAATGTCCTTTGCCCTGGAACATGAATCATTTTTCAAGTTCAAACTTGAGGTTATGTGATCTATGTTGACGATTCGAGTGACAACAGTCATTGTTTTCTTTGGCAGGTTGTCTTTGCCTTCCTCCGTTCCTCTGAGAACGCAGCGTTTGAAAAAGGACCTATTGTTCGCCCAATGCTCTATTTCATGATTATTTACGATGGGGAGAGATTGTTTTGGTGTTCATGTGACAATATGCATGTGAGTCGCCACATTTATGTGTCACAGCGAGTGTGTGTGCCAGACTGCATTCAGCCATTTCACACTCCAGAAGTCTCGGGGGCCTGGAGGAAAAACATTCCCTCCCACACACAATCAGTACATACGCACAAATAGAAACCTGAGATTTGATCGAAAATGTCATGCCAATCTGTGATTTTGTGGTGAGAGGGACCTGTCAGTCACATTACAAGATTAGATGGATCACAGTGTGTCTTTGTCTTGCCCTCTCCCTGGTCAATACATGCAAATAAAAATCACTACATTACAGCTTTACTCAAAAAAGACTAATTTCATCTCATTTCGTCCCCATTGGCTTGATTTGAAATTATCTCTTTTCTTCAAAAGTATCTTGATTCTAACTCTGTGACTTTCACCACAGACCTATATTATGAGCTATATCTGGCTTGGATGTGTAAGAAAAAAAGTGGAGGCTCTTCAGAGGATTATGTGAGCACACTCAGAACTCCAAAAGTCAAATGAAATGTGCTTGACTTCTTTGAGAGATGCCGTCTCGGGCTTCAGATGCGAAACAAAAAAAAAAAAAAAAAAAAACTGCACCTGAAAATAGCAACCTGGCGTGCTCAGCAGGCACACTTTAATATAAGTCGGCTAATTTGTTTGTTTCTCCCGGCAAGGTGGAAAAGAGTTCAGGCGCTGCCGCACAGCCTTTCATGCCTGAGCGCCTAAATTAGAAGAGATCTTTTTTTTTATTTATAGAGCTTCGTTTAGTGTACATGTTAGATGTGCTTTGGTGTGATTGGGTTTAATTAGAATGCAGACGTTTGTTTTTTTAAATAGTGAGGCTGTTTAAGGGCTGGTTGGATGAGAGCTGCTTCCTCAGGTTGTACGGTGAAGTTGTAATCGAGGGTGGCAGTTGTGAAGTATTTGTGTCAACGTGTTGTGTACTGTTGTATGTCCTCTCCCCGGCTCTGTTTGCGAGATGCATTCAGTTTTAGTAACAGGAAGGGGGTCTTTTACTTGTCTGTGTGAGACCTTGCCTAGGTATGGTTAAAGTCAATTTCCAGATAGTATATAAAATCCTTCTCTCTGACAGCGAACAGTGCCAGGGGCCACAGATAAATCCAAGAAGAGAAGAAAGCGTTGCCGCTCTCTTCCGAGCACAGGCTTCCTTATTAAAGCAGCAGAGGCCTACCAAGTCAGCTCATCCAAATCAATTCAGCACTCGGCTGAGCTGTAGGTAGCTGATAAGGACTTCTGTTTGTTTGAAAATGCGCTGCAGTCATGTATTGTACCATTTGAGCCTGAACTTTATTCTCCCCTTTCTTTTCATGTGGAAACAAGCATCAATATGTTTTACTTTGCCTCAGTATTCAGTTGTTGTTTCTTAATTCACAATTAAGGCAATTATTATCACACTTACACCATGAAGTTTGATTTAAAATTAACGTGAGAAAAGTCACAAAGTACAGACAGAATATTTAGAGTACAGATGTTATAGCGCTGTTGTGTTCGGTGATGGTTAATACAGAGGAACAATATGTCACTTTTTCATCTTTCAACAGTGGTTTCAAATCTCAATTTACTGGTACAATAACGTTTAACAGAAAGACATGTGTCTCTCTACACTGGGATCCAGTCTCCTCTTGACTGCAGTATGAATCTCTGGCAGCACACCATTATCATCCCACGAAAAGTGCATATGGCTTTAAGACACTATGGAAAGCAGCTTCAGTTAAAAGAGAAGCCAGTTAGCCAGTCTCTGCCCGGTTTGATATCATGGCTGAGGCTTATAGAGACGGAAGGCGACAGTGACGGATGAAGTTTTGGAGAGCAAAAGAGAGAGCGTGGCCGAGGAACAAGCAACAGTACCGTTTATCTCCTTGTCTGACATCAACCGGGACGCGGTGTGAAAAGAAATACGAAGAAAACAATGTTTTTTTACTGAAGGACTTTGTTGCTTTTGAGGCATTCATGTGGCGTTCAGTCTGTTTTGTGCTTGTTTGGTCGAAGAAATGGTTAAACATCATCACCCTCATAAAGTTTTTTCTCTACCTCCATGTTGCTCAAATTTGGTGCTAAATTGCGATGCAGCCACCACCAAGCTGGGGCTGCCCTCCCTGCTCAACCACCCGGATGTAAACAAGCAGAATGAACAGATAGCAGCTTGGAGGAGCAGCACCGTTTGGCACTGTTTTGATTAAGAACATGGAGATGAAGTCGTATGCAGCCTGTGTCAGGTGAAACTGGCATCTCAACCAGATGTAGCTCGGGCGTTAAGCTAGGACCGAAAGCTGGTGGTGCTTGCACTGCTAGCGTTAACTACATATCATTTGCCAGCAGACAACTGTGCTCAATTATGACTGTTTCCAGCTGTTTGACTAGTTAGTAAACAGAAATGTACATTTGTGTCCCCTGAACTACATTTGCTGGGAACATGCTTCTTTCTAACCATCTTTAAACTTTTCAATGAAGATGTAAGACGGATTAGAAACCACTAAAGAACCTAGTAAGCTTTCAAAGATGATGATATTCATGACTGGGAGTGGCCATGATGGCTGGTAGAGAGTCAAACCAACGCACTTCATTGTTTCCATGGAGTCCAACCTTCTCTGTCTCCTTGCCCCTGGCTTTGCATACTTCCTCCTGCTGTTGTAAGTATTGAATATAATACAACGCAACGTAACAAAGGCCTTGCTGTTTTTATCTAGAAATGTTTAATCTCTGATGCTGGAAGTAAAAAAAGAGTAGGAAACTCACTGTATGCCCGTGTGGTGTTAAAACTCCATAAACCATTGGACTGTACCCAGTCCCCACATGTTCTCTGTCTATTCCCATCATCGCTTTGTTTCTGCCAAAAATCTCTCTCTCTCTCTCTCTCTCTCTCTCTCTCTCTCTCTCTCTATCTCTCTCTCTCTATCTGTACTGTTATGGAAAAAGTGATTAGCACACTTAAACGGCGTCAGAGACACCCAGAGCCTTTGGGTGAATTGTTCTGCCATAATTTCTTTGTTAATTGCTTCTCTGGGGAGGCATGAGAGTAAAAGAAGCCCCGGGGTAACTAAGTCTGCCACGCTTACACACTGGCCTGCTTTTTGGAGACACTCACTATGCTTCTCCTCTCCCCTTCTATTCATATCACACTCCTCCACTCTGTGCTTATTAACTTGTGGTTTTCGCCTCGTGTTTTTTTTTCCACTTTTTTGTTCAGGTTTGGAGACTTGCTTGAGAAACCTGCGAATCCACTTTTACCCTTTCTTCCCCTCTCCTATTTTCACCTTCCCTCTCACTCATGCGTCACTTTGGCTTCACACTAACCTCCATCTCCTTCCTTCAAAAGCCTTCTCTCTTATTTCTGCTCTATGGCGATTTTTCACTGTCTCCCCTCACCATCTCTCTCTCTCTCTCTCTCTCTCTCTCTCTCTCTCTCTCCCTTTCATGCTCTCTGCCTGCTTTGTTATTCCAGCGGTCTTTTCCTCTGTAGTTCTTCATCTCACCTTGACAGCAAAATGTACATTAAAGCACAGCCACATCCTCTCATCGCTGATTTATGGATCTTGACAGATAAAGTATCTTTAGGCACGCAAGACAGCCATCATGATGCGGAAGCAACGCCGTGAGGTGGCAGCCTTCATTTCTGTCTTTCTGTCCTGCGGTGAATTATGCAGGTTATTGCCCAGACGGAGAGAAGATGGAAGTTTGAAACATGAAGAGTACGCTCACTCTGTCAGATAAGCTGTGATGCATCTGTTCAACACTGTGAGGCTCTCTTCGGAGACTGCCATGGCAATCAGTAAAGCAAATGTGTAAAAGGTGTAATATTTAGTTGTACTTGACTAAAAAGCTTGTCCGCATGGCCTTGAGTTTGGAACTGGAGGGTTGCTAGTTCCATTTTAGAGTCCATCTCCAAAGTTTAGAGGTTTGGTTGCTGGTGAGGCGCTTGGTCACTTCCTGAGTACTTCTGAGGTGCCCTTGAACCAAGGCACCAAACCCCCAACAGCTCAGCATTGCCCCCTTGTGTGCCCCCTTTACTCTGGCATTTCTCCATTAATACATGACCAAAGGATCCGTGCATGTCTCTGTTTTTAAGGGCCTCATGTGAGGGTAGCATGTGTCTCAGTTAAAGAGTGCAAACCAGAATTTCCCCCCAGGGATTAGTAAAGTACATGCCATTACCAGTGAGTTATATGTGATGGCTTTTTCAGATCTGATGGATTCTTGTGCTTTTCAATTTTATTGCAATATTATGCAAAAAAATCATAAAAGCTCATCTGTCATGAATGTCACACAGTACATAGATTTTTCTAGTTCTCATTGAAAACATTCACAAGCTTTTTTAGGTTTGCTGGGAGGACCTGGTTTATACAGAATGTGTATGTACAGGATAACTTGCAACTTTTGTCAAGTTAAAAAGAAATTGCATCACAGTGTTGCTATAAGCTCTTTTTATATACAGTGAAATAACTTAATGCATCAGCCTCCTGACCTCCTGCAAGGTCTGCAGTTACATATAACAGATCAGGAAATCATTGAATGGTTTAGAACTTTTGAGATACTGGTGCACCTATGAGTCAGGCAATTACCCTCCTTTAGCGTCGTCCAATGGCAGAAGACGGGGGCTCTAATAGTCAGCTCCCACCTAGTGTGAAGTGCCCTGCTATTGAAACACAGCAGGGATATTTTGTTAGTCTTCACCGGGCAGATAAAAAGGTTAACATTTTTCCATAAGTCTGTTCAGCATTTAGTACATGAATGGGTGGCATGGGGATTCTTGTGTTAATCAATTGCCAACACTTTAAAAGATCTGGAACAAAAAGAGTCAACCGTGGGGTTGCTGGAGAAAAGATTGCTCCTGCTGATGGAAATAACCTAGAATGAGTTGTCAGAACAGCAAGCTTTGGCATTTACAAAACCAGACATGTTTATTAAATGACAGGGTTGCTGTGGTGATAAACTTCAATGACCCCTTCAATAATAAAGAACATGTTTTACATGTTCAAATTGAGGACCTTTCAATTATGTGGTTATGTTCACAGAAAATACTTGACCCTGGAACTGTTTTTAGAGAGGTTGAAGAGATGTTTATCTTGATGGTTAACACAGCATTATAAATAGTATAAAGAATATACAGAGGGCAGAACAATTTGTCTAATATTTAAATAAAGTTATCACTAACACAAACATGAAAACAAAAAAATGTTCATTTGTGGACATTTGCCCTGAAATGTCTTGTTCCACTCTTAAACGTTGTGCAGCTCTCTGTCTGGATGCACTTTGGTGCTCGGTGCCCTTCCAGCATGACCCAAATAACAAAGCTTTCATCACCCTACTGTTTAACCTTTGAGATGATCTCTCATATGACCAGAGGCTTATCTCTGAGCCACAGAAGCACTGTTGGACCCAGACGACCACTGAGATGGTATTACTGTGGGCAAACACTACAACTTGTGTCCCTGGCTAATTCATTTAGGGACGACAGTCATATTACAGAAATATTTAATCTGATATTCTTTATCAGGTGTTCTTCATTTCTTACAGAATGACTTATTGGTAGTTTATCAATTAAAACTATTGAGATTTGTGGTAATGTATGTCAGCCTGTTTGGTGTGGGTACTGGAGCTGCTGATCTGTTTTGTTAGATATAAGTAAGGGGGGGGGGGGGGGGGGGGGGGGGGGGGAGAACCACTGTTTTAGTGAATATGTGCAATCCTTAGTGATGTGATAACCTTAGAGCAGAAAGCCTCTTGCGCCCCCAATTGAGATCCATTGTGTCCCCTATAGAGAAGGCCCAAACCCCCCATACAGAGCTAATGCTCCATGCGTTCAAGCAGCAGTTCAGCTACCCAACATTTCAATGTTCAAAATCCTGCTTGGCTATACGTGACTCCATGTCAGCACATGCAGTGAGACTGTTGGGTACCGAGGCAAAAAAACAAGAAACTACTAGCTCATTGATGTTCTTTCAGATTGTTAGCTAAGCTAGCAAGTCAACTGCCGGGGTCTTGACTCCGACCCCTTCTGTGCACTCAGCTCTAATAGCTTAATAAACTAATGTCAAACATGCACACCAAAAATAATCATCATAATTAAAAACATTACCTCTGCAATCACAACTTGTAACACCCATCTTCATGTCAATGGTACAGTTGAGTACTGCTTTGCAACAGCTGCTTTGAAATTGGTTCTCAACTGAATACAAATATCTCGGTGTCTGGCTAGTTCATAAACTTCCATTCAATAACGTTGCCAGGAAGTTAAGACAAACTCTTGGATTTCTCCACAGAGACAAAACAAACTCAGCAGAAAACACATCATTAGGGTGTCTGTTTATCTACATTTATCCAACGCATGCTCCCCTAAACTCCATGTATCACTCAGCCCTCAGGTTCATTACAGGTCACAGTTACTCCCCACGTCATTGCATGTTGTATGAAAAGTTGGGCTTGGCACCTCGAACTGTAAGAGATGACAGACACTGTTTTTTACTCACTCAGAAAGACATGGTTGGTAAAATGCCGCCATATATTACTTCCTTGTTGAACCACTGTCATAATCACTGCTCAACATATTCCAGTAATGACTGGAGCTGAACGCTACATGAGAAAACAGCTCATTTGGTTAAATTGCTTGTAGCTTCTCTGCTGCATTCACATGGAACAGTTTGCAACATTTGAACTTCACACATTTCCCGTCGGAGTAAGACTAACATACTAATCTGTCTTTGAGTGAAACAGTTCCTTTAATTTTGTTTTTTTGTATTTATTGTTTGTGCATATTTATTTTGTTTTGACGTACTCTCGGTATCTGCTGTGGTTTAAATTGTGTCAGCCCTCGTGGGCTGTTTCCTGCTTTGCCTGATGACAAGCTACGCCTCTCAGCACATGTACATACAACTCTTGTTTGTTTGATATTCTGCTCTCAGGTTCAGTCCTTGAATAATACACACACACACACACACACACACACACACACACACACTCACACACACAAACAGACACATTTAAATTTAAAAATCACCAGCCTGTAGTGTGGTGATAGTTGAAAACACGTACAAATTTGTGTTGGCAAATCAGACACAATAACATCATTCCTGCACCCATGGGATTTTCTTTTCTCTTCATGCTTACTCCCTCACACACACACACACACACACACACACACACACACACACACAGAAAGAAATCCATTTCTCATCCTCAAATACACTCATAGGGACACACATACTGTATGCTAAGTCCTGCGGGGACTGTGGAGTAAATCAGTGAGCGGAGTTTGCGTGAGTGATGGTGACAGGATAGACAGCTCAGATAGATGAACGAAAGGAGAAGAAGATGAAAACTGAAAATGGATTTTAGAAGTCCAAGCATGTGCACCACCTTCTGCTTTCTGTCTTTTGAATGTGTGTGTGTCTGATTGTGTGCATGTGCACACGTGAGACTCAGAGATCGTCGATAACAACAGGAGGAGTCCGGGCATGATAAGAAAATACACTACAGAAAGTAACAATTGTATTATGTCTTATCCATATATACAAAGTGTGAAAGTGGACAGCAACGTTTGCACAAGGATGCTGTTGTTTTCCCCTCACTCGTTCTATTGTCTCTCTTACACACACACACACACACACACACGTGCACAAACTTAAACACACACACACACATGCACACGCACACACACACTCAGAATGCAGGTAGCCCATGCCATCTCCAGCAGTGTTCAGAAGAGTGTCAGTCAAACCCACAGAGCTCTTCTGCTTCTACACTGAAGCAGAATGACAGCCACATCATTACTAGGATGGGTGGTCTGCGTGTGTGGAGGTGTGTGCAGTCATTACTATGCCAGCATCCATCTGCTCCGCCTTGACAAAGTGGAAAGTTTCTGACCAACTCCTTTCAGATGTATTATAGATCGTCGTTGAGGCTTTCATGTCTGCACAACTGTGTGAGTGCACGTGTGTGAGTGTGTGTGTGTGTGTGTGTGTGTGTGTGTGTGTGTGTGTGTGTGTGTGTGTGTGTGTGTGTGTGTGTGTGTGTGTGTGTGTGTGTGTGTGTGTGTGAGTGTGAGTGTGTGTGTGTACATGTGTGTGAGAGAGAGATAAATGGAAGAGGAGGTTAAAAAAGAGAGGTCAAGTCATGATAGAGGTGATGGAACAGGGCCTCACACCATAAATAAAAGGAAGGCATGGCAGAGTTGTTAAGTCAAGTCAGGAAAAATGAAGAAGTCAAACTAATGAGAGAGAAAAGTGCAAAAACACAGGAAGTCGGAAGAACGGGGAGGTGGCTCAAGTAAAATACACAAAGAGTCAGTCTGCAGAAAGACTTTCATTGTTAAGAGGAGCGACTGATGCATCAGTTGGCGGACCTTTGAAAGGACATAGAGGGGATGTCTGGCGCTCTGTAAAATGGCATAAATGGAGGATTACATGATGAGATCAGAACAGTGTGGAGAGACTCTATGACTCACTTAAAACCCACTGAACATCGTACGCTTCAGCTCTCAGCAGAGAAGATGACATTTAGGTGCGAGGAGTGCTGAGTGTTGCATTGAGACTTCTCATAACATGCTGAATTTGGTATGCTTTGGTGCATTATCAAGGAAAGTGCATTTTGTACATCTTAAAGCAGAATCACAGATTTGTTGCACAAGGCTTCACTTCACGAAGAACATAAAATAGTCCCTTTTTCTCCGAACCTTCATCTGGATGTGTGAAGAAACTGAGTGTCAGAAAAACAGAGCAGTTGTAATCCTCTTATCTGAAGCAGACGTGCAGTCATGTTTGTAGATTTACTTAGAAGTACCATCACAGAACAGACAACACAACGATAACACAGTGTAAAGAATGATACGCATTATGGATGCATCGACATGCTTAGAACTAATACATCGTACAAAATGAAAAGAACAATAGTCCAAAGTACGAGTTCAAATATAAAAGTAATAACACAACACAAAGTTGGAGGAAGAGAACTTTCTAACTACATCAGTGTCAGTGTCTCTTCTATGTCACACTTTGTTGGCACCAACAATTTCAGTCTGTCGGCGCGAGCTAAAAGTCCATTCATTTATAATGACCTGAGCATCTGCAGGGACGGCTGCACTGCATTCAAATAGTTAACATTATAGCTCCACACAGAGAATGGATCATTGTCTAAAATATCATTTCCTGTTGTGGTCACCTAAAGACACTTTCCTCTTCATCTTCTTGTTTTGATTTTCCAGGGGTCTTTTATAAAATCTGACGAGGGACAACAGATGAAAAAGATCCTTTTGGCTAACTCTCGTCTATTTACAGAAATGTTTTTAATCTGCATTTTCCCTGTAAAATAATAATAAAAAAAAACACCTATCAGGGGACAGTATGCAATGACATCAATCATTTATACAAAGAAAGTGAAAGGATGGTTGCACTGGATCTGGCAAGTTGCTTATTTCTATCTGTGGTCCCAATTCAAAATGATGAAAGACATTCAATCAAACTCAACAAAGGACAACACAGAAACTCACCGGACAACACAAAGTAGTTAGACGACATCACTAAACGCTCTTAACACTGAGGAACAATGTCTATCCTGCTCGGTCCAACTCATTCTGTATCTGTGTTGGGCATCTTTGTCGTAGCACTCCACCATGAACGTGACCAACAAACCAACAGTGTGAGCAGAGAAGTGAAATTCACAAATCACTGATTTGACCCTACTTAGTAAGCCATCCTGTCCGTGCCAACCCGCTGCACTGTGGGGGAAACATCACGCTAACATCATGTAGATCTGCAAACTAATCAACTCTGAATGTTAAACATGGAGGCCTCTCGCCGGTCAACATGTGCAGCAACACCAGGCTAGCAAAAGAGACTGGAGCTTTAATTGGGATAGGCTTTTATTTGAAGTTTGACTGATGTTCCTATTAGACATCCCAAGATGTTCTGTAGTGATGCATGCACTTTTTTCACGTTTTCAACTCAGCTCAGAGATACGCACATACGTACCATTTCAACTCACCAAAGCTACCAAACAGCTAAAGAGGACAGCGTTGTATTTTACTTTGAATAGGCCTGTATGACTTGTGTTATTTGAATCCAGTGCTCAGGACTTGGCACAAGACGAAATGACTTGTAAAGGTGACACTGTGACACAGTCTTATCGCTTGTGAAGGAGCTTGGGGTCAGTGGACAATTTCCTGACTTGGTGCAGCTTTACGGGGGGGGGGGGGGGGGGCACCATCTCTGTGGTCCTGTCTATCTGCTCTGCACATCTTATGTGTCCCCGCTCTCTCCTCCCTCTCCTTCACAGTTTCTCGCCCTCCTCCTGCGCCCCGCCTACGTTCAATCCATCTCTCTTTGGTAATGCATGGAAACTTATTCTCTCTCTTTCTGCCTCTCTCTCTCTTCTATCCATCTGTCCAGAGTAGTGTGTCTAAAAGGCTCGGGGTGTTGTGCTGTGCCAAGCCGAGTGCACAGATTTGGATAACCGCTGTCTGGAGATATGTCTGAGATAACAGCTACAGTCACTCACTCCTGGCCTGGCTTCCAACCGTGTGTGTGTGTGTGTGTGTGTGTGTTGAAACGTGTGTGCGGGCTCCAGATAACCTCGGAGACTCTTGCTCTCGTCCCGACCAAAAGTGGTTCACAGCTGATAGCGACGGCAAGGAAATTTCATTACACAAAGTTGACACCTTGAAAAATAGATCAACTGCAGAAGGGAAAACATATGGAACTTGATAAAAGTTAGACAGCTTGTCTGTGAAATACAGAAAATAAATACAGATGACAGTCTGTGATGAAATATGAAGGCATGTTGACTCCAAACAAACTCAGTTTTATTGAGTCTCATCCTGTTTTCCATCCAGCGCAGAGAGACAACCTTTAACAGAGAAGTTAGTACAGTGTGGGAGAGGGTACCTATTCAACTCCATGAAATCCAACCAGGAGTTTAACTTCATTTTGCTGTTGATTAGTTTACAATAGTTTACCAAAAAAAAACATGTTTCTTCCTGTGGTAGTTGTTCAGTGTGAGATGAAAAGCTTCTCAAGGAGCTTTGACTGGCTGTTTTCTGATGTTTCCGTTTCTTCAACCAGCTTTGCTTTTAATGCATCTCTACTGTGAGGACCTCTTCTCTATCTCTCCTCCCAGATGCTCATCTGGATTCACATCATGTGACTGGAGAGGCCACCGTAATGATTTGATTGTCATGATCGCAGAACCATTCATGGGCATCCCTTTAGTCATGTGGAAGGGAGCGCGGAAAACTTTCAACGAGCAATTCAACTGAGTCACCCCCACGCTCGCTCCACTTTTCTCAAGAGGCCCTTATATGAGGCATAACAAACCCTGCATGCACTTCCACCGTTCAGCCATGTTTACAAGTGGCATGATGGATGCAGGTCTTCCTTGAGCACACCGGCGAAATATCAATCCAGGCGAGGACGCGTGCATGCTCAATAAGCCTCCCCCTATTTCCAAAGTCATCTCATCAAATTCACACCTGGCAGCTGCCCATAACAACCTCTGCGTTCCTCTGAAGGCCACTGAGCTGCTCTGCTGGGGGGCAGTTTGGATTTAAATCCATGTTGAAGGGCAGCAAATCTAGGGCCAGGAAATATCCAGGCATAAAGAAAACTGAGCACTCTGCAGAGAAATAGGGAAAAAGGGGGATGAAAGTTGCATCTGCAATTTAAGCATGTGTGGTGAAACTATCATCAGGTGTGCACATGCACGCCCAAAAATGTTTGGGCTGTTGTAATGGTTGTTTTCATGTTCAAACAAGCCCTTGATTTCAGGCCATTTAGTCGTTGTTGATGCAATGTGTAAACAGATGTAATGACAGTGAATCTTTGTTTCGCTGCTTTTGCAGAATCAGAAGGTGAAAATGGCGTCGATATGGAAATCAGGGGCAAAATCTCTGTGTTTTTTTTTTTTTTTTTTTTGCATGCTTTCTCTCCTAGTTCTAACTCAGACAACTCAAACACAGCATTGGGTGTCACATGTGTCATCGCTTGATGTGCCGAGCATGGCAGGTGTCAATCAAAAGGTATTGAAACGCTGTGTTATACTTTTTCTGACAGTTATGGAGGTTGATAATCATTCAGATTCAGGTGGGTGGTTTAATGACGGTCTTAACTTTGTTATCATTAGTCCTTTTTAAAAAATTAAATATCTGGATTCTCCATTCTGTACGTAAACTTTAAAAAAAAAAAACTTGATGTGCAGCCAATGTCATGCTCCATCCGCCTGAGACAAATTAAGAGGGTATCAACCAGCGTTGATGTGTTCTATTTCTGTAATGCAGCAGATAGCTGGAGGCGGTGTTCATCAGAGTAGTCGTAGGCATGACCGGTGTGTGTGTGTGTATGTGTGTGTGTGAGTGTGTGTGTGTACTCACACTGATGTTTCTGACTGAAAACACATCAATTATTTAAAACTAAATGACTTCTGCCAGGACTGATGTGCGAGACCAAAATGTGTGAAAACTTGAATGCCATAGATGAGAGAGGAATCCCTGGGTCCAGTGTTGGTGTATTATTCAGCAGCTTGGACAATTGCTGAGGGAGGCTATCACACTTTTTCACCTTCTTACCCCTTACACTAGCTTGTTTATTTCTTTCTGGTTTTTGTCCCAGCTCTTCTTCAGATGCCCGTATACCTTTAATTTAGCATCATAGCCCGGCTCATGTGAACATTTTTTATATAGCATGTTCACATAGACTCAAATGCATGTAAATAATTTAAACAAGAGAGTATTATGAACAGATTGTGTCTTCGTCTTTGCCACCATTATTTATCTGTTTCCGCTGTGTTCTCTGCCTTCTCCCACGTGGACACGCTTCTATCACTTCGACTGCTTTTTCCAATTTGTGCCTGCTCCAGTCAGAACTCGATCTGTCGTTAGCAGCGTCCTGCTACGAAGGACTGCTGCAAAACTCGTCTGGCTTGCTTGTTGAAAGTGTTCTGATAGCTCAAAGCTGAACTTTACCTAATTCAAATTATTTGACTCAAATAACTCAATTATGTTGTTCAAACTTCTAAAGCTGAGTCAAAGAGCTCAGTTAATAATTGGGCTCTCCAAACACTCGACGACTGTGTTGGAAAGTGAGAGAGCTAACAGAGTTCTGTAACCACTTCTATTGAAGCAAAATTACCATTTAGACTAACTATTGTTCTGTCTATAGATAATCTAATAATTAACATTAAGAAAGACAAGCACATCTAACATAAAAGGCTGTACTGTCATATTATTCCTCCAGCGAAAAAAACGACTTGTTGGACCAAGAAAACGACTTGTTGCTCCTACTTTCATGTCCCTGATTGGTTACAGTTTCATACATGCATCTTCTCAGTGCTTTCAATCTTTGGATACTTCATATCATGGTGCAGTGAGGCTCATAACAAACCTCAAGGCTCTGACTCACAGGTATGATGTAGACCAGGACTAAACACACTGATAGACAGGTGTGATGTAGACCAGGACTAAACACACTGATAGACAGGTGTGATGTAGACCAGGACTAAACACACTGATAGACAGGTGTGATGTAGACCAGGACTAAACACACTGATAGACAGGTGTGATGTAGACCAGGACTAAACACACTGATAGACAGGTATGATGTAGACCAGGACTAAACACACTGATAGACAGGTGTGATGTAGACCAGGACTAAACACACTGATAGACAGGTATGATATAGACCAGGACTAAACACACTGATAGACAGGTATGATGTAGACCAGGACTAAACACACTGATAGACAGGTATGATGTAGACCAGGACTAAACACACTGATAGACAGGTAGGATGTAGACCAGGACTAAACACACTGATAGACAGGTATGATGTAGACCAGGACTAAACACACTGATAGACAGGTGTGATGTAGACCAGGACTAAACACACTGATAGACAGGTATGATGTAGACCAGGACTAAACACACTGATAGACAGGTATGATGTAGACCAGGACTAAACACAATAGACAGGTATGATGTAGACCAGGACTAAACACACTGATAGACAGGTATGATGTAGACCAGGACTAAACACAATAGACAGGTATGATGTAGACCAGGACGAAACACAATAGACAGGTATGATGTAGACCAGGACTAAACACAATGATAGACAAGTATGATGTAGACCAGGACTAAACACAATAGACAGGTATGATGTAGACCAGGACTAAACACAATAGACAGGTATGATGTAGACCAGGACTAAACACTGGTATAAACTCTCCAGAGATTGATTTTTTGAGTGGACTGAAAGGGGAGCGTGTTGTAGCTGTTTACCAGCTAAGGCCAGCACCATCACTAACCTTCAGCCTGTTACCAGGTGGATCAGAAGTTAGCTACAGATAGCATTTACATTTGGCCTCAAAATACCATTTTACAAACCAATGGGTGACGACACTATCACGTTCAGGTTTTATACAGTCTAACCTGTATGAACTTTATTTTATTCAAACTAAATAAAACTTCCGTTACATGTTAATTGTTCCCATTTCATCTTTGTCTAACTTTTTGAACAGGAGGGAGATCATTGGAACAGACTGAAGACAAATTAAACTTCAGTCGTTGGGGCATGAATGGCAATAATATTGGCTTCATATTGAATGGGCCAACTTCACTTTTTAAATATTATTTTCATCAACTAAAATGAGTCTCGTCAGCTTTTATTGGAGGTGAAAGACTGATGGATAACGTTTGACAGGAGTTTCTTTATGAGGCAATTAATTGAAGGTGAAAAAAAAAAGTTCTGCCAAATATCTCGTCGACATGACCAATCCCCTTAATTATTGTTGAATAACACATTTTAACATTTGCATCTAATTATCCAGTCAAATGATCTGCAAGTGAAGGCAGCTTTATTTTATTTTCATTGCACATAACTTTCCGATGTCAAGGTGTGGGGTTTTTTGTTATTATTTAAAAGCAGTGATTCGACGCCTTGATCGTCAGCACCCTTTTTGTTTAATAGCTGGGGACAAGGTGAACTAGAGCTGCAGAAACTTTAGAAATATGTTCTCAGTTGGACATATGTGAGAAAGTTTTGTTTTAGACATATGGCCTGAGGGAAATGGTCTGGTTTCACACTCTGTTATTGGGAGACATGCTTCTCACACACCGATGCAGCTCCAGGCTCTGTGGACATGCATTAGTGGACAGATGTCAGAGGGGTGATGATATACACTGCTACAAAGAGCTGTTTTGGGTTTGCTGCCTTGCTCAAGGGCACCTCAGCAGTACTCAGGAGCACTCCTTTTTTTTTTTTTTTAGTCCGCACCAGGACTTGAGCCAGTCACCCTGCCGGTTCCCAACCCAAGTCTCTACAGACACAGCTACTGTTCCACAATGCTCACTTAGGGTCTGGTATGTTGCCAGTGTGACCTCACTGTATGTCCCTACATACAGTACACGCATGATGCAGCTTGTTCAGCCTGTGAGGTGAGTCCAGCTCGCCCTCCACTGGGATCTTCTCAGTTGAAACTTTTTGAAAGTGTAAAGAAGACAGAAAATCAACGGTTGTTAACGGTGGGCCTCATTAAAACGAGAGCGGATCATGATTGTTATTGATAAAGCGGTGAGGGTCAGGATCATTAGGGTGTTTTTTTTACACTCGTCAGAGAGAGCATTCATGTTGAATTTTTAATTTGACACCCTGAAATGGCAGCGATGGGCCCAGGGCTGAGAGCATCATCAGTCTTCTGTATGAGCCTGTTCCTTTATGTTGAAACAACCGGGAGCACTTGAATCTGAGACGTCCAGATGAGACAACGGAAAACGTAGATCTGACTTTAGATTCCGTCATTGACAGTTTTCTAAGTCAACGTTACAGACAGATATCAGTGCCCTGTCCTGATTTAACTTGTACAGTGTGAGCACTCAGGCCGAGCTTGACAATCAGATCATTGAAACCCTGGGCCGACTTGTGAATTATTTACCAGCGTCCTGCGACTGCTGATGAGTGATCTCCTTTTGTAGTGAAGCTAGACAGCCTTAAAACAATCTGGGTTTATTTAAGATAGATAGATAGATAGATAGATAGATAGATAGATAGATAGATAGATAGATAGATAGATAGATAGATAGATAGATAGATAGATAGATAGATAGATAGATAGATATGCACAGTGTGAGCGCACATTTCAAATAAAGTTTTCGGTATCTTTAACCTGTTGGCCCAATAAAAATCAAAACCTGCGTACCAGATGTACGTAACCAAAGAAGAAGCTCGTTAAAAACAGATCACTTACGCTTGCCTTACACAACAGCTTCGAAATTACAGCATTACTGATGGTCAATCAGTGACAAATAATAAAACTGCGTGCTTGTGTTGCTCCGTGTATGTTGATCTCCTCTCTGCCCTCTGCATATCAACTATTTGTACATCATCACACTGACACAAGAGTTGTATCAGAGGAAGAGGGAGCAGGAAAAGAGTCAGGCTTAATGCAAAAGTGTCTGCACATGTATTTTGTGGGTGCATTTGTATGCAGAGCACTGCAGCAGTGTTTACTTGCACAATATTTGAGAGGCGTGCCACCAGCTTTGCAGACAGTGTTTGCTTCTTGTTGCAGCGGCTGTACGTACTGTTTGACAAAATGTGGAAACAGAGAGGAATCAGCAGCACGTTCAAAGATGTCATGAGAGGAAAAATGCAGGAAGACCTGCTCGCCTAAAAAACAGAAAAGAATTTCTGACTTCTGTCCTCTTGTAAGAATATATATGGAAAATACTTAACTGTTTCAGCCACAAAAGGGCAGCGAGTTCAGTCTTCTTTGAGGAACTCATGAATAATGCACGGCCGTCTAGGTAAGGACGTTCTACAGATGATCATTTCCAACATTACGCTTCAGTAAATACTCTGAATTGGTCTCCTGGTGCCTGAAGACCTTTTCTGGCCATTGGATTTCTTAAAAGGTTTAAACTTTTATTTGTAGTTCTTAAAAAATTATAACTTTTTAACTAGTAATGCTGTGGACTTAGAAATAGGTAAAGAGGTCCCATCACTCTGTGGAAACAGTGTGTTGCTCTCCTCTGCAATCCTGTGGAGAGCGGTACATCACGAGCTGACAGTTTGACGGAGAAATATAATTTGCTTTGAGCTCATCACAAATGACAGCCATAAAAAGTGGCTGTTAAAGCCACGCCCTCTGCTTTAAGCTGCATTCAGTGGTCAAACGTGCATGCTAATAACTGTTTTAGAGTTTGCAACCTGGTTGAGAATAATCACATCCTCGCTGAGTTGCTTTGTTGGCAGAGAATTAGCACAATAAAAGAGAACGGGGAGCACAATCAAAGCAGGGTGTGTCCTGTATTTGCATACCGTTTGACAGAACAAAATGCAAAACAAAATGTCACAACCTCAATTTTAACAGAGCACATCTAAGTGATGAACATTTGTGCACTCTGTAATTGCATTTGTTTGAAACAGCTTGAAAGGCCTAATCAATGTGTAAAAAGGAGGCTATTGAATGAGCTACAGTGCCTCCAGTTTTCTCTCCTAGAATACACGTTGTCCTATTCTCATGAATCGACAGCCTCTGGTCCACAGTAGGACTGACAGTACCTGTCACCATGTGGCGGTAACAGTCGAGGTGTGCAGGGTTTCTCAGCCTGTTAGAAAGCATTCATACGGTGTGTCAACAGTCGGGTAGAAATACTTCAGTTTAAAGTTTGATGACTGAAGAAAGTTGCAAACAAATCCCACTCTCACTCCTCGATAACATTTGCAGACTTACAGAAGCTCAGCCTCCTGCTATTTCTGAATGTTGGACTCACTATTAAAAGTCAGGTTCTAGACTTCATTTTCTTCATTTCCATACATTCAACATTTTCATATACGGAAAAAGAAATCATACGTGCATAAATTACAGATTTTTTCATTAATACATTCATCTACTAATGCATAATGCTATACTATGGTAAATTGATACTTTCCCAGTTGAAACATGAATCTGTCTTGAAATTGGGACATATATGTAACAGATATTGAAGTTGGTGCCTTCTTGACCGAGAAAAGGGCGAGAGTGTCTTTTTGGCTGACGTGGATGGATTCTGTGCAACTCCCACAACGCACATGCCACTCCCATGGAACACCAGGTTTCTAATGACACACAGCTTAATGCCAATAAGTGAAGTATCCCTTCAAGCTCAGATATAAAACACAAGTTTGTCTCCTGATAGCTCCACGTTTTCCTCCAAACAAGTCATCTCTCTCTTTAGCTGTAATAAATAATCTATGCAAAGACTCAGATTCTTACGTCCGTCATCTTGTGATTTAAGATCCATGTCTCATAATTGTTTCCTTCCATCAACAATAAGTTTTCTATGAAGATGAAGTTCCTTGTGAATTTTATTAAATTTAATTTTGATGCCTGAGCAGGAGACAATAAGACATTAAGACAGTGGACGTGTGACAAAGGTCATCAGCATCATGAATATGAATCAGCCTTGTTGCTGTTGCGAGCGCTCTCTCCCGTCTTAATGAAGCCACCGGTCTCAGCTAACGAGCTTAACGAATGTCTCCAATATCAGGCTGTAATTGCAGGGAGACGCTTCTCTGTTTCTAATTACTGAGATTTCCTGCAGCAGCAATTAGACCTGCAGCAAATGGGGGTGCTGGGTAATATGATACATTTGCTGGGAGAGCTCCTGCAGAAAGGATCCACTCTAAAATGTCTTTCATTGGTTATAATCTCCAGGAAGTAGTCGAGCGAGAACAGGCTGGAGCGAGAGAGAGCAGGGATTTTGTTTAACACAAAGGAAACAGAAACAGGGCAGAGGAGAGGAAAAAATAGAGCTACTGTACAGTACAGTGTGAGGAGGAGCACGTGTGCAGGCAAAGTATAAAATTAGCATCTGCCACACGCCAGATGTACTGAAGGCAAAAATACAATTTGGAGATTAAATAATGAGGTCGGGCACCACCGAGTCAAAACAAAACTCAGATTTAGTGAGCACATTTTGTTTTGCAACGACTGCACGTCACTGAAGTGTGGGCATCAATTTTGTGCATTTATACACAATCTATGCATTGAGCCTCATTTTGGACCTCTTGGCTTTTGGAGTTAGCCTCCAGTGGACACTTAGGGTACTGCATGTGTTTCCACTTGGACGCTGCAGCTTGAGGAGAAGTAAAAGGGGTGAAATGTTCCCCAGACACTGGTATAAGACTCTTTTGTTTTTTCAACCCATCTCCCATGAATCCCCAGCTCTCCTTCCCTCTTCATTTAATCTCCTTTTTGTGTCTCCTTCCTTCCCTCCTTGCCAGATAAGATGACTGATATCCCATTTCATTTAATTTCATCATGCAGCTATACATGTTTGTCAATTTATTTTCAGGAGAGAGAGAGGTTATTTTGTCTTGTTTTCTGCCCCAATCAGTCAGTGTTGAGTGACGCATCTGTCTCCGGTATATCATTTTGTGTTGACACGTGCTCTGATATTGCTCAGCAGGTAAAGTGTACATTTTTCAAGATGACAGAAGGAATATGTCAGTGTAACCTGTACACCTGCATCAATCTTCTTCAGGCTTGTGTGTATTTTCCTGACTTTGTTACAGGATGGAGACGTCCCCATTCTTTTTCCTGCCAAGCTCTGATTGGTCAGGTTTTTTTTTTGTTTGTTTGTTTTTTCAAACCATGTTGAAGAGGAGAAGAAAAATAAAACAAGCACAAACATATTCAATATGTGAGCATCTATTAAGAGATCTGAAAGTCACTATCCTCTGTCTCTAAAATCTTTTATCAAAATGGATATTTTGGGCATCTGGGTCACACACTTAGGAGGGAATGGTGGGGTTTTTGTAACTACATGTTTTGCTGTTTTGTGAAAATGTATACAATCACGTAGAAAGAAGCATTTTTTTTAAAGTGGTGGAAATGGGAATTAATCATTCTCGCTGTCATCATATTTTTCTTTTCTTGCATTCATTTTCGATATCCTCCTTTGATGACTTAATCTATACCCCATTTTCTCTTTTCCTCACCATTTATCCACTTTTATTTCATCATTTGTAGCCTCCTTACTTCCTTTCATCTTCTCTTTTGTCTTTTTTGTTCTTTCATGTCAACCTGGAAACGTTCTGAAAATACGGACGGATGAGAAGTGAAAAAAGTGTTCAGTGAATAAGTCAGCTATGTGAAACTCTGCCGGAGGGATGAGAGCTATTCCTCTTAAATATTGTGCTCTTGTTCAATGCTGGAGCAGTGATGCCTGCTATAAAACCTTGAAGAGAAATTGTGGTTTTACTTGGAAAGGGATCTGCTGTAAAGCGACGATGAAGACCACAATGCTTTTTTCATACCTGTCTATAAGACATTGGCATGACGTAGTGTGCCAACAATGTTATGTCATTTTCACTGTTTTAAAGGTCACATATAAAACAAAATACCATTTTCTAACACTAATGTGTTTTTACTCTGACTACAAACCCCCCCCCCTCCCCCTCCCCCCCAATTATAAGAGAAGTCCATCCTCTCTGTCTTTTGCCTGCTCCACTTTTCAGAAAATGTGTGCTCAAACAGGCCGAGATTTTCCCCTCATGACATCACAAAGGGCAGTAGCTCCCCCCCCAGGCGGGTGACACTCCCATAGCTAGGTGTTTGTTCTGCCCTCTGAGTCTGCCTTCTCACCGTAAACAACAGGACATGGAGGGAGAAAGACCAAGCCACCCGAGTCCTTCCAGAGAGGGGGTGTGGTCAGACACAGCTCATTTACATATTTAAAGCTACAGACACAAAAACAGCCTGTTCTGAGCAGGGCTGAAATAGAGGGGTTTATAGACATGATCAAATACAGGATCAGAGTGGATTTAGAATAAGACACTTCACACACATGTTTTTAGTGATCTGAGACATGTTTGAAAAGGAGGATAATATGTGACCTTTAATTTCAGTTATTTTTAGCTTTGTTTTGCTTTTCTTTTTGTAATGCGTAGTTTTAATTTTCTTTTAATTTTGTTTTCTATTAAACTCTATTTACAGATTCTATAAACAATCATGTTGGAAACTAAAAGCAAGCAGAGTGAGATTGGCATTATCAAATACCAGCTCTCACTGGTGGTATTCTGACAATAATTTATCTTTATTAACAAATATCTGGATAAATGCAGCTAGTAAACCTTTAAACATTAACCAACATCTTTGCTTAAAGAATTACCACTAATACCATTACTGTTTATAGATCTGCATCATGATCTCGTTTTTGGATTGGACAGTCTTTGTTGTCCCAGAGGAGCAATTTGATTTTAGGCAACACGCGTCATAAGAACAGCACAAAGACATCAACACATACAAATAGAACATAACTACCAGGGATATCATCATGATGGACATGAGCAAGTTTCCCAATGTTATTTCACTAAACATAAGACTTTTTCATGAAAGTATATCACAAGAAAATAGCTTTCTTCTTATACGACTGAAGGAATCCAGACACAAGCTTGTGTTTAACTTATTATGTCGGCCTTCTGTTGAAGTGAGATGACAAACAGACGAGTGGGCGCTACACCTGGTGATGTAATGAAATGCAATATAACACTAACCTCTGGCTCCACTAGCACTACCTGTAAATTGGCATCCATCCCCAGAGGCATAATGTCAATTAGACAATGATAGACGTTGATTGCCGATGGCGTCCAAACATGTTTTTGTTTGTTTTTAATATTGCCTACCTCTGGTTGGTAAAATCAGAAATTGCCAGAAAAGCATTTCATCATAAAATGTTGAACATCTTTAAAATGTCTTCAAAACATATACATCTCCCATACTAAGGGTTATAAGGACTCACAAAGAAGATTAAACTTTAAAAGGCATCATCAGCAACATGCTACATGCTCGGAGAATGTTGATAAGTTGGCTTGATCCTTTGTCCTGCCGTTCACCCAGAAGTATAGAGTTTTACTAGGAGCCAATCAGATTTCAGTAGGGGCCTGTGCCAACCCACGCTATCGCTTTAAACGTGCCTGCTCGTGTACAGAAAAAAACAAAACATCAAAATTCATACTGACTTTCAAGCGTGAAAAAAAAAAGAATAATTTCCACATACATTTCAACTGTACAGACTGAGATCAAGTGGCATACATTATAGATGCTCACACTAAAACCCATAAATTATGCCTGACATTAAAAGTATAAAAATTGATTTGACTTGCTGTACACCAGCTTTACACAAATGAACAGTGACAGAACGTGAATCCATTGTTCTAAATTTATACAATGCGTGAGGCGTCGTGAGCTGCTGGAGGATAATTGCTGGAGAAGTGGGGTCCCCGGGGAGATGTGCTCTCTCATTGCTTTGATTCTACCTACACGGCGAGAGATTTTATGTTCCACCCTATAGCTTGTCAACAGCCTTCAGCCAGCCTCTGCTTCTGAGCCTCGGTAATGAAAAGTGATTGAAACACAGGCTGGATAAAAGTGATTCCCCTCTCTCACTGCTGTGAACTTTACACAGGTTTTCTCTGTGTAAGCTGGGAGATGACGCACTCAATAATTCAATATTTTCAACCTCTGCCAACTCGTGTAATGCCACCTACTTCAAGCTGCACTACAAAACTGCACATTCAAGTGGAAGTATTTTAGACACAGGATGAGCATGCTTTGGCTTCAAATTAGCACATTTGGCTTCATCATCTTGGCTTCAAGAAGTCTTGTTTTACAAATCTTACCAGGCAATTTAAGTACAAATGAATGACTACTCAGTGCTTGGAGATTAAATTGGTTTAAATAAGATAAGTGTTAAATGTTCCCTGTGGAGTTTGCGGCCTAGTAGTGCTCAGGAGCTCTGTTTCTCTCAGTCCTTGTTTCATTTGTACAAGGGCACACTGATGTGTGTGTGGGTGATGAGATACAATGCTAGCAACAATGTCACACTGCTCTAGTGACCAACAGGTAGCAGGCAAACATTAAAGGTCCTGACACACGAAGGATCATCAGCCGTCTTTCCATGAGCAGTGTTTCCAGCTCCTTAGCTAACCGTTGCCCCGCGTCTGCCTTTTTTTAGTTTAGGTTGTTTTTGGTTTATGTTTAGATTTGTGATAAAATAATAGTCCTACTAGCTAACACTTCTCCGAAAGGAAAGCGCACAGAGTAGTAACTCTGGGAGGGAGAGCAGGGAATGACGTGAGAAAGAAACCACAGGTTGGAGGAGTAAAGTCTGAGTATGTTGTGGATGACCTAACGGCTGGAGGCCATCTGCACCCCAGCTAACACCACAAAGCCATCGTTAGCATTGTGTTAACAACTTTGAAATAAAGATGGGCCTCGATCAAAGTAACTTTTGGTAATGATTAATGAAGATGTAAAAATTCAGGACATTTGTGCATACTTTAGCCTATATATCAAGCCACATTTCCAAGGGCCTTAAAATGTGAATATCAGGTTTATCCTTCCAACTCTAAGTTGTTCTTTTTGCATCCTACATGTTGTACTGGCTGAGGCTCTCGAGATTACCCGGCGTTGATATGGGGATGTTTTTGTGAAGGATGGCGTCACGGTGCAGAACTTTCAGATGCCTTTCACATGACTTTTATCCTCATTTTCAATTTCTCCCTTTAGCTTGTCTGGACGAGGCGAGAGTTTTGGTGGTTGGAGCGGTGTTAGACCTAACTGTGAAGGTCAGCGCTGTGTCCGATAAAAGTATTGCGAGGGGAACTTTCGCTCCCCCACACACTCTCTGTAATCTCTGTGTGAAGAAAATGCCAGCTGCCAGTCTCATTTGGAGAGATAAGGTCCTTGCCTCAAATGCACCTGCGTGGCCAAGCGGCGGAATAACAAGGCGAGAATAAATATGTACATGATTAAAACAGGAGGAAAAGTTTCAAGAAAAAAACATTCAAGCACAGAAATACACACCATCAGATCCAAGAGAAACCAGAAGCAGGTATAAAATACTATAGTATCTATGTGAATAAATGTGTGTGTGTGTATGTAAGTGTGTTTATCCGTCAGATCTTCACAGTAACTCCCAGCTGGCAGAGACAATGGATGGCCCCTGCTATAGATTTTTGGCAGACAAGTCCCCCTACAACCATCTTCTATCTTATTACCAACAGCCTCAGACGCACAAATTGATCTTTAGCGGCGTGAAAAAAAAGAATTCCCCCACGGCATCGTCGACCTTTATGGTCCTCACCTTTCAATGGTGATTTTTTTCTCTCCTGTGAGTGCTTGTGTGTGTGTGTGTGTGTGTGTGTGTGTGTGTCTCACTCCCCGAGGCACACGAACAAGCCCGATGGAGAAAATCATCTGAAGCAGTCATTGTCATCAGAATGTTCGAGGTGACAGCCCTCAAGTTTTTTTTTAAAAGAGTGATTTTTTGTTGATTTTTTTTTAAAGGAAGTTTAACTTACGGTAGATGTCGTGAAGCTCCACTCTGAAAAAAAGAGAAAGTTACTGAGACTTTTAAGATTCAAGATTTGTATTTGTCACATGGTCGTACAGATGTGCAGTGAATTGTAATGACTGTTCCATCAGGCTGTGCAATAAACACATTTGTAAAGTAAAAGTAAAGACCACAAAGAGGACCACCTGCATAAAGATACTTCTCATATATTCCACTGTATCAGTAATTGTAGACATGATTTCACTTTTTCTTTTTTTACATCTGAATCACATCTCGGCCTTCAAGGGCATCACTTCTTCTTGTACTTTCTTAGTATGCTTGCTTCTTTAAATAATACCTCCTGTTATCACATTTGAATTTTCGTCAATTGGCTGAAAAGATAATGCTGTTTGTGTTTCTCTCAGCTCGTTATCAGTGCATGGCGTGCTGCCTGGAGGGAAGGCTGTTACAGTAACTGGTGTGGTGGCGCTTTGCGTTGCTTCTTCTGACGACTGGAATGATTTTACTGTTGATAAAGCTCACACAATCGTTCTTCACATTTGTCTTTCCCACTCCCCCGTGGAAACTTGATGTTTTCTGCCTTTTCTTGGCGACCTTTGTTGTCCAGATTTTCTTAAAGCATCAAACTCTTCACTTCAGTTCAGTTAGCCTGCAGTGCCACTGACCCGACATGTTGTCGAAGGCTGCTGCTGCGTGGCTGTGATTGATTCAGGAGTTTGACAAACTTGTCAGAAGAACTAGCATTTTTATTGACAGCTGTTCCACTGATCCTGTTACTTACAGGATAAATACTCGGGTGCCATGCATGAAGAAAAACGTTAATGCTAACAATGACGCCATTTAAAAAAAAGGCCAATCAGAGGCTGTTCTTCTTGAGAAAGCGTGAGAGTTTTAACGTCAACAAATATTTTCTGAAAACATATCTTTTATTGAGTCCATTTAAACTTGTGTGACGATCTACTTGTTTGGTTGCCTCATCACAGTTAACAAAAACTGTCTTGGAGATATTGTTAAACTTTGCCCAGAGATTGTCAGCTTTAACCTGAATGATGTTAGACATATTTAATTAAGTGAGGACCACTCAAAAGCAAAGGCCCTCCTAGGAGACCCTCAGAGTTTAGACTTCAGCCAACAGGAGAAGGTTCACTGACGTTAGGAGGGCCAATCAAACAGATATGAGCTCGTTCCCATCAGCAGTTGGGTTTCTTCATGAGCTGTAGGCATTGATACTCTGCACTGTTGGTCTTTATGTCCCTTATCTCACTCTAGTCCATCATGATGATATCCAGGGTAGTCATGGTTTATCCATATGTATTTATGTCTTTGTGCTGCTTTTAGAGTGTGTATTTCCTGTTTGGACCTCTGTTACAAACCAGATTTCCCAACAAAGAAAGATTTTCGGATCCAAAAAAAACAAAAAAACTTGGTATGGCACATCTGTGTATTGTACTGAACTGAAGAGGAAGCAGGATTTGAAGGTGCCTTAATGGTTGTTTTATGCTCTGATGTAAAGATGTTGGAGAGTTACGCCAAAGTCTTAGAGATTTCTGCTCTCGTCCAATTTTTAAAAAAAAACGTCCTTCACTTTTTTATCGATAAGGTCTCTTGCACTAGGGCTCTAATCACATTCCCTGCTTATGACCCCTCCATTTCTGTCCTCTGACCAGTTTGAGCCTGTGACTTTGTCTTCTGTACTGGAGATTGTTAGTCCGTCTAAACTCTAAGGTTCTCCAAATGATGCTCTCCCTGCTCGACTATTCAAAGAGGTTTTCCCCACTGCAGGACCATCTGTTACTGCAGTTAATAGTAGTCTGTCCTCAGGTGTTGTCCCTGAACTGCTTAAACATTAGTGCAATCTCTGATTAAAAAAACCTGGTCTGGATCCTGAAATTCTTGCTAACTTCAGGCCGATCTTTCAACTGCCCTTTCTTTCAAAAAGCCTGGAACAGATAGTTCATAGTCAATTAATGGCCTTTCTGGAAGAGCTTTACATTTTAGAGGTTTAAAACCCTGCACAGCACTGAATCAGCTCTTATAAGAGTTTTTAATGATATCTTTTTAGCTACAAACTCTGGTGACTGTGTTGTCCTTGTTCTTTTAGACTTGACTGCTGCATTGGGTGGGCATCAGGGGCATAACACTGGATTGTTTCAGGTCATACTTAGCTGATTGGACTTTCTGTGTCCGCCCTGGTGGCTTTTTATCCTCCTCTGCTCCTCTCTCATGTGGAGTCCCACAGGGCTCATAGGCCCTCTCCTTTTCTTTCTATTTGCTACCGCTTGTTTGAATACTCAGGAAACATGACATTTCTTTCCATTGTTATGCAGGTAACAGTCAGATTCAGGCTTGGGTGTGACATCCTCACATTTCATCAATTGTTATCATAAGAAACATTGATCACAGCAGGACTACCTGCCAGTTTCCACATGGTCTGTGCACGCTGCATTGCCACTGCAGTTTCTGGAGCGAGAGCAGCAAGTCCCGCCGCACACACAGGTTCACAAGATCACGAGGGACTTAGGAGGAAAACGTGCAAAAAAGCTACTGCTGCTTTGTCTACCTGAGGTTGATTTGTTTGTCTTTTGACTTAATGTTGAAACAGTGATGGAAAATATATGTCTGTATGTTGGGTTTTAATTTCAAATTGACCTGAGGCTTCGAGCGTTTCCTTGTCTGGCTTCCTGTAAGCGAACAGCTCTGAAGTGTATAATACTGATGGACGAATGTGGAAATTGGCAGTAAGATTCAATGTTTGGGATGTGGGCATTGTGTCAAAGTCATCGCTCAATAAGTGGCCTATAGTGACACATTTCAGTTTATTTAACCATCTGTGAACTCTTCTGTTTATTAATGAAGATTTGTTTTCTCTTTTCCTCAACTTTTCAGTCTTTTTGCACGTCAGAGTGTCTGCTCATCCACGAGAGCTGCTTTGGCTCTCCACTTTATTGACTTGCTCGTAGTTTTCTTCTGTCCCTTGACGAGTCTTAATGCCACACTTCCCGTAAATGTTAAAGGGAAATTATCCCTTTCAAACAGCCTACAGTGATCAGCCACCTTTACTAAGTGACCATTATGAAAGTCATTATAAAGAAATAAAGGCTTTTTAAAATGTTGGATTTGATGCTCGCCTTTACCTCTCTGATTATTTAAATGTCAGATGTTCTCCTGTGAAGAAACTTCCAGGAAACAGTTCTTTATCAGAGCGATATGTGTGAAGCGGAAATGTAACAGTAGCCCAGCCCTATTCAGACTGCCGTTACAAGCTGTAATGTCAACGCCCCTGTGATGTTTCACCTGATCTATAAATGTCACAGATGCATAATGTGGCGTCTTCAGAGGTAGTAACAGAGACGTTACAGAGGTGACATGTTTGCAGCTGAGCCAGCGGGGGTGCGTGCATGTCTGACTGTGTGTTTATGGAGAGCTCCGGCTGTGTCGTGTTACGGCAACGCCAAAAATGTGAACTCACAGGCTGGGTCTCCAAATATGACCCCGTCATGGAATCGATGTGAGCGTACCATGATGTGATGACGGCTGAGCTTCATACACTCTAAAAACAGCAGTGTGAAAAAGGGGGATTGTGATTGGTTCTGATGGGGAAAGTGTTCACACACAGCAGGGTTTCATATCCGCGCTCCATTTACACAGATGCGCGTCTTTCATGTCCTGCTGTTACAAAGGAGGCATCCCTTCTCCAGCTTTCTGCTCCGCTGCTGCAGTGAATCAGATGTAAATGATATTGTGAATACATGATCAGTATCTGTTATGTTATTTAAGGCTAAATGAGTTTTGTTATCGTGGCCTTTTACCTCAAACACAATTTTGAGCAGCTCTGCTCCCGGCTGCATGACCTTTCATGTTTTGGTGATTATAATTGGGGGGTTTGTGGGAATCCGTGCAATCATGTTTTTATAATTATGGCTTTTAATGCAGCATGTGTCCTTGTGATATGGATGTGTTGTTATTATTCTCCCTATTTTGTGTCAAGTTTTTGTAGTTTAAATGTTTGCCTTTAGTTGAATGTCGATGATCTACACATCTATAGACTGGTTACACACCCGCCTTCAGCTGACAAGGAAGCAGTCTGTCTCTGTACTGTTTGATACAATGGCTGAGACTTAGAGAAAAAGAGAGAGTGGCAGATTAAGAAGCTGGACTGGAGTAAAGATTGCACCTTGTCAGTCCGGTTCTTTGACCTCTCACATTGTCCAACCTGGTGTTCTGTTGAAATGTGCTTCCTTGTAGAGAAACGCTACCACAGTGCAAAATGTCGACCTACAGTCAATATATGAGCAGTCTGTTCTCAGACTGGCACCGAGCGTTGTCCGACCCGTTTCACATCCTGCACTCTGAGTATCAGTTTCTCGCTTCCAGGCAGAACACACAACACTATTCTGTTCCCACGTCAATCAAAAGCCTGAATGTTTGGTAAGGCTGCGTGGGTTGTGAAATAGCATTATGGTGTTCGATATGATTTCACATTTTCTTACCGTTTGCTATGTTATCTCTCATGCTGCATTTTGCAGATGCAGTTGTAGTGCATTGTTATGTGCCTTTCTGTTTACATGTGGATTTTTTTTTATTGTTTTTTTTATTATTATTATTCTATTGATTCTAGTGGAAGCAGCTGAATGTTTAGCAGCACTTTGAGTCCTAGACAACATTTCCCCCAGGGTACAACAAAGAGTCTCGTATTAGATCTTATAGTGTGGTAAAACTATTGCAGAGTCTGTCTGTTTTGCCTGTCAAATAATGCTGTCAGTACAGAATCACTATACGCTGCACTCACACTCAAAGGAAACAGGAAGCGTTTTGATACACGATCATAAAACCTTTCGTTAAGAGTTTAGTCTTAGACGAAGAGTTCCTCTTTGAGTCCCAACATATAAACGTGGTCTATGAAGGGGAGCCGTAAGAGTACGGTGTATTTGATTAAAGTGCAGTTACACTCGCAGACCTGCAGTGTGCGCCAAAGCTCACCAAAATGAAATAGTGTTGTTTTAAAACCAAACGGAAACCTCCGGTCTTGAAAAATAAAGCCAATGCAAACGTGCCAAATCCTGTAGTTCCTCGAGTGTCGGCTTGAGGCTGGCTGCAGGAACACAGGAAGTCACATACTGTACACACCACAGGCAAGAAAGCATATTTTACAGCGTACATGTTTACAGTCTGGTACAAAAAAAGAAATAGGTCTGATTAGTTATTGCCATCACTGGCTCATACTGTACGACAGGTGAATTTTTTAAAAGCCACGTAGCTGACATGAGGTGGGCACGATGTAGCGTCCAACGTAAAGTTAGACTGAGACGGGATTTCGAGCTTGGCGATATAATCATTTGTTCTCTGTTTTATAATGTAAAATAAATAATTGTTTCCGTACATAAAAATAGCCAGAAAGTTGATATTGTTTAAATTTTCCTTTGGGTTTTTTAGTGCTGATCGCACTGCAAGGTTCAAAAGGAAATGTTAAAGCAAACTCTATTAGTATTATTTAATATCACAGCCTGGGATAAAAGTGGAAAAAAAAAAAGAAATACTGAGCGTGCAGATAAAAAGTCCTGTTCTCTCTAAACAGGATGTAAGACGTACATGACTGCAGTAAAACAGAATGTAAAATGAAAGTTTTTGAATTAAACACGCAGACATGAAGTCTGAAGTTCATCGTGCTGCATATAAGATCCAGCAGACAGAAAAGGTCATCAGTCAAAGAGGAGTTCTTTTGAAGTCACTGACAGCTTGTAAAGTCTCAGGTGCTGCTACTCCACTGATGCAAACCTGGCCTTTTCTAGACGTGATTCATGTCCTCTCTCAACCACCAGCAGTTTCTTTTTTTTAACTCCATTACACCTCATTCAGCAGTCTGAATCCTGGTTTTCAGGTTCATTAAAGCTCCCCCTCCCCCCATACAGACGTGCAGCAGAAACAGACTGGAGCTCACCATCAGCTAAGGAACATTTTGCTACACTACATTACTCTGGTCTTTAGTAGCAGGCGAGCTCACACTGCTCCAGAAAACTTCACAGATCTGTGAGAGGAAAAAGGGCCTGTGGTGTAATGTTTGACTGTGAAGCATGCAGGAGCAGAAATTGATAAATCGCCTGGTGAAAATCTCTCAACAAGCACACCGGGTTCCAGGTTGATCAGCAGATGAGGCGAGACAGGAAGAGAGGAACAAAGGACAGAGACAGAGAAAAAAGAGAGGTAGAAATCAAAGCGGTGATTGTGCTCACAGGCTTGCAATATGTCTGATGTTTTAATTGTTGACAGTGTTTCCTTAAAATGATGTTTACGACAATGCCTGAGTGTCACAGAGCCCTTCCCTAAATGTATACTTGCAGCAGAAATCAGCAGATACTGAAAGAGGTTTCCGGTGTTACTCCAGAGTCCAGACGATGATCATTAAGTTGGTCAATCTTAAGGTCTTTGAACACTGAGTCAATTGTTTTCAGATTTTTTTAATTGGTTATCGAATAAAATCGTTGCACGCTGAGTCTGAAGACTTTCACCTGTCTATGCAAAATTATCCAGATTGCTTCAAGGTGTGGTGGTCCAGTTTGGTATGCTGCTAGCTAAACTGGAACCACACAATCTCTGCAAAGCACTTCATTCTGAACAGAGACTGGCAGCATGTCTCCTAAAAAATAAAACATCAACCTAATCAATCAATCTTGATTTGTATAGCACCGATTCATAATAAATGTTATCTCGAGACACTTTACAAAAAGAAGGTAAACAGACCTTACTCGTTGATATATTACAAAGACGGTATGTTAATCCATCGCGAGTTTAGCATTTAGCAACATTTAGCAAAAGTTATAGTGGCAAGAACGAAACGTCTCGTTAAAAGGCAGAAACCCTGCCAGGTAAAATCAGGTCTCATAAAATACAGCCATAAAAGTTTCGGAGTGAAACATGAACATGCTGAAGGAAGCAACACCTGTCTGTGAACACAGAGCTAAGAACAAGAAAACCAGAGTGAGTTTGACTTCTCTCTTTTTAAGGAAGTTGTTTCTTCATTATTCATACTAAACTGATGCTCACTATAATAATCCCTTGATTAGAGGCTGTTTTGTATTCTGGGTTTCCATCTGACTTGTGATGGTTATATTTAAAGGGATACTTCACCCATTTGCATGAAGCTGTGTATCATTAGAAATATGGTAGTAGTGTTGAATGGTTGTGAATCCAATCTCCAATCTCGTCTCAGGGCAAAATGAGGGCTGGATTCACGACCATTCAACACTACTACCATGTTTCTAATGATACACAGCTTCATGCAAATGGGTGAAGTATCCCTTTAATCAATTGCTAAATCATTGGGGTTGCTGTCCCAGGGGTTCGATTCCCAGCTTCCCAGCTTCCCGCTATGTGTGATGGGTTCTAGATGTATCCAGACATTACCTGAACACTTGAGGCTTTGATGATTAAGGAAACATTCATGTACAGCGGATCCTGCTGGACAGCTGCGAAACCTCGCAGACAGTCATGCATAATGAAGGAGGAGACGACAGAGTAAGTGAAGCTGATGAACATGTACAGAGAACATGAAGAGAAGCACGTTGACGGACAGACAGCATTACCCGGCCCTTCAGCGCCCATGAAGGAGATGTCACTAATGGTCCTGTCAGGCTGCGGTCAGCAGCCCTAATCAGCACTTAGACAAACAGCGTCTGCTGCTCACGGGCCGCCATGCTCTGCACACTGCTTAAAACATAACGCTTCCATCAAGGCTTACTGAGCCCCTGTCTGCTGATACACCAGTGTGTGTGTGTGTGTGTGTGTGTGTGTGTTGTGATGTAGGTGGGTCAGATGAAGCCAGATAAGGCAGATCGAAGGACTCGCCTCAGCTCAGCTTGTCTGTGATGGTCTGCAAAGGTAGAACGGGGGGGGGGGGTGCATTGTTGCATTAAAGCCATGTTGAAGGAGAACTTTAGGTTTTGAGGTTTCTCGGCTGTGATGTAAGATCAGATATTTTCCATCCTTCTTATCCATCGATCCACACACGAGAAAGGGATATAGATTTTCTTTTGCAAGCCAAAATTTATTTGAAAAAAGTCCTTCCCATCAGCCTATATTGCACCTTCTCTATATTGATTCATGTCTTTAAACCTTTTCCACTTTAAGCCTGTTTTTACTTGAACTTTTGGCATTTCGATTCAGTTTTTCTTACATGGTATTGAAAGTCATAAAAGCAGGCTAGAGGAAATATTTCATTGCCAGAAAGCGATACAAACTGATGCTGCACTTAAAGACGACATCACTGTTCTATCTCTGTAATCATACCATATTTTATCTTCTTTTCACCAAATGGTATGATTCCACAGCCACAATGGGAGAAGGATTTTGAATGCTCGCCTCTGTATAGTACCATGTTCACATATTGAATGGTTTGTTGTGTGCTGAGACCTTGGTTCATAAAGGAGTCTAGCAGTATAAAAGGCATGTCGTGAAGGTAATCCAGCTATGATAATGAAACGTATTTTCCATATGCAGTCAGTAGTCGGTACAGGGAGGAAATGTTGGTGACAGGATAGAAATATAACGTGCAGATACAGTCCACTGGATCTGCATGTATGATCAAGACAATACAGCTCTAAAGGTAGGATTGTAACCACGAGGTCCCCGGGTTTTGATTGTGGGCTTACAACATGAACTACGCCTTCAAAGTTACCTCAGTTCATCTGTTTCCAACTGAGCACCATTCACATCAAATCAGCACCATTATCCCAGGCAGAAACTCAAATCGAGATCATTTGGCAGAAAAGTATATGTTTGTGTTTGTTTATATGCACGCTGTTGGAAGCTGATTGAAGAAATCTGTTTTTATATGGGCGTTTAAAAGCTCAATCAGGTTTTATGGGTAGCTTTTATATGTTTGTGCAACGTAAACCAGTGCCAACTCCATCTTTTCTTATTATGAACGATGCACTAGGAGTTCAGATGGCCCAGCACTGAGCTCAGGAGAGTGTTTAGCATACGTGACCTGCAGCGAACACACCAGACGTTGTGATGGTGACACACGGATCAGTCAGCAACCTGTCACACGTAAATGCTGAACTCAAGAGCAACCCTGTGAGCAACACTGATGGCAACTATCAACAGTGTCCACGCAGCTTCAAAAGCAAAATCTGACTTTTCATTTCTGTGAGAATCTTTTTATCTGGTCATGAAACAAACTGAAATTAAAACTGATGCCTTCATGACAGATTAAAGCAAATATTAACTTAAAGGTCACATGTGAGGCAGAATACACTCTACCTAGTCTGTCTACCAACTATGAAAAAAGTCCATCTTCTCTGTCTTCTGCCTGCTCCACTTTTCAGAAAATGTGTGCACAAACAGGTCATTTGGAGATTTTGCCTTTATGACATCACAAAGGGCAGTAGCTCCTCCCCCAGGTGGGTGACACTCCCACAGCTAGGTGTTTGTTCTCCCCTCTGAGTCTGCCTTCTCAGCGTAAACAATAGGACATGGAGTGAGAAAGACTGAGACGCCCAAAGAGAGGGGGCGTGACCAGACACAGCTCATTTACATATTTAAAGCGACAGACACAGAAACAGCCTGTTCTGAGCAGGGCTGAAATAGAGGGGTTTGTAGACATGATCAAATACAGGATCAGAGTGGATTTATAAAAAGACACTTCACACACGTGTGTTAGGCTCTGAGACTTACTAGGCTCTGAAACTTGTTGAAAAGGAGGAAAATATGAAACCTCTTGGGTACAACATATGTAATTTTCTACATTGTTATTTTGAATCCCTGAAACTGTGGTATTTTCAGAAATACTGGAAAACAAATTGTTCTCTTGGAGGGATAATAAAGACAACCTTGAACCTTCAACCTGCTGTAACCCAAATTTCCCCCATTGGGGGATCAATAAAGATTATCCTTATCATTATCATATATTTCAATGGCTCCTTCATCCACAACATGTAAGCATAAAGATATAAGGTATATAGGTTTGAGGTTATAAAATATAAAGAAGCAGTATGCAAATACGTCAATAATATGTGAAACAATATGTGTCTCTCATCCGGACTGTCGGGGGTTCATCCCCAGCTACTGCATCTCTGTACAAGCTCAAGTCCCTTTAACATTTTCATCATGTGTCTTTTCAGTGTTCAATGAATGTGTTAGTATTTGGATGTTGGACCAATTTGTTTGTAAACAAGCTAAGTCCATTTACTATCATGATGTATTTTCTCATTCTGAGAAAAAAAAACAACAACCCATCATTTCAGTGAATGAGCTCTACATGTCTTCTGTTTTTAGAAAAATAAAGCCACCGAGATTTGCAGACAGCTCAGTGATCATAACCACTACACGATGCTAAAGTCCATTCTTCACCAGTGTACACATTCTTAATGGCCATAATCGTTCCCCCAGCTTCATTCTTTCCCCATTACTAAGTCCTTAATGTGAGGTTAGTGATAAATTCCAGGTTAATGAGCTGCTACAACAGTAAATTAGTGATGCATAAGTTGATACATCAGGGAAACGTGTTTGGTCCTGCAGGTCAGCCAGTTAGCAGGAAGGTTTGATTGTCTTGCCCAACAACTCTGATGCGTTCAGGTAAACGATCAATCATGCAGTTATTGTTAATGCGGTGCCACAGCTTCCATCTCTCTATAGTGGGTTTGTTTGTATCTGCCTATAGACATCTCTTATGACGTCTCCTGCTCGGGAGTTTGTGAGTCAGCGTCGATTGTGTTGTTGAAGTGGCTGATTGTGCGGCTGACACAGATTCGCTAGGGAGTCCAAGTGTTATCACACTGCCAAGCGTACACATGCTAATCCATATCCTCCCACACCACACACACACACACACACACACACACACACACACACACATTTCTCTCTCTGTCAGTCAATTCAACTTATCAGTTTCTCACTTGCACAAAAACACACACTGACTCAAAATCCTCTCTCTCATCTCTCTTTCACACAAACACACATCTACAAACACACACACACACACACACACACAACAACAACAACAACAACAACAAAGTCCTTCCAGTTGCCTCACCTTTTTCGTATCCAGAACCAATCATGCAGAATCTCAGCGAGGTTTTCGGCGGTCCACAGAAAGATGCACACTGTTTATTTAAACATTCACTTTAACTCTGCTACCAGCAGAGCGTCGCCCTGCTGCCATGCATTATCAGGTACAAGCTGCACATGGCTGCATGGAAAAATGTTGCTTTAACACTTGCACATATGCACACATGCAAAACTGCACGACACATCTAAGAAGATTTGCGCTTTCGCACGAATGTGTTTGTTAAAGCTCTCCGATGTATTTCCCTTCTGCAGGTTTGGCACTTTGGATGTTTCACACAGAAGACGGTGCAGCATGCCCACAGTGTTGTTTATCTGCGTCTCATTTAGTTTCCTCTTTGCTGCCTCTGATTCTGTTTATCTTTTCTCTCCTCTAAATTCGAAAGGCGTGATCACTCGCAGACTCGCCCTCTTTTTTTTCTTTTTTCTTTTTTTTTTTAAATGCAGTTTTCCGTCTCACTGCTTTCCCATTTACAAGGCTGCTGCCTGCTTTGATTTCCAACGCTCTCAGATCAGCGGGAGCTCATGATTGCATTCCATAACCATATAATGTTCATCTCAACTGAGCACATTTAAAAGGTTAGGTATGATTTGCCCTGCTTTTGTCTGCTGTACACTGTTGAGCATGCACATTCATATCTCCTGTTTGCAGAGCTCGCGGCTGCTGCTGCCATGTCGATGATCCACTAGCACCATCTAGTGGCTACAATTGAGTACATCCCAATTACTGGAGTCAGTGGTATTATTCCACACAGGATGGAGGAGAGATGAGTTCACGCTGGGAGACGCAGAGGTGTCAAGTCAGGCATTTAGTTTTAAAAGCCTCCTTTAAAAAATGAGGCGGATGGTGTCAGGGGCTAAAATCACATCTCTTTGATCACAAAGATGAATGATGGTTTAATGAGTCAACGTTTCACAAAGAGGTCGGATAAAAGGCGATGTAATGGAGAGGAAGCGGGGCTTGCAAAGGGCAGGAAATTAAGACTGAGAGAAGAAAAAAAAAACGCAAATGTAACGCAAATATCAGAAGATTACATACTTTCGTCCAGCTTCCTCTCCCTCTGTCTTCTCGTCCCTCTCTCTCTGCCGTAAACATTTATAGACTTGAAAGAATATTTCTATAAACAGGAGGACAGACTTGAGTCAGTCAGCGGAGGATGAAGAGGAGTTTTCACTCACTGGCGAGTGTGGGTGGAAGGCCCAGGATGGATGCAGAGGTATTATATGAATCTGAATCTCTCTGAGCTCCATCTGTTGTGTACTATAGAGAGGATGAGTCATTCCACACGGTACGGCACGGGTCAAAGCCGCCCCAAATCCCCAGCTTCATACCGACACACACACACACACACATGGATCAAGTCACAGACTAATAAATGCTCAGGCTGCACGTTACCCATCATGCATCTGTCCTGTGTTTACAGTTAGGAAGGCAATTAGGCCTCAGCTGGTTTCAAAGATTGCTTTTCAAGCCATGTTCAAGCCTGGTGTTGGAATAAGTTAACCCTCACCATGACGACAGGCTTACTGAAACTGTACTTTTTCTCTAAACAAGCCATTATTTCTTTTTTAAAATGTGCTATTAAATGAAGGAATAACTGAATTATAAAAAAAACGAATAAACACTGTTGCAGCAGAATAAGAGGTATCACTTTATTATTCACCACTTTCATGAACGTTGGTTTTCTCAGCATTAATGCAGGGCAAGACGAGTGAGTGCTGTCAGATGGAGCCTCCGTTAGGGAGGGTTTTTCAAACTGTCATCGTGCACATTTTGAAGGTTTGTCAGCCTTCAGGGGTCTCCTATACTGATCTGAGACCCCAAACAGTTTCCTGCCCTGCCTGTTGTTGACGAGCAGCGCCTCTGATACTGACGCCATGGTACTTTGCTGTAACAGGTGACGTCTCCTCCGTGTTGGACATGTAAAGAAGCGTGCTGCAGTTTTCTGAATGACTGCACATTTCTGAACACATTTTGATCACTCTGACATCGCTCAAGTTTTTTTTTCCTAATAAGTAAGTAAGTAAGTCGACCCTGATATACTTCAGGCCGAGTCTGGAAAAACTCGGCTTCCAATTTGAGTTTCTGGACGTGAAGTGAGAGGATTTGGAGTTTGCTTTACTGTATTTTGTTTTTTCCCTGTGAGACTCCACAGAAGACAAATGACTTTCAATGAGTCTTGTGTTTGTGCGCTTGCATATTGTAAGCGTATGATCTATTTTCTTCACAGCAGTTTGCTGCTACTCATTAGGCTTCTCTTAAAGCAGGTGTTTCTGTGCGTGGGTTGAAGCTGACAGCAGTTTACAGGCTTAGATAAGTGTGCGACGGCACCTTTCAGACTATTCATGGCGAGATTGCAAAAGCAGTGAAAGTGTGAGAAAATGTGAGAGAAGAAAAAATGTTTTTCATGTTTTAGCAGAGAAGGAATATTAGATTACAGCTTTTTTTGTTTTTGTTTTTTTTACCTCACACCAAGGCCATGTCTATTTGCATTCAGAAAAATGGTGTGATTGGAGCACTGGTGGGCACAGTGGTGGCTAATAGTCCTCAACGCGGGCGGCCCGGGTTCGGATCCGGCCTGTGGTTCCTTTCCTGCATGTCGATCCCCACTCTCTCTCCCTGGTTTCTATCTCTATCCACTGTCCTATCTCCTCAATAAAGGCACAAAAAGCCCAAACATAAATCTTCAAAAAAAAAAGAGGTGTGATTGTGCTCTTGTGTGTGTAAGAGACAAAGTGAGAGAGAGCGAGAGAGAGAGAAAGAGAGGGAGAGGAGAAGCTGCAAAAAGAGACGAAGAACGGCTGGCAAAGACAGAAGCTGGGAGATGTTACACTGTTTTGAAGTCGAGTATCGAGCTCTTTTGTTTTTCTTTAGTGATAGAAAAATGCAACGAAAGTGCTTGATAGAATCACTTTTTTCTTTTTATCTCAGGGACACAAGCATAGTTAACCTTGGGAGGAATAGTGGTTGGAATTGAGATAACAGTATACTTTCATGCACTCACCCATATCCTCTTTGTGCCTTTGAAAGGTCAGCTCTTTTCTCTTTCCTCCTGAAACTCACACGGATGATCATTTGTCACGCTCACACACGTTTAAATACACACATCCGATACAGAAGACCATAAAGTCGTCTGTGAGGAAGCTTATGAAAGCGTCCGCTCCAGAGGAGCTGGTCTGGTGAGTCCAGAGTGGCTCCTCATGAGTCTCTGTGACTCTAAGTGGTCACAGGAGGCTTTTTACGGAGACTCCTCGAGGGCCATTTGAACTGATCTGGAAGGAAACTACACTTTGTGCAGCCCAAAACCACTCGTGTCCATGTATGAGAAAGAAACGTGGTGACTTATGCTTTACCAAGTCACATTAAATACCTGTAAACTTTTACCTTAAATCAGATGGTGGGAATTTTCCTTTTACGTACAGTTTCTGAGTGTAGAGCTGCAGCTGATGCCTTCAGGCTGCGCTGCGTGTCCATTACTACGTCCCCCGCGGTCCCAGCTGACACTGAACACTGCAGAACTAAACCAAGACTAAACTGAACCAATCATTGCCAATCTTCTTTGCCCTAAAAGGCGCCACAGCTGTCCTAATATATCTGCCACATTCAATTTCCGTCTGCCAGGAGGTGACAAGTGGAGACGGGCGCTGATCAAAGGGAAGCGAGCCAGTTTGACAAGGACACATTAAAGTTTGGCTGGTCAGGAGCGCTGACATCTTCTTCAACACACAGATGAATGAGTCTGTGAAGGCGAAGGTTTTGTGTCAATGCATGCACCAGAACATCCAGAGGAACAATATATCTATCTCTCCCTCTTCCCACTTCAAGCTATTGTAGCATTTGAACCAAATATGGTAACTTTGTCAACGTTTATTACAATTAATAAATTACAATTTTTGAAAAATGTTATAACAGAAATAAAGTTCTGTTATGTCCCTGAATAACACTATGAGGTTGAATTTTTGAATTTCAAAGTATTTCAATGAGTGCCCTGTAAAGGGTTGAAGCTGTAAGTATGTATGAACACTATCATGCACACATTGCATGATATGTTGGACATGTTATTGAACAGGTCCAATAAGTTATTATTGCAATGCAAATCAAATAAAAATACAAAAAAGATCAGTGACGTGATAAAGACATCTGCATAAACACTGAGACACAAAACACGCAAACAAATACACAACTGAAGACCAGTTCAGACCTGAAGTCTTCAGATTTGTTTCTGTGGATGTATCTAATTGTCTGTCAATATTAGTGGACCAAACCAAGGTGATAACACCCTTCCATTACTGTTGTAAGGACTGTCTGTAAGGAGCGTGAGTGATTTATTGGGATGAATTTAGAATTTCCAGATTTGCTCCATCTGGTCTCTCCCTCTCTGTTAACTTCATTGCCAGCTCTGACCTGCACCAAACCAACCAACACAACCTGAACTCCTCAACTTTCTCTATGTAACTGTATGTAAACTACTTTATATCCTTTAATAGTGACTTTCTGTGAAGCTGCACTGCTTCTTTACGCTGTAGAATCAAAGGTATAAATCTGTGGATCAGATCTGTAAAACCTGTACAGACTCACTCACTGCCTAGACTAAATGAAGTGTTTGTTTATTCGTGTTGGAGATGAGGTGCAATCAATGTGGCGTTAATTACTGACAGACCAACGCAGAAGCAAACACTAAATATTGTTAGTGTAGCACTTTCTAATCTCTTTTTAATGACAACCACAAAGTACACACACACCAACACACAGATGCAGGGTTTCTCGCACGCACACACATCCAGATACAATCGTCACGTGACGGTCCACAGAGACCATTTAAATCTCTTAAAGTGGCTGTTGTGTTGATTTTTCAATTGTTATGTGTGAGAAATAATGAGCAGCAGTGTTTAATCTCTCCGAGGCCGTGTGTTGGTAATGTGTGTGTGTGTGTGTGTGTGTGTGTGTGTGTGTGTGTGTGTAGCTCATGGAGGTGTTTCTTCTGAAGGTAGGCAGGGTTTAGGATTCGTGCTTCCTTCCCTGACATGAATACAATAAACTCTGATGAGAAAGTCACCACACTGTTTTAAACATGAACTAAAATTAAACGCACTCTTCGACATTCTTTTGCATTGAAACATCCAGCGAACAACAGAAAGGTAACAGACACGCAGAGCCAGGTTTCATGTGGTACTTTCCTGTTTGCCTTTGTTCTGGTGCACGTGCGTGTTGGTCTCGGAGCTTGCTCGCGTGCCCTCATCCCATGGCTCATAAAGTTGAGTTGTATTCCATCACGGGCCGCCCGCACAACAAGCTTTTTCCTTAATTGGTGCTTGAGCTTTAAATTGCTTGTGTTTGCCCACAGCCTAGCACTCTCCCTAAATAGTTATCTGAAAAGTCCCCCTTTTAAAAAAGAAAAATGGTGTCAAAGTTCTGCATTAAGCATATTTTCCTCTCTCGCTGCTCACAGAGTTCCTTTACAAGTGGACATCCCACTCTCTCTCTCTCTCTCTCTCTCTCTCTCTCTCTCTCTCTCTCAGCAATACATTTTATAAAGAACATTCCAGTTAATATTTTTACATAATCCAAAAGTTGGTCTGAGTCAACTTTTGCAGAACTCAACTTTTCAGGAATCTACGTCTTACATAATTAAATTACAAGGCACGAAACGCCACGAGTGAAATGTGTTCTTGTCATCGGGTCAAACGATCCAGCAGTGATGTTGCACCACAGTGAGGATGATACTCGGCTTTGTCTTTCTCTAAAATTACACTGAGCTGTGTAAGTCAAAGCGCCTGAGGGACGGTTCAGTGGACTTGTAATGATGAAGGAGCCATGTTTTCAGACGTGATAAAGCAAAAGTAAAGATGTCTCCGTCTGCACTTCCTCCACCATAACATTGATTCTGGAGGCCGCCATGTGGTTTGACAAATAAGTTACTAGTTTCTGGAAATGTATTTTATCCAGTCAGTATGTTTTGAGAATCCTGTTGTGAGCTTTTCAGTTGTTTTCCTGCAGAGAGTGAACAAGTTTATTTCAGGGTCTTTTTTCCCCCTTTTATGTGTTTTTTTTTATGAAGCCCCCCCCCCAGGCAGTGGTGATAAAAAAAAAATCTGTCTTAAATCTGTTCCCACGGTGAACAAATGCATGTGCATAGTTTGAGAAAGCTGGTGCACTGCTTTATAAACCATGGGAATGGATATCTGTATCCATGAACTATAAACATGGATGTGGTCTCACATCAAGATCACCCTCTGGATCTTGAAGCCCGTCTGTGGTGGTTTCCATATTGAAAATGCTGTATCAAAGTCCATTACTGCCAACCTAGAAACAAGTCAAGAGCTGGAGCTGAGGAGGGCCTTATGCCGCTGACAAACAGTGACAATACGGCCACCTGTCAGTCAGATTAGCCAGGCGCCTCATTACACACAACGCATCCTTCATAGAATCAAAAGAGATCAGTCACAGCCGCATGTCTCAACAAATGAGCTGTTCAGACCTCACTCATGTGTTTGATCCAGGCTGTAAACATGTTACATTCTGGTGTAAAAATAGACTTTTTTGAATGGGTGTGTATGTGATCCCGGGGCTTTTGAAGCTGGCCTCAAGTGGGCACTCGAGGAACTGCAGTTTCGCTTGTGTGCAACTCATCATTCCTGGAATAAACACGCGAGCAGAAAAGAAAGTTCTGGTTTATACTGCCTCTCTCGTTTTAAGGAGTTTAATGTCCCACATCTTGAGCAGGGAGAGAAAAATCATTGAAGTCAATGGGAGCCTGTATGTAGGAGAGACATAAACACAATGTAAACATTTGGTTGTATAGAGCAGGTCTCGTATTGTATGTGCCAGAGGGGATGCTGAGCGCTCTGTATCTGTAGCTCGAGCCCACATATTCCTGCTCCTGTTTTCTGCCTGTGTGCAGAAGAGAGAAAATGGGAACACTTTGTAGTTTTGCTGTTCATACAAAGCAGATAGAACATACTCTGTGTTGTTTCCCTAACCTTATAATTAAACCTCTACATCTCCTCCCTTTGGATTTGGGAGAACCAAATTTGCATAATATTTTCAACATGACTTTCATTTGTGTATATATTGTTTTATCTTTTACTATGATTCATCTTTATAGCTTTTAATTATTTTCAGATTTTTCTAATTTTGATTTTTTTTAGGATTGCTAACCAACCAGTTTTTTTCTCTCTGTGTGTCAGGTAACTCCCCATCTGAAGAGTCAGAGGAGCGCGACAAGGAGCCGAGGACGCTGACCTACCCGGCGTACATCGCCAGCCTGCTGGACACGGGTGCAAAGCGCATGGCAGCCGGCGTCCGTATGGACTGCACCAGCCAGGGCCAGTGTCCGCGCTCCTGCCACCTCTGCCACATGAGCCCCAGAGGATCACAAGGCCGACAGCAGTCTGAGCCCGTCCTGCTGCAGATCACCAAGGCTGCACCTGTCTATGAACTGGTGTCCAACAATGAGACCTACCAGGTGTGTGTGTGTGTGTGTGTGTGTGTGGCATGCATCTTCTTTCATCCTACTGAACTGGATTACTTCACCTGCATGACTAAAGGAAGCATTTACTGACTTAACATTTCCACCAGTTTTCATCAAAGCACCCTGACACGAGAGCCAGCAGCTCATAGTGGGCATTTAGAATGATTGTGTGACCATTAAAACCCAGTCAGTGTACTAACTGGCGCCCAGCAATGACACCCAGCATGTGTTTGTGACAGGCTGAGAGTGAAAAGCCAACATTCCCTTTAATGAAACAGGTTTGATAAAGCTCACAGGTCCCTCATTCAAGTGTCATGGCTTCCTCTGCTGACAGCATGCTGTGCAATTATCATCGGTGTACGCGCCGTGGCTTGTTGTACTCCGTCAATACTGCACATCAATACTGCTCCTACTCCTCTGACAGGATGGAGGGGTCGATACGGAGCTGTCTAACCCTCCTGGTGTTAGAGGCAGACACATGCAGTCTCTGTTATTGACTGAAGGATGCTCGTGCTGGAATATGAAGCAGCTGGTGTTGACAATTCAAAAGAAACGTTTTTCTGTTTGGCTTGAACACACCGAGCATTTTCAACGCCGCTCAAACGGCAAATAATTCTTTTCTGTTTGAGCGGCGTTGAAAAGGCGACTCAAACTGGTTCAAAGGCGAGGCGTTTTTTTTTCTTATTCTTTCAACCTCTACAAATAGACATCTGAGCATTTAAGCAGGAAATCTGTGTCAGTATAAGACTTGTCCTATACTGACGGCAATTTTTAAGCCTTGTAAATATCGGCTAAAACGATTGTATTACTGAGCAGCGATCACTGAGCCGGCCTCGATCCTACAGCCTCACACACTGCAGACCGCCAGTCAGTCAGTGGAAGTCTGTCACATGTGGTACTTTGTCAGCGCTGGTCAGAGACTTATGACCAGAGAACCTGCACATGGCAGACTTTGTTCTCGTGCTCTTTTCAGAACATCAACAGATTTTATAATTAGGGCTTTTGGAGAGACAGAGGATGGAGTCAGAAAGAGAGAGAGAGAGAGAGAATTGAACCCTAACCCATCGTGTTGAAAATACATCTCCTGTGTGCGGGGTGGAGGGACACACTGCTGCAGAAGGAGCTGAGAGAAATGCCACCACATCATCATTTCCCTCTTTCTTTCAACACTACAATGAAGATTTGATCACATTTGTCAAACAAATTGGGTTTTCTGACACGTTGATGATACAGCTAAAATCTAGACAGTGAATCTTTGTCTTCAAAATCTTCAAAGAAACGTTTTGAACGTCTTAGTCGCTCACTGGGATGAAGGACGGCTTTTATGAACTGTCTCGTTAAAAAAAGATTATATGTGTTAGAGCAGACTGGATTTAACCCACTGCTGCAAAAGGTCTTTTGCAGAAATACAGTTAAAATGTAATTTCTGTCCTTCTTGAAACATTTTGGTGAACGTGTTATCAAAATTAAAAGAGCTAACTTGAATTCATGAGCGGTTCATATCGTTGATCTATTTGAGCTGCTCAGATGTCTGGACCGGATTTTAACGTGTTTTAAGTCACAGCTGGAGCTGTCATGGTTTGGTTCTGTGCTTCCTCTTGTTTTAGTTTTCATTCTGTTTGTTTCCTGGTGTTGATTGTTTCTCATGTGTGTTTTAATGTTTCATAGTCTTGTGTTTACTTTAGTCTGTAGTGTGTTTCTCTGTGTCCTCATATGTTGCCTGTTAGTTTATTTCCTGTCTTGTGTTTTAAGTCTAGTCTTTAGTGTTTCCTGTTTTATTTTGTAATATCTTGTTTTGGTGTCAGGTGTCAGTGTTGGGTTTTACTTTGTACTTGTCCTCAGTGTTCTGGTCTTGTGTTCTTTCTTCCTTGTTGATTACCCTGATTAGTCTCACCTGTGTCTAATTACCTCATGTCTATTTAGTCTCTGTCTTTGTGACGCTCTGTGTCAGTTCATTGTTGTTTGTCATGAGTGTCAGTCTGAGTCTGTCGTTTGTTCCCTCTGCTCCCTGGATTTACTTTGTTTGGATTTCTGGGTTTATTATTTCAGTAAATTTTGGTTTTGCCTTTTGTTTGAATAAATCTTTAGTTTTTTCTGCACATGGGTCCTCCTCCCTGTTTTCTGCCCGGAGCTCTGTGATCACTTACATGTCTTTACCCTGATCAGAGAAATTAATATATGAAACTATGGAAAAAGAAAAGATTCATGACACTATATAGGATATTTAACTCTGCAGTTATATGAAGGATCTATTTAACTTTGATTTTATATTGATACATCAGCTTGTTTTGAATAAATTGTAACTGGAACTGCATCAGAATCAAAATGTTATTGACGCTATTGTCCTAATTAACTCGTTTTCTTTTACTTGTGATTTCCTGTTTGTATATTTGTATCCTGGCGTTTCCCTCTGTGTATTTTTCTGTTGGTATTCCTAAGTTTTAGTTTTCAGTGTTTTCCTCAGTTCCCTGTTTCCCTGTTACCTCAGTGTCTGTTTAGTCTCAGGGTGCGTTCGGATTGTCCTTCCTCTCCACTTTCACTAGCATTTTTTCCTTAACCCCAGAAGCAGTTCAGTGACGGCCATGATAAGAGCCGTTCAAATTCTCTTCAAGATAAGGAGAGGTGGCTCAATGCTTCCTTTATAACCTCCTTTAGGAAACACTGATCCTTTACCAAAGGAGGTAAGAAAGTGCCGCCCCACAATTCATTGCGGCCGCAACTCGCACATCCGACCCATATCCGACCGTTCACGAAAACTAAGGATCTGTCAGAGGAGAAATGTGGAGACAATCTGCATATTGATTTGACTTAGAATTAGTTACAACCTTTGTATTTATTTCATTTCTTTTTATTATGTGAAGAAGGTGAACCTTGCTTTTATACATTCTTGTATCATGTTTGTGGAGATGATTTGCTGTTATATGATGATTTAATACGTGAAATTGTAATATGGCTATAAAACCTTGTTTATAAAAAAAGATCTAGGTTAGCACTACAATAATTTACCTTAAACAACTTTAAACTCTTAAACCCAGAGGTAAACTCTGAACAAAGTTTCCTGGTATCTAATAAAGCCTACCTTTTATTTGTATTCACACCACGTGGTTTTTAGGATTATTTCACCAGTAAGAAGGCTCAGGGGAAACATTTTTAGATGAGCTTTTTGTAGTCCATTTTCTGTAAACTGTAGTTCCACCACGGCAGACTCGCATCACTAACCTCCGCTGCCGTCATTTTATTACATCTCCTCGTTGGTCAGATTGTCAAAACATCGCGATCGCCTTTTCCTAAGTCCTTTATGAATTCTCCTAACACCTTTCCTTAACCCCGTGACGTGTTAACAGGGGGAAGGTAAAGTGGATAGTGAAAGACAATCTGAATGCACCCTCAGTGTTTCTTTCCCTCTGGGTCACTTCTGTTGTTTCTCCTTTTGAGTTTTTGTGTCTTCTACCGGACAATGTAAGATTTAGTTTTTGCCCTTTTGATCTTTGCATTAATCAGTATACAGTATATAGTGTCTTCATCTGCAGTTAGGTCCTGTTCCTTGTTTTACATAATCTGACAAATAATATGGGAGCTACAGTAGAACAAGACGGCTCCTCGCAGTATATTAAAATAAATGTATACTACACTTCATTTAGTGTTTTCTTGAATACAACACTGATATTTACAACATACAACATCAACACAACCTCAACCTTTTTTAAGTTCCGGTGCATCTTTTTTAGAAGTAAAAAAACATACAGGAAAAGTTGATGAATGACGTTTTTAAATCATTATTTAAAATGAAAACTCCAACACCAAAGAAAAAGTTAAAATAAGACTTTTCTTTTGTACCTTTTCATGCTTTATATAAAGGTTTCACATTGACTTCCCTCTCTCTCGCTCTCCCTCCGTAGGCTCTTCAGGAGGCGATGATGAGCATGCTGTGGTGTTCCGGGAAAGGTGACGTTATCGATGATTGGTGTCGGTGTGATTCCAGCGCTTTTGGCACAGACGGACTGCCCACCTGCGCCCCGCTCCCCCAGCCGATGTAAGTTACTTAGAAGGAGATTACCTCTCTCCCCAGACGTCACTCTAAAATGGGCTGTGGTGGATACCATTCATCATTCTGCTGGCAAACCTCTAAGTCCTGCTTCACTGGTCTCAAGTAATGTGTCATCAGGATGTATGTGTACCACAACCAGAAACTATTGGCCACGGTGTGTTTCTCCCTCTGTCATGAGATGTCAGAGTGAGGGAGCTGCACACAGGGACGGGTCCAGCAGGAGGGGGTTTGGTGCCATCCCAACTTAACTTCTTACAGACTCGGCTACTGTTGCCCACCCAGACTTGGTCCCTGGGTAGTATCCTGGGTGTATCAAATATAAAGCTGATAAGAACAGATACTGAATTTGAGCTTAGCCAAAAGGCAGAGAAGCAAACTTCATATATGCCATCTGGTGCGGGAAACCTTCAGGTTTGAAAATGTTGTTGGGAACAAGGATGGCAGACTTCTGCAGATGTATGGATCGAAGTCAAAGCAAGCCACGTTATATTTTTCATTGCCTTGCTGAAGTCATGTCGAGGCGGATTTTACCGCCAATAGAATACAATACACGCCTAAATTCCACCAGATGCGTGTTTGGTGTGTCTCCGGCAATCTTGAGCCCTCTTTTAATGGCTGTTGGAGCACGACGCATCAATTATCTGGTGGAAACAGCCAGTCCCTCCAGGATTTCACAGACTTTTTGGGGGATTGCTGCGGCCTAAAATGCTTGAATTCACGGCAGCTTTTCCAATTAATTGCAATGCATGTTGCAATGTTTCTAGCTGTTTTTTGCAAATAAATTGCGGCAGGAAGCGAAAATTGCCAAATAATTGTGATTTATTTTTTTTCTTCATGTCAATCATTTTCTTGCACATTTTGATGTGATCGAGTGATATCTTAACCTGAGCAGAGCGATGTACTTTGTGAGGCAAATTCATCTGTCTCACTCACTGACGTCCTCCCTCTCACACACACAAAAAACACACACAAAGTGACGGAGCAGAGTCAGCTACACAGCGGCACTATGTCAACAAACTGTTGTCATGGAGACAGGACGGACCTGCAGCACTTTTCTTTTCAGCACTCAAGCGCTTCATGCTCACTCTCCTGAGTGCAGATAAACAGGAAGTGAGTTTGGTCCATGGTCACTAAACTTTGGTGACGTATAGCTCGCTGTTTTCGCGGGGGACTGCTCTGATTGGTGAAAGTCACGGAGAAAACTATTTTGATTGTTTTGCAGAAAAGTTGCATTGATTGGACAAAACTGCAAGGTCGCCCAGAAATCGTAGGGATCGGTTTAATTTGCGTGAATTTATGCGATCGCAACATCGCGACTTCCTGGAGGGACTGAACAACAACCCTCAAGATATTAAGTGTAAAAAAAAAACATTTCTTTAATGGAAGAATCTGCGACTATTTGATCCAGTAGATGTCGCCCTTGAGTACCAGCATGAAACCAAAACAACTGGAGCTGCATTGTGCTAATGGTTGTGCTCTTTGGTTTGCTTGTAGCTTCACAATGCATGCACATTTACACAAAATGACCATGATCTAAGAATGGTTCTGTGACATTCTAATAAGCAGTGAGTACAGTATGTTCTTCTTCTCTTCTCTAGTCCCTCAATTAAACGACTTTTACACACAAGGGGCCGTCCATGTAAACACGGTGTAGATACGGTTCAGACAACGTCAGACTCACCTGTACCGCTCAATGTAGACAGTCATGACTCAGAGACACATTGTCACAGGGTAGACTGGATTTCTGCTGTATTTATGTGTAAAATGAGAACACACAAAGATGCAATATGACTGGCAAAGGAAGCTAGAAGTTAGAAAACAAAGGTTTGAAAGCTGGAACATTCAACAACACTGAAAGATACAAAACAACTACTTTACAAAGAGATAAGGAAAACGCTGTGAGAAAAGACGTGAAACAAAGTTAACGGATGAAAAGAGTGAAATGATGATGAAAGCAAAGATGTTAAAGAGTGGGCGGCTGTGGATCAGTGGTGGAGTCAGAGAGAGCTCGAGTCAGCTGCTGTTTGGTCTGTTAGCATGAAAACGTCTCTTCAGATCAGTCAGTCTGTCTCATGTCTGCTGGCACTAGAATAAGTGTCCCACATCAAGGGGATGTATGACATGATTTTCTCTTGACAGAAATGTTTGTCACATTGCACAGTATGTTTTCATTCAGGGAGACGTTTGGTGAAACACGGTGGATAATGTTTGTCGTCAGTTACCGTAGTGACGCCTCTTTGCTCACACCGTCCCTCACTCAGTGTTTTGTTTCTTGCATCTCTGTCGTTTTTGTTGAAAGGCTGAAACTGTCCTACACCCACGAGCCCAGCAGCTCATTGGTCATCTTGGAGTGGAACCACACAGAGCCACCAATCGGCGTGCGGATAGTCGATTACCTCATCAGCCAGGAGAAGGTGACGGAGAGGAGCGACCACTCCAAAGTTGAGACAGGTACGTCAGTGCCCACATCAAGACTTGTTTCCTTTTTTTTTTTTTTTTTTTTGAAAAGGAGGATGTTTATGGAAAACCAGGAATGCCAGTTTAAATCGTGGTCTCTTAAAAAGTGACACTCCAAAAAAATAAAGAAGTCAATATTACAATTTGTTTTCATAGACACAGAGCGTAACCGCCTTAACGCCAAAGGATGTTGTGTTCTGGGATTGGTGTCTCTCTCTGTATTGACTGAACCAGTGAGAGAGCCTGTTGATGTTTTGGATGTGTTGGCTTGTTTGTACGGGCAGCTGTTGGCCAGTGTTCAGTATTTGTGCTGGCTTAAAGCTTAAACCCCCGAATTTGTCAGCACCATGAGGCCACCAAAGCCCAACGTGTTTTATCACATCCACCACCTGGAAGAAATCCTGGTCCAAAAGTGCACCAGGAGGAATGTTGCTCTGATGTCGGAAAGCTCCAACTGCCTCGACAATCAGCGCTTTTCAGATGAGTGTCTTTTAGTTCAGGAAAACAACACAACCCGCTACACTCCACAGGTCCGGTGGAATAGTCCGTTATGGTGAGGATCGGCTCCCAACTGAGTGATACGACCCGTGAGTGTTGAAGCTGTGGTGAGGGCTGAATGCTCTCAATGATAAGGAAAGAAGCTAGGATACACTGGACCGTCCGAACAAATGAACCTGACCCAACATTCCTTGGGCACATTTTAAGGTGATGTACCTTGTGACCACTCACTGAACAACACATTTTTTAGTTGTTGTTTTTATTTCTGCTGAGTCTTTTTATGCCTGTATTTTAGACGTAGGACAGTGGATAGAATCAAGAATCAGAGAGGAATGACATGCTCGACAGGTCGAACCCTGGGCTGCTCGCTCATAGGACGACAGCTACTGTACATGGAGCGTGTCCATCAGTGCCTCTGACATGATCAATGTAGATTTGTGTTCCATCTTCACTGAATTCAACAATAATTATCATTCAAACACAGGATAAACAGGAGGGGGTAACAACCCTGTCAACAAACTTGATGATTCATCCCAACCTCCAATAAAGGAATCGATCAATAATTCCAAAAGTTTTGGGTAAATATTTCTAAATAAACTAGATGAGTGCATGCTAAGATATCTAAGCTATGCTTTTCTATCTGTCAAACCGAGGGGCATCTGTGTGACCGTGCATTCAAACTTCCGACCTTCTCTGTTCAGAGGAAAGACAGACCATTCAGGAGCAGAATCTAAAGTTAGAAGGAGGACATACTGGCTGCTGCACTTCAACATGTCTGATCACAGAGTAAGGGCGGTTAATTATTTATTTCAGAACACTTCTTACTGATCGGACCTTTGAGGTAAACATTATCCATGTGTTCGTTGGGGAAGCCTATCAGCCTGTTAAGTCCTGCCTTACTGATTTCACATCATGCCCTGTCTGTTTGGAGTGTCGTCTCGTTAGTCTGCCATGCTAGCAGGAGCTTCACCTGAGTCTCTGGTGTTTACAGCAGCTAGTTTAGTAGAAGTGTGTTTATCTTTAGCTTAGTGCTTTGTGGGTATAAAATTACCATTCTTGGCAGTGGGCAAAGTTTTCTTTCCAGCACATTCAACTCAGTGTTATGTTTGTGTCTTTTGCCTGTCCATGTCTTTCCCCCATGCTGCTGTGCTGATATTAGCATTAACAAGCTTTCCAAATCAGACGTCAATCAACCTTAATCCCGTGTAGTTGTCTCCAACTTTAAGTAAAGCTTTTAAATGTGTGTGGTTGTGACGATGTAATTAAATGTGGAAATTCATAAGGTACATAAATAGTTACCACAAATATCAGTGGAGTAACATTACTGTACAGTGCAGTGTGGTTATTTGCAGTTCAAAGTGCATCACACATTACTGATTTTGAGACAGAGCCAGCGGAGACTGAACATTGAAGGCTGATCTAAACAGGAGGAAATGAAATGAGATGGCGGGGAGCAAGAAGATTTGACGACATAAACTCGGCAGAGTGGGGCTTCTGGTTCATGTTTAATATGAAGTAAAATGAAATTAAGTTCCGACAGATGAATCCTTCACATGATCCTGTCCTCCACCTTACCTGGACTCTGTGACTGTGTGAGGTAAAAAAAAGAAGTGACTACTGAAGGACCCTGGGAGTATATTTGAGTTGTAGTTTTTAAGGTCTCCACAAGATGGTGTTCACCAGCAATAATAGTAAAGAGGAGCAGAGGTATTTTTGACAGGTTTTAGGTCTCTGACGTCACTGACGTCTGTGCTAGCAGAGGCAGAGTTTTGTTTGGCTATTTTAAACACACTGCGCACACACACACACACACACACACACACACACACACACACTTAACCAGCGCTTTGCAATTTGTCATGCAAGTGATGATGGAGCATCTTTTCTTTGCAAGTGTGTGAGAAGTTTAATGCATTCAGGGACGTTGCTTATTAAGGTATGGTTCCCCCTCATGTTTTCACTAAAAAGGAGGTTATATAAGCAGCCACAGCAGCAGAGTGTTTTTAGCCCTGTCATCCATAACAGAGAACGCTGCTCATTTAGCCGGACCTATAGAAGCTGGCAAAACAGGAGCAGTTTATTTTAGCGGTAATGACCCAATCCATAATGGAGACTGTTACAGTTCCCTGTGAGTGGCCCAAGTTTGTTGTAGCCTAATGAGAGAATAAACTGTATTAGTCACAGCAGAGAGGATCATTCATCAGTGCAGGCGGGAGAGGAAAACAGGTGAGTGTTTTCTTTCTGGCTGCCAGTAAATATGAGCTATAGGTTCTTAAGGAATGGGATTTTCAGCTGCAGACTTTAAAACTATTTCCTCTTATTTATCTCTATGATGAAAACTTTGCTGTGTAAAAACAACAACCTCACTTTGATTAACCATGAGGGAGAAAACGGTTCAGATCTGACCTTTCCCACCCTCTCAAGAGCTCACTGAGTTTAGTCACTTTGCTGCAGGGTACGAACTGCATACTTAACAGTATACACTGCATACTAACTCGACTGTTAGTATGCCTTTAGCTCGTACGAAAGTGCGGGTAATTAGCCTAAATTCTAACTCTGAGCTACGTTGGATAAGCTAGCATCAGGCTGAAATAGTCTGCGCACAAGTTGAATTCAACGACATCATCCATCAGTTCATTAATATTACAGCTATGTAGTCATTTTATTTGACACCACGTGATAGAGTAAGGATACTTATCTTGTAAACTGGCGAGCTCCACCTGTGCATAGTCTTCAGAAATGGCCCATGCATTGATGGGCAGTTCAATATTTGGTGCTCCCATATCACACATGAAGGTTTTGGCAGATCTAGAAAATATTTGAGCATTTCTTGAGTGCACAAAATTGCATCCTATGGTTTTGCAACATACAACATGCTCAATGTGACGTTTTGACTACACCTCAGTTCTTTCACTCAAAAGGTTGGTGGTTAAATCCCAGCTCTTGCAAATCTCACATGTCAGAGTGTCACTAAGCAGGAATCTGAAACCCAAATACAGTAGTTCTGATGGTGACGATGGTCACTTAACAAAACCTCCTATATCATTTGTGTATAAAAGTGTGTGTGTGTGTGTGTAGTGTCAAGGCACATGAAGTTATTTTATAAACATTTCTTAGCCTCACTCCAGTCAGATGTGTAATCTCATCCAAAGTCCTAAACTTCAAGCACAGTAGTGCAAACCAACTTCAGTAATGACATGTGTTGGATGTTTATCTAATAGACATTTGATATAATATGTCCAAAGTTTCTAAAAGCATGATTGGTTATTATTCTCCAGAAACACTTTTTGATATTTTGTTTGAAATTGTCTTTAGGTCCTGACAGAAATGAATAACTCATGTGCTCTGAAAAAGGAACAAAGAGTCTGTAGCTGTTGTTAGAAAGTAAAAGTAGAAAGTTGCTTCTGGAGCAACGGCGCGCGTGCATGTAAGTGAGGGGCGTGGCTTTAGAGGGAGCCAGGAGGGGAGGGGGTGGGTGTAGACGGAGCACTGAGGGAATGCTACTTACAAACTAATGCTGGCTTACAAAAATGACCAACCTGCCTTTAAGTGATTGGCTTTTATTATTGTACCTGAATTTTGAGTTTGCAAGATGTACTGAAACACCACTCGAGCTTTAACACTTTTTTCTTTTTATAGAAGAAAATAAATATTTTATAGTTATGCAGCATATACTGTAGTATCACTGCTTGGAGCCTGCACTGACTTTCTGTCCGTATCCCCACAATGTAGCATACATGTACATTATGGTTATTTAATAAATCCAAATGAATGTACATCTACGGCATCAGCGTCTTACAACAATTCTCAGGGACAAGTTTTTTTTGTCCTTTTTCTGCCTTCATTATAGAGACATGACAGTGAGCAGAGTTGTAAATCAGGGACAGAGAGAGTGGGTAATGACACGCCGAGAATGAGCCCGAGGTTAAATTCAAACCCGAGCATCCGCCGAGAGGACCGCTATCCTCCGCACACAAAAAGGAGCAACCTGCAGGAAGCTTACACTGAGCCCTTGTAGTCTACATTTACCAGATTTTCAAACCTAAATAACTGTTACCAAAGGACAAATTAGCACTTTCCAGGGATGGTTAACCAGCTTTACCTTAATGAAACTCATAATTTGGCCGCTGTTTTAGATGGAACTTGTAATTGTGCCGCCAGTGACCTCTGTCCTTATGTAAACACACTGCAGGAGGACGAGTCTTTGGAGCTTTCATAACAAATACCACCTTTAAGTTTCTGAATGTTGGCACATTATTTCTCTGTGACCTTTTAACTGTGTGTGTGTGTGTGTGCGTGTGTGTGTGTGTGAGCTCCCACTACCACTGTGTGCCATAAACTTGAAAAGAAAAGTTTGTCCCGTCCTCTAATCTGTGCTGTCAGAGAGATAAACACAGACGAAGACTACGGCTAAGTATGCAGCGTGACTTTCTGTGGTGGAGAAAACATCTCCAGGCTGTCATGCGTTAATTCAATGTTTACTTCCACTCAGAGTTCCAACAAACTTCTTATCTGGCCACCAAGTCAATCTTTCCGCCATCAGAATATGTTCTACTTTAGCAAAACATCAATGTTTACAGATTTTGGAAAGAGTTAATCATGATTAACGTATTGAATGAAAAAACACAATAAACAGGAACATCTGCAGTCTTAAGTGCACGGTAAGTAATCAGTGCAGAAATAACCTGCTGATGTCACAGTTGTTATCTGTACAGTAAGTGGTAGCACAGACATGTGGTGAGGAGTTATTCCGATCAGATACACAGAACTTCAGCAAATGGGATCGCATCTGTCACGATGCTCTCACTACCAAAGAAGTCACAGCGATGTTTGTTTTTAAAGTGTGCTGGGCAGAACACACAAACTGTGGCACAGGAATATTCCTCTCGTGAATTGTTCATGGCACGCTGAGCTTTTTGAGTTTACAGATTCTGTTTTCACCATGGCTTGTTGCCATGGTGTCACTTCAGACATCCCTCATGAACTTGTGGAGGGAGCTTTGTCACATGAGGAAATAGCTGAACTTTCCTTCAGCTCCTCTTAGCACTACACTAGCAGTGTTATCTTAATTTCCCAACATCTCGCTCGCTGATTCCAGTTGTCGAAATGATGGGAAAGATCATATGTTTTATTCTTACTGTTGAATATCACTGTGGTCCATGCATTGATCGCCTTAAAACTAATTCACAGACGCATCACCAATCTGAATCCGTCCATACAAACTGAAGCAGAGGGATGCATGTGTCAGACTTTACTTTGAGTGCTTTGACATTCATTTGGTTTATTTTCTGACTCTTCTTCTGATGTTTGAGTAGTTCATCAAATTGAATAGTCAATTTTAATATCAAATACAAACATCCATGCCAACCTGGGGGAGAAAATAAGTGACTGGAATTCAAACATCTTGGAGGCCATCAGGCTGTCTGAAGCAGTTTGCTCCAGCAAAGGGCCCTAAAAGCATTGATTGACCTTTTGACCTCAGTAATTCCAGACAGAAATGTTGTGGCAAATGCAACTGTGGCACGAAAGATGCAAACTTTGTATTTTTTTTTTTTAAAGATATTTTTCAGGGCATTTCTGTTAGATCTCCCAACATTTTCTGTCTCTCTTCAGTTTTTCGGAGAGCGTGTGAGATGACAGACGATAGAGACTACACTCTGCAGACTATACTCGTATGGACGGCTCCGCTCACTGCAGACAGCAGCCGTCTCTTTCAGTGGGAAGCTACAGGGTCGCAACACATACCTGCTACTCTCCAAGCTTTATATCTTTCCTTGCATCTATTCAATATCTCCATATTTGCTGTGTGAATCTCAGTTTCAAGTTGTAGTCATTGAACATGGTGCTTTTGTATTGACAGTGGACAAACATGTGGGGTTTGTATTGACAAGCTCTTGGCTCAATTCAATACACTCACAGGCTCAACAATAAAAGAGCTCCCTGATACAGGGGGCCGGTTGGAGAGAGACAGCTTTAGACTTGGACTGTTGAGATTGACATCCAAACATTTCTCCTCAAGGGAAATACATAAAACACTGAGAGCTAGACGTATAACATTTATTCTGTGACTTTAAAAGAGAGGACTGACTAAATTATTCACCCGGAAAAGGTAAACCTCTTCACCTCCTTTACGTCTGCCGGAGGCCGCTAAGATAACGTCAGATGATTGTAATCCATAACTTCTGGGTCTTGAAGGTGTCAAATCTGGAGGCTGCTAAATCGTCTCACGAAGCTGAAATATCACTGAGTGAGTAGTATCCAGCTCTGGTTGGGTTCTGGATCAAAGAAAATATGAAAAAGAAATGAACCTAATGAAAGAAAGTTTGATCTGAGCTTCCCACCTAAGTTGCGCGTCTTTATCAGATGATTGATTACTGAGCAGAACCACACAGATGTGAAAATACAGACGAGGGTTGCTTGGGCATGGATGTTGTGTTGATTTATGGGAGAGGGTTGAAGAAAGGGGGAGGGAAAGACCACCATGGAGAGGAGAGACGAGAGGGAAAGATGAGAAGGAAACAGAAAGACAGGAGCGAGGTAGAAAAAGATGGAAAGATTTGGAGAGGCAAATGTGCAGTTTGGTTTTGATTTCAGCTGTCAGTCTTGTGTCATTTCAAAGAATCAGTCTTGCCCCCCCCCCCCCCCCCCCCCCCCACTTTACTTTTTCTGCACCTCCTCCCTCATCTTTCCTCCCATCTCATGTTCCTCCTCTCCATCATGTTTCCCCCCCTTAAATTCTTATCTTTTGTTTTTTTTTTTCACATTTTTCGAAGACCCCCCCCCCACTCCCCTTTCCCCTTGTCTAGTTTGCCCTTTCTCTGGACTCCTCTCTTCTCTTTCCTTCTTCCCTTCGTTCTCTTTATCTTTCTGTTCATGCCTTCAGCAACTGTATTTTTTTTTTTGTCTCTCTTCATCCATCGATTTGAATGTTTGTCACACGGTGATCCATCCAACTGAACTGAAATGGTCAGACACAAATGCCTCGAGGAATATGTTCACAAAACGTTCACTAACTTAAGGAGAAATGGATGTATGGTTTGGTGGTCCAAGATCAATCAGTGGTTGAGGCCATGATAAGAAATGAATGCTGTAATTTTGACCCAAAAGTTGAAAGGCCCCCTTCCTGTAATGGGAGAAGTTAATGAATCTGCATATAGAATTTAAAACTTTGATTGGAAACTAAAATTTGAAATTGGATATAAACTGTGAATAATAATAGTAGTATATAACGATGTGATGAAAATGAAATGTTCTTTTATTTTCCAATTAAGACTTAATTGGAAACAAATATGAGCCTATATGTTAATTCCAGTCCATCAATGTGGACCCTGGGTAGTCAGTCCCACTTCCCCACAACAAGACGCTTTTATTTATCTCTCCCTGATGTTTGACTATCCAACTCTAAACTCTCAAAAAAAGTCTTTAAATGTTGGAAATGCAGGATGACAAAAATTATTAATCTTTAATAGTTCTCTTATTTTTTTCCTGCAACGTTATCCAATTATACAAAATCCATACAAAAGAGGAGCAGGGAAGTATCTATACAAGGACAATGAATTATATTTTAACAAGTTGTCATCAAAACCATGTGTACCTGTTCTCAGACTCTGATTGATGCTACTATCATATCTGAACTTATGATGTCTTCTAAGAGTTTAATCCCCTGGGTGGCTGAGGTTGTTAATTCCAGCAGGACAGTCGAAAAAGAACATCCTTTTTACGGAAAGATCAGACACGACCGATCATCTGTGCATGAAACCAAAAAAAGACAAACAAAAAAAAAAAGTCTGGGCTTTTACTTTCTCTGAATGATCATCAGAAACAGATGTTGGAAAATCTCACTTGCTACAAAACATCCTTAAAGCTGTGTTGTTTAAACACAGACCCTATACTTGTTGACAGCTGCACAGTTGCATTTGTGTTTTTTTCTATTTCCTGTCTGTGGTTATGTAATGTTAGAGAAATCTTCATACATTTAGCTAATGATTATAGTGTCCAGGACTTGTCTAGATCTTGACAACAGCTTGTTTGTGCAGCAATCTCCCTCTTAACAAGCTTCAGGCACACAAGGTGAGATCATAGTCAGCGCACACATACATGCATGAATATGCACGGCCCCCTCCACATAGGAAGTCTGCTTTAAGTCAAGGCACCACTTGACTTGATCAGTCACATTGTGAAAACAAACATCCCCTGGGCTGTAAGCAATCCCATGATGTAACAGCTTTGATCACCTAGCGCGGGCAAGGTTTGCTCAAGGGTCAGTGGTACAAGGATTGCAATCAATAAACGCATTACTCACCTATCTACATCACACACACACAGACGTATGTAGACGCAGACGGCGGGGCTAACGTGCGTGTCTAATCCAAAACCAAAACCAGCCGTAGCTTCCTTTTAGCTCCAGTCACTTCCTCTGAACTGCCACTGCTTGACCTTCCCACCTGCTTTCTCTTTACAGCACTGAACAGTGTCTTCTTGAGCTGAAAAATTTGCTTCCTTCTGTAGCTAGGTAAAAAGAAAACACTTCTCACTACCCAGTACACTATCCACTCACGGGCGAAATGTATCCCTTACCAGCTCTCAATCACTTTTACATGCTCTTCAACCAACCATGGGGTGTCATTTATTGAAGAGGACATACAGTATTATCCCCCTCTTCCACCTTTTCAGTCCCCTGTGGTCTAAGTGATCTGTCTGTGCTTTGGTCCAAATAGAGAAAACATAGAAACCAGCTTTCTCAGGACGCTCCGTTTTGATGTGTGTGTCTTTTTAAATGCAACGACCTCCCGAGTTTTTTCCCTGTAGACATCACTACTCTGTAGAGAGAATTAAAATGGGGGACCTGTGCAAAAGTTTTACCCTAGGCTGGAGGTGGAGTCCATGGGTGGAGATACCAGTAGAGAGGAGGGGATTTCTTTTTACCAGAATCCAACTTGTGATGTCACAAACTGAGGAAAATGCTTTGTTTCAAATTGCTCAGTGTGGAAAGACTCATGTAGGCCACAAACAAAGGACTGGGTGGATTCATTTAAAATTTTGTGGGTTGATAGACACTCAGGTTACCCATATTTACGTTTACCTTGTAAAAGAGGATTTTTCATAATATGTCCCCTTTAATGCGTTAAATAAAGCATGGAATTGATGTCATTTTTAGTGAAAAGTTTTTGATCTGTAACGAGGCTTCTCAAACTTTGCCCCAATATAAGATTCTGGCGTTGTTCAAGTTTAGATGACTTTAAAAACTTGTTGGGGAGGATCTTGAGGAAGAGAACTAATTGGGACATCACAGCTACTTGAACTTGCTGTATTAATACGATGCTTTATGTATGCTGGCTCATAACAATGAGTTTTCGATGCTGAGGGAATGCACCAAGAAGGAAAATAAAATGTCACTGTGTTGGTCTTTTTGAAGTTTTCCATGTCATGAAGCCTATGGTGCATTCACCTTAAACTATTAGGTCTGTTTGAAATGAACTCTGGTTTGTTTGGATTGGGGTGTGAATGCTTAAATGAACTCTGGTGCAGACCCGAGAACTGAACTCTTGTCTGTTTAAAATGGGGGTCTCGTTTGCTTCCTTGTGCACCAGTGTTTGGTTGGCCGTAGATTTCTGCTGCCAGTGAGGGGGCATTTATAATAATAATTAATTACTATAATAAAAAAAGAGCTAGAAACATAAGTAAATAAAAGGAAATCAAGGGTCGAGTCGATAAAAGAGAAGTTCACCTTCATGTTAGGTGATGGTGTTTATGTTGGCATTTAATGGTTGAGGCCCCCTAAGTCTTTTTCAGGCGTGCTTCAAGGGAGAAACATATTTTACATTCATGGGCTTTAGAGTATACTGATTCCTCTGGCACATTTAATTTGACATCATTCATGAGGCGCTTTGGACTGTGGGTGTGCATATGAGGCTGGTCCATGTGCACACATTTCCAGGTGCATTGTGATTTACACAGAGAACATTGGGTGCATCTTTAGAAAGGATTCTGGATGACCTGGATGACCTCCCTCTAGTTGCAATTTGAACACCAGTATTTTGTGATTACCATGCCTTTAAACACAAACACATGCTGTTAATGAACTGTTATGTCATTGTTCCCTGTTTTCTCAGAGATAACGGCTCTTATCAGTGTGGTTTAAAGAAAACAAGAAACTGTCAATGGATGGCCTTTGTTCAAGAGACCAAGTCTGTTGTATGCCTGTGTGAAACAAAACGTCCTTTTTAACGTTGATTGGAATGCTGATTCAGTCGTCCATACAAATACTCAATCTTCTCTTTTCTTCATTCAACTGTTGCTCAGTATTTATCAGCTCCAACTGTACAAGATACGCTCAGTGATGATGGACACACTGACCCACAAGTATGTAGTTTTCCAAACAGTGTAGGCTGTACTGTGAAGCTACACCGTAGAGTCGACAACAATGTACAAACCACATTTTAGTATTTGATGTTTTAGTGTGAGAGCATTGGGAATACTTCTTCAGGGAGCTGCTGTTTTTAATGTGTTTGCATCAGAAGCTGTTTCATCATCCCTAAAAGAGCTTAATTGATATGTCTGCTGGAAGATAGACATTGCACCAACTTCCAGGTAAATATTCTACTTCGTTAACTTTCAAGACTTCCGGGTTGGAATACATTTATCCTGTGGCAGCTACTCACTTCACAACCCAGAGGTGGCAGTCCACCTCTTCACAAAGTACCACGGCCTCAGGCCTGAACGTGCCAACCCTCCCAATGGTCTGTACGGCCTGATCATCAAGTTTCTACCAAAGCAGAACATGAGGATTCTCTGAGCAGAAACCCAGCTCACTCCTCCTGCACGTTGAGCCTGATTAGAGATAGCAGCTTCCCCAATCATCAGATCCAGCTCTCTATAGGTGGTCATCAGTTGACAGCTCTGCATTTCTCTTTCCTCAAGTGTCCAAGAAAGACTTCAGATCTGGAGTTATGGCTGCAAAGTTCATCATCCATCATTGGCCTGCCATTTTTCTTCCACGTACACTTGAAGTCTCCCATGGTTAATCCTTGAGATGTCCATTTAATAACTGAAAAATCCCCGTCATTCCATGACTCAGCATTTTTGCCAACATTAACTGTGATGTCTCCCTATGAAGTCTCAGACTGGATCCATCCAGGTAACTCATCTAAGGCATCCACAGAGGCTGCTTTCTTTTAGGATCTGTCCAATATGAAGAGTGAGAGCTGATTAACAGGCATACATGGAGACGATCCTCTCATACGTAAGAGAAATAATCATTACATTATGACGCCAGGGTCTACACAGTGTCTTCATTATCTATCTATCTATTATCCTTAGTGCATTGTAGTTATTTATTTTAGAAAAAAAACAAAAAGAAAATTCAGTCTTATCATACCATTGGTCATTGATACATTTTCAGGACCTTCCTGAATGACCTCCTTGTATCTTCTTTTAGCTCATCATCAGATGACGTGGCATCTCCATGACACGCTATCACAGCGGATTTAAGAAGAGATCGGGAACACTTTAAAAAAACAACAACTGGAGACTGCAGGATTGAAGAGTAATGTACTTTATTCAATGTTTGTTCATAGGCTGCATGTATATCTCACCTTTTTAGCATTTTGAGCATTTATAGTGTTTTACACAACTTTATCCAACGTCAGCCTTTTACGTCCTTGTGAGTAACCCAGCCAAGGCTTCCAAAAGTACGCTTAAAATTGCTCATGCTGTTACTCCAGCAGGGTGTGAATGTGTTTTTATATAGACATTCACAACTACAACATTTTAGTTTCATGTTTGAAATGGCATTATCTTGCATTTCAAAACAGTAATTGTATGTTTTTATTTTGTATGTTTTTACTATGTAAAGAAAAGGGGACTTTACTTCCTGTTAAAAGCAGGTTGAAACTTAAGACAATAATATAACCATTTATATAACCATGCAAAAAGGAAGAATGGCCGAGTTTAGGGAGGTTTTACCTCTATAATGACATCAAAGTATTGGATATTTTACAGCTGGGTTCTTTGTCTGTTTCTTATTTCTACAATGTGTAGATAATAATTGCTTCATGATTCATTCAAATAGTTTCATACGGAAAGGTTCCTTATTATGCTTATTCTTGAGGCCAATCTGTGCTCAGTACCTTCACATAACTCTTAACCAATGAGCCAAAGGTGCTTTATTCCACACCAAAAACAATCAAATCGAATGTTATGGCTACAAACCCTGCACAGAAACTGTAAATGTTTAAGGCCTCTTTTATATTCATTTACTTTTAATGATTCCATCGTTTTTTGAAAGGGATTAAAAGTCTACGCTGCACCATAAAAGGCAGGTCGTTTGATTTGATAATGGAAAGGCTAAAGTTTAATACATGATGCTGTATGAGGTCATGCTATTTTATCTTACCTGCTGTTAAAGATTCAAGAATATAATCAGTCACCCAAAACTGTATTATTTCTATTGGTTTGTTTCCACTGAAGATTTAGGAGCTCAGTGTCTCCCCGAGGTGGGAAAAACAACGCGTCATCTCGGAGGAATGCTCTCCTCTCACTGTTTCGCTCTGTCTGCTACGCATCCGGATGAAGGGGTGACCTAATACACACATTGACAGACACACACATGCACTCTTTCTGCTTCTATCTCTTCTCTGCTTATTGACTCAGACTGTCTCAGATTAAGTTCCTTTAAGTCCTGGAATCACAATGACGGACAGTTGATGGGACTAATATTGTTTGAAAAAAGTACTAATCAGGACGTTTATATTTACATTTTACACTTAAATACAGAAAAATCAAGTAAAAGCCCAGGCAATGTCTCTGTGAGTCATGACTGTCTACAGTGAGTGAGGAGCGTGAGTCCCACTGGCTGTGTTGTTTTCAGAGCCGAGTGCACATCATGTTTACAAGGACGGGACAGCTGACTCCTCTCCTTATGTATTAAAGCTCTTTTAGTCAGTGACTCGAGAAAAAAAGAAGGAAAATAAAGTTACTGCTTATTTGGATGTCATTTAAGCGTTTGTAGATCGCGGTCATTCTGTGTTAGTTTAAATGCAATGTGAAGCTCGGAGTTAACTAAAGTGTGCTAACATTAGCCCGATACCACAACAGTGTAGGACACAGGCACTTGCAGCCGAGTCTGTTGCTTCTGCCAGATTCCTTTTTGCGAATGTGAGTGGAGGGGTTTGTAGTATTGTCGCTGGAGAGTGGAGGCTTCAGTGTGGCGGAGGTGTCACCAAACACTTTGTTTTGGCTTCATGCTGATGCTCAACTTCGCCATCTTCTGGATCAAAAAGTTGAACGTTCTTCTTTTAAGAGACAAGTCTTTTTTTTTTTAACAAAAATTTGCTCCTATTTTAATTGATTTCCTTTTTTGCCATGTCGCCCTGGCAACTGATCATGGTTTTAATGAGAAACATTTCAGTAATAACATGACTTAAAAATACTCTCTGATTCACTTCCAGACCTGTTTATATCATTTTCCCAGCACCGTCTACTAAAAAATTACATTTTATACGACTCATTTGCAAAATGATTATGTTTGGAGGGAAACGTCATGACAACCAACTAAAGTTTTCTATCAACATAACGAGGAAATGTTGTTGATTAACGAATATAAAGTTGACTGAGCTTATCAATGAAACATCTAACGTCCTACTTTTCCCACCAGAGAGGAAATCATGAAGTGTATTATCTACTTGTGGTGACTTTCAAATTAGTGTTTTTTTTATTATTATTACTATGTAAAGGAAAAAATCTTCACTATATTTCAAACAAAATACTTTTGACTCTTAAAGGACCAATATGTAAGCTATCATTTAAATGACCAGACATGAAGGAAACGTGCTATGTTGAAGTGCTGGCTGCTCTGTCAACAGTGCAGCACTGTGAGTGCTCTGATTCTGGTCCTGAATGGTTTGTTTTTGTTTGGACCAGAGAAGGTAGTCAGATTTAAGGCCCCCAGACTCATGAAAAACCAACAGTTGGTGTAGTGATGGAAGCGGGCAAGAGAGCTGGTTCAGGTAGAAGTGATTGTACCAGATCTAAAGAGCCTCAACATTGCTACAGTCATAAGATCCAGAAGTAAAAACGTGATAGGATCAATATTGGAGATGTTTTTTCCTCTTACAAACGGAGAGAGTTTAAAACGCAGAAAGGTTTACAGACAGATGCAGAGCTGGCTAAACACTGAAGCTTCATGACATGGCAACCCGACATGAGCATCTACTCTCCAATGTTTTCAATTTTAACTGAAGTACCCATTTAAACGATGGATGTCAGAGTTATAAATTACTCCTTAAAGGCCAAGAGAGCTCAGGTGTCTTATCTATTATCCACCAGACAGTTGTTATGCTCAATCCCCAGTGTGCAGGTCGTGAGGAAAAAAACAAGCAAACTTAAACCCCAAAGTGTGTTTTTCTTTAAATGAGATGTTGCCACAGGTCGCACGTTTCAGACTTGAGGAAGCAGAGACGGAGGGTTGTGAGTGGGAAAGATTTTGTGTTTTTACTCGTCTCCTGTCGTCTTTAAATGCCTTTTAAACATCAGTCCTGGTGATGTCAGAATTTGCATTTTCACAGAACAAAATGCCAAGAAAACAAAGAGTGAGTTGAGCATGTGAGTTGCCCGCAAAAAGAAAAGTTCAATTGATGACGAGTGTGAGAAAAAGACCCATTAAGCGAAAGGGACCGATCAAAAACGGGAAAATGGAAGTCCAAAACTTGACCTTGCCCACGTAAATCGAAATGAAAAGTAAGAACCACTGATATGTGCACACGCATATTCTGTTTTCATGTTTCTTTACAAGAATTGACAGATGTGCAGCCTCTCCCCTTCCCCATCACCGCTCGTGTGTTATTGACCTCTTTTGTCTAAGGTGTTTCATTTTTCATTGACGTAATTGGCTAAATTTACGGTTGGCGTGCAAAGCTCTCTCACGGCAACTGCTCTCAATTTGTTCCGACGCACATCCATCAAATTATACAACCATTTATCGCCCCTTTTGAAGATGCCTTTTCGATGAATTACTCTGCCGTGACGCAAATGGCAGCTCGACAACACTTATCAAACACAATTTTCGGAGAAAGAACCGATTAGAGGGCTGTTCCTCCTTCTCTTACACTCAGCTCAACACGTTTTCTTTTTAAATGACACCTTCAGGCCCTCCTACCCTTATCCTCAACTTTCTTATCTCTCCCCTCCATTCAAAAGCTACATGAATGGGATGTTAAGTTCAAATTAAAAAACAATCCCCTCTCTGTGTGGTTGATCATCACGGTCTGGTTGTGTTTTTGAGCAACACCAAAGTGCCAAGAAACAACAGTGAAGTGTTTGTCGACTATCAGTTCCTGTTGTGTTGCTGCTTTATGTACCTTCAACCCGCTGGAAAGGTAGACAACCAAGTCCAGATGTTATCACTCAAGACTTTCTCTGCCAACTGTGTGTACGTTTGTGAGTGTTTAACTGTCAATTACGGCTAAGGAAGCTGTCTGCTTTAACAGAAGGGGATGAGTTGCCAGGCAGCTGGGAGTGAAACCTGAAGGAGAAAGCCAAAGTGTTTACCTTAGTATGTTTACAGCCTCTGTGTGTGTGTGTGTGTGTGTGTGTGTGTGTGTGTGTGTGTGTGTGTGTGTCCACGCTGGTGCTGCACTGTAAACTTCCCATTACCTCGCCCCCCCCTCCGTCTTTGCCCCCCTCCTCTCGGTTCATCGAGTTCATGATGTGTGCCGCTCTAAAGCTGACTTCTGTTTTAGTGCATGACTGCGTTCACTTTGAAACAAAGTGCTGTCCTAGCATATGAAATAAACAGACTAAGCTTAGGCTGCATTCACCTTTATTTTAACATTAACCATAAAACTCTTCATTGCAGGACTTTGGCATACACAAACTGATTAAACTGATAAATGGGAGTTTTCTTAACCCTTTCACGCCTATTGTCGTGAATTTGCATCAAACTGCTTCTGCTCCAAATGCAGCCAAAATAGCATCAGTATTCCTCCACTGCCGGTTGATGCACTTTCAATACAGACCTAAGAAACTTTAGCAAGCATTAGCAGTCAGAGACAGAACAACATCCGTTTGATGTGCTATGTGCTATTTTTATGTAATATCTATTTTTTGTGCTATTTTCAAATAAACTTTCTTATAGAAAGATGCTAAACTTAATTTAGCATCTACTTGAAAGCAGAAACACTTTTTTCAAACAAAGGAGTTAAAGCTGTTTGAAAAGTGGTTAAGACCCACCTCAGCTTAACTTCTTTTTGCCTTGTACGAGGACCGAAGGACCTTTTACTTGGCTTAAAGTTATTTCAATTTGTTGACTGCAGTCTGTGATCTTCATGACTCTGCTTCAGAAACCAATCGGTGATGTCACTGAGACGACGTCTTTTATACAGTCTTTGGTTTCCTCAGTGAGGATCTGTGTACGTTAAACGTGTATGAAGTGTGACCTTTTTAGTTCTATGTAGAAACCTGTGTGTCTGATAGACATGAAGAATCAACAGTAAACACATTATCATCTCTAAAACACCTGTCCTTTCCATTAAGAAGCGAAGAAAAACAGCAGAGGATAGGGTCCACACACACACACACACACACACACACACACACACACACACACACACACACACACCAAAAGTCTGGGTCTGCACAACTGAACTGATGACAGCAGGCAGGACTTCAAAAGGTGAGACATCCCGTAACTCACATCAGTGTCCTGGCAATCCTTGACTTTTCCAACCAATCATACTTAAAGAATGCTCCGAGCAAACAACTCCAGCTGATCTGCGTGTGGTGTGTGTCCTCACGCTACTCTGCACAGAACATGGCGATCCACTGTCTTCTCTAAGTTCTCTTCAAAATAAATGACCTGGTGATTCCTCTGGTCACATATTGTGGGCTCATTGATGGTCAGTATTAGGAGGGTTTTTTAATCAATATGTTTTATGCACATTTTAGATTTTGACATTAGACCCTGAGTGGCAACAGTGAGAAGTAAAACTGTGGCAAAGGTGTTTAGTGCATTGCATTGTGGGTTTGTTTGCAGTAGCCAGTTCAGGCTCTGGCTCAGTGGGTGAAGTTGGATTTTTCTCAACTGGAATGTTGAGGGTTCGATCCCCAGATCGTGCAGCAATATGTTCGATGTGTTTAAGGACAAACCAGCTGCAAGATATGGGGATGGCCCTAAAGTGCTCCAGCTGCTTCAACAGTGGCTCAGGAGTGTGTATGTTGTGATGGTTGCTTTACATAGAGACCTCTGCCATCAGTGTGTGAAGATGTAGGTTTGAGACTGCTGGACTAGAAAAGCGCTGTGCAAGCTTAAGTCCATTTTGTTCCATGAGCAGCTGGGATACAGGACTTGTCTCCGAAGGCGAGAGTCTGACATACAGATGAGAAGGCCAGCCCATCTCAGCTGGCAGGGTGGCAATGATAGTCGGTTTGATGGCTTTTGGATAGAATAAATTGTCATTTTTATATAGATTTTAAGAATTAAACCATTATAAGCTGTAGCTCAGTTGGTTGAGTCGTCGTCTCTCACCTGCAAAGTCAAGGGTTCAGTCCCCGGCTGAGCATGTCCCATGTGTCCTTGGGCAAGACATGAATGGTGTGTGACCTGCAGTGTAAAAGCAATACAAGTAAATAAGAGCTCATTTTACCCTTTGATTGTTGGTGGACAATATCTTTTGAGTATTAAATAGAGCTACCACTCCACTTCTTTTCTGTCTTTACTAAAAAATCCCATTGAAACCCATAATGGAAAACCATTATCAAGCAATCCAGCAAGACTGTTTTTGGTATAGGTCCTGAAAGGTTGAGGATTTTAAAATGTAGTCAGAAAGGAGCAGATTGTCTTTTACCATGGATCTAATTAATGAACATTCGATTTAACTTTTTTTTATTATTATTTTTTAATTTTATTTGTTGTATTAATCCCAGAGGGGCAAATTCTGGTTCGCACTGTTATTCTCACACACGGGCCTGAATCACACACATGCACAAGCAGGGCCTGGTGACATAAATTAATGAAGAGATGTCAGAGTGTGCTGCTCCCACTGGAAGCACTCTGAGCTGGTGGGGGTTAGGTGCCTTGCTAAAGGGCTCGAGAAGCCCTGTCCACCTGACACCTGTCCAGCTCCTCGAACAACTTCCTTATTTTGATCCGCTTCAGAGCTTGAACCGGCAACCCTCCGATTTCTAAGTCCCGATGGACTGAGCTACTGCCGCCTCTGTTAGTTTTATAAGTTGTATAAACACTGTAAAGTGGCGACCTCAGATCTTTGACGCCCAACCAGGAACCATCTGACTTAAATTTTCCTGCAGCAGGCAGATTAACTGATTTTGCTAAATTGACAGATTTACGACGGCTTCCAATTGGACCTGTAACAATCTCTGAATGTCATCTCAGGATAAGCAGGCTGGCGCGTGCTGTAGAGATGAAATGCGAGATCTAGTTCCTCAGATGGATGTTGGGAAGTACAACCTGTTACAACAACGGAGAGAAAATACATTTCAATATGTTTTGAAAAATTTTAAGCTCTTCAAAATGTGCTTATTTTTTCCTGCCAACAGTTCAGTTGTCACTTCCAAGATGCGATGAATCACCTTCATGTTCTTTTTGAGATTCAAAGTGTCATTCACCTGCTCTGCTTCACTACTATCCTCAATCTGTTCAATATACAAAAGACAGATTTCTCTTTCATCACATATTTATCTCGCCAAATGCTGAGCACTGGAAACTGAAAGGATTTTTGATAAATAACTGCGTTGGAATCCGTGCTTGGATGAAAAACAACCTTTTTTCAGATACTTTTTCACACTCAATCAAAGATATCGTGTTGTGGTGAGTACGTCGTTCTGGGGAAGGTTTGCTCATTGAATCGGAAGATGTCCACTCTTAAAAGGCAGAAAAAGCTAATGTTGTAACCTGGACATAATGATAAAATGTCTCAGGAAGCCTTGACATTAAAAATGTAGGTGTTACAATTGTACTTTGATATGACTATTCTAGAACTTGTTTTCGAGGTCTGTTTGAAAAGATTGCCACATAACTCATCCCACATGAACCGCACTGAGTGTGGGACATCAATCCAGTTATATATCAACATGTGAGGCCTGAATTATCATCAGGCACGTTCTTGCACACTAGGCACCCACCCCAGTCTCACAAATTATTTTGATGTTTTATTTTATCATCTTGTCAGTCATACTGTTAGATATTCATACATATTCATACATTTTAGCTGGTACATTTGTGAATCAAATCAAAGATAAATCAGACAGGCACTTTTGGAGCAGCTCAAAGCAGCACAGGGGTCTTTGATGCATGCGTAGCTCAGTCACCCCTCATGTCAGAGAGTGTACAGCCACGCTGAGCTGATCTGTTTGTGTCTCTGAGTTTCAGACCGAAGTAAAAGAATAATCAAAAATCCCATGTACGCTTGGTTCTTTGTGTACAAGTGCAACAAACCTCCTGACCCTTGTGATAGAATAATTGGACCACATTTTTGGAAATGGTGCTCTAAACAGATTTTCCTGACAATGTGACTCACCACATCACCACTGCTTGACCCCTCATGGTGGGGCTTATGGGACGAATGAGGCTAGCATGAACTGAGGGTAGTTGGCAAAAGACAATGTTGGACAGAGATGAAAAGACCAAATCAGAAATTGAGTGTGTTTACAGGACTTGAGTATCCTGGGCTTTATTGGGGTTTTGAGTATCACATTTTTGTATTTGTGCATCTAACCATCATATTCAGATTTTAAGAAACCCGATTTTGCTACCTGGAGGATACCAGCATACTGTGGCATGTATACGCCTTACCCCGGTTTCTGACAGCTGCCAACACCAAGTGAGCCAAGTGACGTCACGCAAAACAAACATGACGGCCAATGAGAGCGTCTTATTCTGGAGAGAGGAAGAACTTTTATGTTTCCCTAATAAAACACAACATATAATAGAAGGTAGGCTATAATACAGAGCACACGGGCAAAATGAATACGGCCCGATCTGGCATGCATCCTGTTGAGATTGCTTCTTTTTTATTCTGGAATTACCAAGCCTGCTACTAAGTTGGAGCTGGATAGGTTTAAGATGTTTATGTTTGGAATATGAAGTGTTTGCATCTTTCTATTGTATGCATGTTCATAGGATGGAATTTTGGAAACGTGAGCAAGTGGGAGTGTTGAGATTTGTGCTCTCATTTCATTTTGTGTTGATATTATGCCCCTTCCTAATTTTTGCTTTTGATTTCTCTTTTCTTGTTACCTGTCACTTCTGACAAGTGTCATGTGATCAAACCTGTTTAATTACTGACCCTACAGGTGAACTTAACAAAAGTGTGTGGGCCCACAATGTGGGGGTTAACACAAAGAGAAATCCATGTACCTGTCTGTTTAACGTTGCGTAAGTGTTGTTCTGCTAACATCAGTGATCGATTGTCGACCTTTGTTGGATTGCTTTTTCTTTTACTTGTTTGGATGAACTGAGTTTGTTTTGGATGAGCAAACGGTCGCGTTGGCGGGTGTCTTGCTTCTTTTTCTGTGGACTAAAAAGACAATTTAAACAGAACTTTCATAGATCATGTTACGTTTAAGACTTTTTGTTAATTCTGGAATTCACAAAGTGGTAAATTAAAGGGATATTTTTGTTGCTATACATGTTTTATATATAAGCTACAGTGTTTGTGTTTTAAATTTCTAAATGTCCACGGTTTGTGCTGTAAAAAAGAAACGTGTGCCTGTGCAAACAAGGGTATAAATAACCAGGTTTCTCTGTGAGCATGTAAACATCATTTCCAGAATATGATCAAAACCGGGATACGGCTCATAATCGGGATACTCATGTAATGTAAACGCACTCATTATAATGTATCATAACAAGATTGTCCTGCAAAATGTATCACAGATCTGCTGTCTTATGATATCGCTGTCATTTGCCACTTTTCCCATATCCTCACGTATTGTGAGTTACCCTTGAGGTGCCACCCCTAGCATGCCCCCTTATGGTGCCACCAGGGGAGGTGAGAAAGAACAAGATATGTGGTTACCAGTTGTGGTTATGATTTTTCAGATTTGAATCTGGGCCACCTGCTTTGAGGACCACAGCCTCCGTACATGAGACACGCACACTAACCACTAGGCTCCTTCGCTTCTGATGACTAACGCATTGAAAAAAGCAGAACGGCCCAATCTGCACCAACCATGCTGGATTTGCAGACGTTGGAGAAAGTGGGTGCTTGAGTGGACGTTAACAGAGATAATATGGTTCAGTACCGTAAAATCTGCTTCATAAGACGCACTTTTATGTTTTCTTCTTATAAGTTGCTGTGTCTTATACACTGGTGCAACTAATGCACCTGTATAAAATGTAGAATTGTGTACTAGGAGCTGATTGCATGCTGTGCTGGAGAAGACGGTGACACTGACCAGTCTGTGCGACTTTTACACATCTTCTCTCCCTCATTCGGTCATAATCAAGCATTTAAAGGAAACGTGGTTCATCGGTCCTTAAATAACCTTGTCGAGTGCTGTTTTGATTGACAGAGTAGAAGTCTAACAGTGACCAGAGGATTCAGGCAGAGAGCTCAATAACCGTACTGGAGCTTGTAGGAGTGCAAACTCAGAAAAAGTGAAAACGGACGGAACTAGATCCCGTCGAATCACTTTACGCTCCACTTACTATGTCAATCAAAACTGTACAGCGAGTGAGGTCACTCACGCTACGTAAACCCCGAACCTCGAAACAATAACACCTCTCTCTTAAAGGTACAGTCCCTTGGTGGATGTCTCTGTCAGTCTTACTTGTGGGTCACACTGCAGTGCGATCTATAATCTGGATTCTATGATATATGCAAACCAGAGGTGTATTTTACAAATCTAAACCGTCTTAGACGATGAGTCACAGTGGTAACATACTTTAAATGAATTTCCCTGGATGTACAACAGGACAGAATTCGACAAATACTGTTTCCTTCGGTATTTTGAGTTCATAGTACCCGTCACAAATTGGCCTGAGGTGAAAATCCTCCAAATTGAATTTCATTTTTCAAACTGTCTTTCAGAAATCAACACACACGATGAAAATTGTATTCTGTGTACATTTGTAAGTCCTCTGGCCTTGACTCATGCCCATAAATGCCATGGCAGAACACCATGTTCGCAGGGTTACACTTGTCCTGACTAAGATATTTGTTTAGTCGATTAGGTGCATTTTCTGTTCCCCTGGCCAGCACGCCACCCACAGAAATCTTCCTCCCGTCATGTCAGTGCACAGCGGGTTCCCTCATACTGTTGTGAATGTGCTGTGCTGCAGTTCTGCTTCCTCTGGTGGTTTACAGAGGAGTCTCGCCGAAAAAAGATGGGCTTGACAGGAAAGATTGGCCAGATAAAAAGTAGAAGAGAGCTTTCGAACCCACAGTTTAACAACGTTATGTGTTTCAGTCCTGCACTGCTTCAGGTGCCAACGGCTCCAACGTGTTCTCATGACTTTGTGTTTTAGATAGGGCTTGTTAAAGAGTTCATGAACGGTTGGTCCCGAGCCAGTTTTTTGTTCCTTCAGCACGACTTAACAACATGAGAGAGAAGCAGCGAGGGAGTGAGAGCAGACACAGATATGAGTATGTGAGAATGGATCACCCATCTGTACTTGGCTAACAATTTTCTAATCACAGTCCGTTTGACAGTGCCAAAAGCAAAATACGTGACTTGACTTGACATCAGTGATTGAGGTGAGGCCAAACATGAAATACGGTTCAGGAGAGCAATGTAACAGATTTTTTTTAACAGTGAATTCCTGTCTGATAACTTTTTGTTTTGTGCTTTGGTTTTGGCCATCCTTTCTGTTAACTTTGTCCGATGAACTACAGAGGTCTGAGTCTACTTACTTGACTTTTATCTCTACAATGATCAGGTCAAAAAAAAAGCCAGCTGTCTAATCAGGGCATCAAATCTGATTTATGTTCAAGTTAAAATAACAGCGAGGGCACATGAATTGTCTGAACCTTGAGTACCTTGTGGAGAAGGCTTTGTTTGTGTATTGTTGATCAAAGTGGAACCAGAAGGTGAACTATGGGTTGCGATGGTTGTTGACTGTTCATCGTTGAATCCCTCTCAAAAAAGTGTCCTGTTTATCTCTGGGTTGATGTAATAACTGTCCAGTAGTCTGCACTGGTTATACCTTCAGACTGTGACTTCACACTTCACAGCATTACCTCCAATCCCCACATGCGCTCGGTCAAGGTGTTTGGTTCGTCTCCGTTCTGGCTGTGGAGCTGATAAGTTTCACTTTATTTAATGTGTGTGCTTCCACTGCAGCTCAGCTCTGATAGTCCAGAGCACTCAGGAGCAGATACGCTGGCTTTTATTTTTTGCATCAATTTAGATACCAATACAACATCAAAACATCCGGTTTATTTTCAGAATAAAATGTGTTGTTACACGGCTGGTACAGGAGGTGAAGCTAGCTGGCTGTAAGTCCCAGGATAGCTGGTTAGCATCAGTTAGACAAAGTGGGGGAATTCCACATGGCACTTTCTGTTTTACTGCAATAGACCCTCCAAAGCCAGCTATATATCCTGATCACACATGACCGGTTAAATGTAGGCTCTCCTGCACCTGACTTTTACATGTGGATTATACAGAGTTTTATACCACATACATCGTATTTTCTCTTTGAGAGTGACATCTCAGAACTTCAAGATCACGCCAAACCAAATGTTACTTTCTTTTCTGAGGATGTTTTGTTGCTGCTTGTTTTGACGTAATGCTGATAAAGTTACAGAAAGTACGACCTTGAGTCCTGATGTCAGGTTTTATTTTGAAACTGTCTGACTTCCTGTCTGGGTTGTCCTATTCTTTACATCAAAAATAGACTCTCAGCCTATTTGAAATGGCCGTATTGGCGCTGCTGGCACGGAGACGGACCGCAGCGCTTACTGTGGAAACACGATCATTGACTAGAGAGGCAGCGAACTCTGGCGGCGCGCGTGGCGCTGACGGACCGCGGCGTGCACGGAGTATGTGGAAATTGGGGGTTAGACCTTTCGTGTTTGGTTCTCCTGATCTATCACAAGTCACTCCAAGTTTTAACTTTACTGTGACTGACTTCTAAGCAACAGGCATCAAAAGGTGTTGAAATACTGGTAGAATTAACATATTTCCAGACTTGGTTCTCCAGTGTGGTCTCTTACACTGTTTCTTTTTCAAACGCCTCCTTACTTCCTAGACAGATTTTTCAACCAGCAATTAATATGCTAAGTGGTGCAAAGCCTCACAATGTCACGTTTCATTTACATCTGCAGCATGTTTATATCTTTCAGCCGTGTGTCAGTCTGTGCGCTGGGTAAACACTTTCCTCTGACAGCTGCTGCACACCGTTTTTCATCATCCGCTCTCCCTCGCTGCCTCCATGGCACTCAGCCTTCTGTTTACCAGCTGGTGGCGCAGGCAGGGTCGGCAGGGAAAGACGTAGGTGACCACCTCAGAGCACCCATCGTTCACACGTGCGGGCACACGTATTAGCACACACTGAGGGAGAGCTCATGTGGAGGGAAAGCACAGGTGACCACCTAAGGGCGGCCATCACTTCACACAAATATATTTTATAAATACACACCGACAGGCGCTGCTTGTGGAGCGGAGGGTCACAGATGACCACCTCAGAGCAACCATCACTTCACACGCCCACACACGCATACAGACAGAGCTGTCTTTCGAAGCGGAGGGTTTTTCCCCTTCCAGTGAAACGCACAGCTTGGTGGCCAAATGCCCTCTTGACGTAGGCAGTGCCAGCTGGGAAAACATAGCGAGCCGTACGTGTCACCACCAGCCAGGGCAGCAGGAAAGAAATCCTGCAGAGGAGGTGTGACCGAAAGGTTCGCTCCTCTCTCATGTGTGAGACTCTGGTCAACAAAGGCGTTATCTGACTCAGTCACGTGTTCATGGGAGAGTTTAATTCAACCTACTCCAGCCCCTCAGAAAGTTAAGAATGCCACGGCTGACTAAAAGCTGAAAACGATTCTCCCAACCGAAGCTCTCATTACTCAACTCTTTCCTTTATTTTCAGTTCATTACAGAAACATCGGCTGTGAAAGTGGGCCTACAGGAATGCTAAATGGCTTCTCAGAAGACCTGCGTAAACTTCATCTGTTCTAGTTGTAATATTGATTGAGCTGCGGCCAATTTCTTCGTTGTTTTTTGTGACTGTGACTGAGAGCAGGTGTGGTGTTAGCATCGTGATCGCAGCATGTTCGACTGATGTAACAATGTTGAGTTAAGTTGATGGTTTCTTCAGTTTGTTTATTAGCAGTGTCTGTCACACTCCAGTGGTGTCATTGGTCAAAAGTCGTTGTGCTGAATGAATCTAGCCTAAATCCAGAGGGCGTGCGGTGACACCTGTCGCTCACTTACACTACTAAAAAGAAAGGACGAGAATGCGACTCGGGATGAAATAAATAAGATCAAGTGGAGATAATCTGTGTGTATCTTTTGAGCTATTTGCTACACTAGGTTCCACCAAGAAGTAAATCAATTCTGGTTTTGTTATTTAAAATATGAGAACAGGAAGGCTAAGCCCTGTTAACACATTACTACCTCCGGCCCCCACTCAATCGTCGAGACTCACATCATAACTATGGTCATACAACAGCTGTGGCTTAGTGTGTGGAGTCTCTCCATCGACTACATGCAGCTACCTGTCCGACCCCAGTGTAAATGTGTATGAATGGGATAAACTTAACTAGCCGTTCTTGATAGATACCCGTGTCCAGCTGGTTCTCAGCAGAAAGAGGTCGCCCAGAGGAATAAAAAGCAAATCGGCAGTCTCCTTGTTTTTTTCTGAGTGCTCCACCTTTTTTTTATGCAGCTGCTCCGAGTGAATGTAACTTGCACTCTTTTCCAGATGTACGATATTCCCTGCAGTTTTGCTGCTTTCAGATCGTTCGTGTCTTGTACCCATATCCTCTTAGCTCCATTTGAATAATCAATCTTAATTATAAAACAGCAACAGTGGATTTTGTCAACAGACCGTTGTCATGGAGACGAGATGGACGTGCAGCACTTTTCTTTTCAGCGAACAAACGCTTCATTGATGATTGTGATTCATTCAAGCACTGCAGCCGGGACAGAAATGCTCGGTGGACACGGAGCCTTACACTGCAGCCTCTACCATCAGTGAGAGCTGTGAGCTGCTGTGTAAAAGCATTTTAAGTAGTCAGAGAACTAGAAAAGATTTTTACCTGTCCAAGTCCACAGTCTACCCTTCACGATGTGTGTAAGAGTTTGTTCAGACTCTGAGCTGTTTAAACTGTGAGGCAGTTTGATCCCAAAGATCGGGGAACAAAATCACTTGATTCCCAACGTCAATGAGCTTCAAAGTTTTCTTTTGCAGCACCAACAATGATTTATGTATTTTACGACTGTCAGGTAAATCTCTCTTGGCTACGGGTGTCTGTGCACTGTTTGACTGGTTATATGTACAACTTCACCTCTGTTTTGACGTGACTGTTAATACATTTAAATGAAAGCCAAAATGATACTCCTTTATTGAGGTTGATTTATTCTGAAAGCTTTTCTCATGGGTGACATAATGCTGGAGGTTCAAAACACCAACCATCAGTTATCCAAAATTCCTGTTTTCCACACATATTCCAACTCTTCACTCGAAATAGAACATTGTAAATTTGTCCTGCCCATGAGTTTCACATCACTCATGTTTTATTGGGGTTTTTTAAGGTTCTTGTGTGTGATTGTGCGTCTTTTGTGTGACCTCGAAGATGACGTAGAGACTCTTTAATGCAGAAGGTCGAAGAGGTAGACCTCGGTGTGAGAGAAGCTTGTTTTTCCTGCACAGCTACAGACGGGTGTTTGAAATCAGCTGGGGAAAAGTGCATGTACGGTGAATGGGGAACACTTCTCGTCCTCAGTAGCTTCCTTCAAGGTGATGCACGAATATGTCGGTGTACCTGGAACACGCTGTTCTTTTTTGCCTGTTATCTGAATAATTTCACAGCTTTGTCCCTCAATGAATTTTCTTTCCCACTTATTCTGACCCAATGTGAACTATACCTTCATAACACCAAGGCTCAAGAGCACTTATAAACATTAACAACTGACCCTTCTGTGAGGACAGGCCCCACCTGCATGTTGTAGCATGTCCGCTTACAGTTTAGCAGAGAGGTAGAAATGTCATGTTACATCGATTTGAACTTTTAACAGGCATGCCTTTGTTCTGCATATACGTCATTCAGCCCCGGGGAAACAGACATGTCCTTATTTGAATTCAATAAGTCATGCACCATGTTTACATCAGAGGTAAAACGTTGTGATCGGAGACATTAGCCTGTCCTGGGACCAACACAACCAGACACGGCCTGAAAAATGTTCAGAAAACAAACATTTAAAAGCACTTGCTCAGTCGTGGTTTGTTTTTTTTTACTCCTCTGGGTCACTGCTTTGTGGTTTGTTCCTGCTCTTTAATGAGTATCGAATAAAAGTGCAGGAGGTCCAGAATAAAGCTGCAGGTATGGCTCTCAGTGTGATCAAACATCAGTGAAATGCATGAGAGCCTGTCGTGGTTCCAAGTTGAACGAAATGTTTGTTTTGTTTTCTTCGGCCATACACAACAATATTTGGCTTATGTTTGCTGCTATCGACTTGCCGCTAATATCACAGGTCGGGGGTTCGATCCCCAGCTCCTGCAGCCACCTGTAAATGTGTCCCTGAGCAAGAAACTTAACCCTAAGTTGCTTCTGCTTCCCCAGTTGGGTCAAAAACAATGTGAGCACGCCCCTGCTAATGGGCATCCAAATGATGAACAAGTAAGAATTCTCAAACCGTGTTTTAGCTACACTCAAGAAGGCGGCAAAACTCATTTTTAAGTTTAGAGTTTAAGCTATAGTCCAGCTGCAGATTTGATTGGTTGATTTAGAAAATATAAGAAGAACGCAAGAAACATCCTGAAGATTCTTGCGGGGGAAAACTGATCTACAACCCTGAGCTTTTAAATGTTACATTTATCTCACACTGTTCATGCATTACATTGGACTCCCATCCCGCATGTGTCACTAATGACAACACACATTTTGTCTTTCTCTTTGCTGCAGAAACCCTTTTGAGTTTTGTGGATGACATCTTGTCGGGGGCCAGGTCTCCATGCGTGATGTTAGGGGACATCCCCAACCTCCTGTCCTCCTCCATCAGCATGATCATCCGCTGCCTGGAGCCCGACACCACCTACATGTGAGTTCTGACTTCTGTTTTTCACCTGCAGGTAGACTGAACTGCCTGAAGTAAAGAAAACAGGGACTGGATTCAAATCAACAAGTTGCACTGTCCGATGTATTATGAGCGGCTTCTTTTCTTTATTCATACACATTTTAATATGAAACTTTTTTGTGTGTTTTAAACTGTAACAATAAACCACGAAAAAAAACAGGATGCATACGAAAACACTGATGTTAGATTTGACTGCTCATGCACAATATCGTCCCACAATGCATTGTGCAAGGCAAGAGGACCGAGTGGCTCCTCACAGCTGGAAGAGTTTAGAGTAATTGTATTGTGGTGAGACGGATCCAGAAAGACCAAAGAGAACAAACACAAAATCATCTTTGGAAAAACATTAGCTTTTTCTCTCTGCTCAGTTTAATTGGCAGTGTCAAGTTTGATTGACACCTCATGCTGCACATATTGCATCATTTCCTGTCAGAATAAAACAGTAACGTTCATTCTAATCTCTTGTAAGCTAACTGCAACAACAGTTTAGCATAGGATTAGTACTTATACCGACAGTGTATGCATTCATGACGTTTGAATATTGCAGAAATGTGTTCTGAGATGAGCATATCACCGGCCGAGCTTTAGCCAAAAACATGCAAAGGGATGTCTTTACAAAGGTTAAGCTTCAAGCTAGCACATGATAGGCAGAGGAAGGACACGGCTAATCCGGCTTTTACATTTACATGAACCTTCTAACATCTTTGGTCTTACATTAATTGTTGATGTATTAATTCATTCAATCTGTGCCTATGTAGCCCCAATGCATAACAAATATTATGAAAAGAGCAGAAAAAAAGACCTTACTCTTTGTTATATTATCTAAAAAGATCAAACAGCAGTCCATCATGAGCACCCGGTAACATTCAGCAAAGTTACAGTGGGAGGAGAAAACGTTGTTTCAGAGGCAGAGACTCATGATGAGCAGACGTCTGAGTGTGTGGAAGTGGGATAGAGGGAGATGCAGGAAGAATGTGACGGAGACAAACGGAGAGAACAATGAATAAGATGTCCAAGTGAAGGCCTTGCATACTATACTAACCACTTAACTTTTACGCTTCTCAGCAGGCTTATTTTAGAGGAGGTTTGATGTGGAATGAGGTGTTAGAAAGGAGGCGAAGTTTGAAGGCTGCGGTCATTGCTTGAAAAAATAATTCTTTGTTTGAATTCTGCCACTAGGTGGCTCTCAATCACAACGTTAACAAAAGATGAAGCGGTGGCTGGCGGGGAATCATGGGAGTGATTCACCCTGCTACTCCTCCGCGATGAATACAAACTCAGAGTTGAGAGTCGTCATGACGACAGGGCAAAACCGACCTGAGGAAGAGAAAATGTTTACTTTTTTTGATGATGTATCTGAGTATAATCTACAATTTTATCAAGTCAGCACATACAGTATCAGTCCGGCAGCTTTCAGTAGTTCCCGCTTCCATATGCAGCATTCTTTGACGCAACACCTGGGGTTTCCATGGTAACGATAAACACGTCCCGTATGTGATGGCAGCCTCCCCGTAAGATACAATTGTAAAATGAAGTATTTCTCTGGCTTTGATAACTGTTGGAAGTATTTGAGGGGATGTCAGAAATTAGTTTAGTCAGTGTAAACATTTTACACCTTTAAATGTCTCAGTGCTCTCTACAGAGACAGAATGAGAAAATAAATCAGTCTCGTTTCTGTTCTTACAGCTCTGTATTCTATCTCCTCGTGTTTGTGTGGGAGAGAAGAACTTTTCACATGTGGCCAGTATGTCGCACTCACGCACGCACACACGTCAAATCATCAGAAGCTCAATCGTCGAGGCCACACGCGTGAAAGACACAACGTAAGAAAAGAAAACAGAGTTAGCAGTGAGAACATTTATGAAAAAGGCAGAAAAAATATCAAGAGGGACGTACAAGGGGGGAAAGAGTAAGTATGAGTAAATCAAGAAAAACTAGGAGAGAAGAGGACAGAGGAGCCTCTACGTATGTGGGCTGAGTGAGCGGCTGCACATGCCCTTTTAATCCCAGCATCGATGGGGCTCCCGCTCTCTCTATCCTGTCTGGCAGCTCATTCATCTCTCTGAGCCGAGGCCTCGTCGCTCCCTTCAAGGCGCCACACTCTCCTTACATCTTTTCCGTAGAGGCCGGGGCCCGGTTTGCATGGTAGAAGGGAAATGTATAGCGTGGGGAGAAGTACGTGTATGCTATAATGTAAGAATGACACAAAGAAAGAAAACGTACCCTGCGGCAAATGTTCAATCTCTAAAGGCAGGCTGGAGAAATGATAAAAATGATGAAATATTCCCGTCTGCCATTCTCTAATCCGCTCATCTATTAATGCAGTTGTAATAAATGTATTTGCCTTCCCTTTGGTTCTCCCTCCTCTGTCATACATGCTTGGGTGCAGTTTGTGGTTCCCTCACTAGGTGGAGCTACTCATTCAGTGAAGTGACTGTAAAAGAGTGCTCAGCGTCAGTCTGGCACATGTGAGCGTCCAGTATTGATCATGCAGGTTCTGATCTCCAGTAAAAACAGTCATTCATTACAAAGACAGCGGCATGAAATGGAGCAGCATCCAGATGTTTTTGCCTCCGTTTTATTTTTGTTACAGTCAAATATCATCACTGGACATTTTGAATGAGTGTATCAGTATCGACTTCATGTAATAGAGAGGGGTTTGAACTGAGGGAGTCATTCATCACATACTGCTAAAGAGACAGAGCAGGCCGTCAGCACCACTTCAGCAGATGAACCCGTTCGTAGAGGTTTTAACAGGACAGCTCTCTGAACCAGGCGGCCCAGGTTATGGTTGACTGAAAGGGCTCAACGCCTATTTTTTGAGTCTGTCAGGGCCCTTGGCAAAAAATAAATGAGGGGACCCTCAAACCAGGGTTCATCTCCCATCATGTCTGCCAGTTTCCCCATGCTTACTACTCTTCCTACTTCTTCCCGTTTTGTTTTTCTCTCCTACAAATAGATAACTCTGTTTCATTTTCTTTGTTGACTTTCATAGATAAATTAGTTTCTCATGGCAATAATGCGTGCAGCGCTTAGCAGGGCAACAAGAGTTAGTGCTGTCAGACGGGGGGCCCCCTTAGGGAGGTTTGCCTCATTTTGGGCTGCTGCTTTGGTGTAGGTGCAGGTCCCCCCACCCAACTACTTATCTGGGACCCCGAGCAGTTGCCTGCTGACAAGCAGCGCTTCTGGTGATGATCATCTCACCCTATTAATATTGTATCACTGTTATCTGTGTTTATTTGTTCATTTATTTATTCATTTATTTTTTTAATATGGCAGAGACACGCAGTACTGATCAACAATTTCCCAATGCACTGCACCACAGCATGTCTTTTCCAATGCCTGTTCCTGCCTTCAGTACAAAGGGGCAGTTCTAGGGACTTGGTTTGGGAACCAGAGGGATCGGGTCGCTTGATCATGTCTGGTGCGGACCGAGCAAGTTGGTCTGGTCGCTGGAGAGGTGCCAGTTGACTTCCTGAGCACTGCTGAGATGCCTTGAGGGCGCTGAACCTCCAACACCTGGGGCACTCCTTCATGTCCATAGGATCCAGTGTAAAACATAAATAAAGAGAGCACGCCAACAGACAGAGCTGGTCCATGTTACAGTTAGCTGACAGTTGTAAGAAGCGTCAGGACTTATGAGCACGCACAGATACAAACATGTGCCTATCTAACACCTACACATGACGGCACCGTTGATGTTTCAAGACATCCTTTATGTCATTTTAAAATAGCAGCGCTGCGTTTTTCAGTTTTGGCAGGAAATGTATTCCATGTTCGCTCCCTTTATATTAAAGGACATCTGGCCAAAGGAGGTACTGCAGTTTGGTACTCTACTGTTCCCTAATGTGATGTTCCTGGTTTAAGATCTAAAGGCTTATAAGGGTCACACCGGGTCACAGAGAACCCAGGGGCCATGTCATCACTGAGTATAAGATTTGTGTTTACAAGTACAATGCAGGGGTCAACACGTGTTAGCATGTTTAGGTGGAGGGATCTTATGGGCCTGTGTGTTCAATATGTTTAATGCATGCTCTTTTGTCATGGATGGAGATGACCATGTGACCCTGAGATGTCACAATGGCTGCAGGTCTGAGAATCAATGCATGCAAAAAAAAAAAAAATAGCCGCATGTTCTGCAGTCTCCAATGAGTGCTCACATCTATTTTAAGTCAGGAAAGTTAGTGGGGAAAAAAACTTGAAAACTGACTCTAAATGTTCTGTGTTGTGGAGGGCGACCCACAGGGGGGAGAGAGTGAAAATGAAAATGAAGTTGCAGCTTTATGTTTTTCTCACTGTTACAGTCCTAAAGGTGGAGATTTATGAAATGTGACGAGAGTTGCAAGATGATATTGTACATGTGCAACCTTTGTCAAAAGCAGATAAACATGTGATCCTAAATAAAGATGTTTCTATCACTCACAAGCAGCAGCAGAATTATAATTTCAGTGTGTGTTTGTGTGTGTGTGTGTGTGTGTGTGTGCGCAGGTTCAGACTGTGGGCGGTAGACAACACAGGGCGCCGTTCCAGTCCAAGTGAGGTGACCATCAAAACACCGTGTCCCACTGTGGATGACGTCAAAGCTCAAGGTGAGGGGAGAGACACAGAACATGAAGCATCCTTCACACTCAGTGTATGTCACAGGCTCTGCTCGGACAGGACCTGTATTCCATGAAGGGACAAAAATAACCATGGATTATACAGTATACAGGTATAATGCTACATTTCCAACCACCGTCTGTGACGAGATGGACGTGGTCTTTTTAGCTGGGCGGGTCCTGCAACAATTGAACCACAAACAGAAACCAGAAAAAAGAACGTATAACAGAGGTGAAATAATGAGAGAGATTTGTTATTAACACATATTCACAAGTGTGCGCTTCACACTTTTAATCACCTCAAATCAACTGAGCGTTTTTAAGGATAAACTTTATTGAGGGAAATGTGGTTGTTACAGCAGCCCTGAAAAAAAAAACAGGAAAACAGAAATATAAACGACATCAATGGCAAAAAAGTTGAGAAAAAACCCCCCAAGCTATAAGCAAGTTTACATGAATGAAATAAAGGGAGAAAAAATACAATAGGATTAAATAACACGAGGCATAAACACTATGTAGACTTTCACTTGTGGAAAGACAGATCAGATTGAAAGCACACACTGTGTAACATTAATGCTATTGGTGATTATTATACATCAGAGTCATGAGGCGGTGATGCTGTTAAACCGTCTGACTGCAGATTGAATAAAAGACTTAGGGTAGCGCTCAGTCTTGCAGGGTGCTCAGCCACCTCCTCCACAGAGTCCAGAGGACAGTCCAGGACCGAACCGGCCCTCCTGGCTGAACAAACAGCTTTTGAAGGCAACCGCCCAAAGTGCTTCACTGGACAACTGATAGCAACAGATACAATTAAGAAAGACGCAAACAAGAAAGAAGCTGATGAAAAAATAAAAAGATATCCAGTAAAAAAGACATTGAAATAGTAATACCCAACAAGAAAATTAAAATGTGTAATCAGAAGGCAGATTAAACAGGTCGCTGTGTGAGTCCCTCTTAACCCCTAGAGAGCTCGTCATGTCGATGCTCGGATTCAGACTCCTCATTGTGGCTCACTGCAATTTGTTTTGCAGCAGGAGCACACAAAAGACAACAAACACACAAGGACAACATCACCGCAAAGTGAGACAACTCAACGTCAAACAACATGCACCATCGCGGTCAAATCAGTCAAGAGCACAGACCAAAATCCCTTCTTTGTTTATGTCACTCAGAGGCATTGACAAGGATGAACCCTTTAAAAACAGCTGCGGTCGAGTCATCCTTTTCTGAGAGGCTTTTTTTTGTTTGATAGCTGCATAAAAAGAGAACTACCATGATCCATATGTCTAGTGATGAGAGCAAGAGGTACAATTGCAGCATCTTTTTGTGATATAAATAAAAGCATGCAGACATTGTAATGAACTGTTGTGCTTCCGGCTCACTCTGTTCATTTTGAATGCTCGGAAATACGTGACTGATGTGAAATATAATACTTGAACTCGTAGCCTCTGTTATTCGTATTTAAACGGCCTTTTGAAGAGCAACAAATGGATAAGTAACTAATCTGAAAGTCATTAAAAAACCATTTCCCTTTCTAAGAAAGTCTTTAACTGCTTTCTCTTTCGAGGGATACGTGAGTGATTGAGTCGTTCAGATTGTAACTAATCTGCCTGAAGAATAACATCTGTTTGAGTCATCTGATGACAAGTATGATGTCTGTAGAAAACAAAAAGAAGAAGAGAGTATGACTTTCTTTTATTGAAGGTAAAATCATCCTGGGGAGTGGAATGAAGAACAGGAACACTGTTTATTAAGCTGCAACATCCGATCAATTAGGCATTAAACAGAATCACATTGAGCCATTCAAAAGACTTTAAAATGTTTACATCAGAAAAGTGCATCAATTGAGGTGGACGTGGGAAACATGTTTGATTTCCACTTTGAGAGGTTGATTTGATTAACCATAAAGTCTGCTTTCTGTCCTTCTGCAAAAATGTTTAGTTTTTTTTTTTTTTAATTCCTGAACTTATTATGAAGCTTTTCTCATTTTGGAGAAATGATAGGACCTCGACAGAATAAACAGTAGCCATGTCAAAGTGAGGTGTGTAAAAGGGAAAGGTAAACATAAGTTAGCTTCTTCCTTCTCCTTCTTTGAACATGCAGAAACCTTTAAATTCCTTATTTTCTGTTTAAAAAAAAAGGTGAATTATGTTTTATTGCTGAAGCCCATTTTCAAAAATAATTTATTTAAAATCAGTGAATCAAACAGTTCTATAGTCAGAAATCAGAGAGAGAGGGGAACAGGAGCCACAGGTCGGACTCGAACCTGGTACAGCCACCTGGAGGACCAGCGTCTACACATCGGACTACGAGATTTAAGATTTAAGTTACCTCTGCCAAGTTGACAAACTAATTATTGACCCTTAAGAGACAAGTGTCTGCCCATGTTTCGAGCACAAACCAAAATAAAAGGAGATTGAACGAAACAGTCTGGGAATGTTTTCTACATGAGAGCTTCTGTCTGGATTTTTAGGAACTGGTATCTTGTTCCTTCAGAAACACACAGCAGATCGTTATTTCATGCTTCCTTACTTAACACACATTTTGAACAAATAGTTTATTATGGTTTTGCATGCGAGAGCAAAACCAGAGATAAGAAAGAAAGAGAAATACTAAATTTGTATACCTCTCCTTTTCCACAACTTTAAAAAGAGACAGATGAGACGACAAACAAAGAGGGTGCTATTACTGAGGTCTGTTATGGCTGTTGACCTCGACACTTTCCTTTGCGTCTTCCAATGCAGAAATCGCCGATAAGATCTATAACCTGTTCAACGGATACACCAGTGGAAAAGAGCAGCAGACGGCCTACAACACTCTGATGGACCTGGGAGCGCCCACGCTGCACCGCGTGCTCTACCACTACAACCAGCGATACGAGAGCTTCGGAGAGTTCACCTGGAGGTGTGAGGACGAGCTCGGGCCGAGGTACAGTGAATACTCACTTCCTGTTTGTCTCTTTAGAGATTCTTCTGGGGCTGACTGCTCTGAGAGCAAAATGCTGCTCTCTCAGATCTCAAGGTTCTGAATGAATGACACAAAAGCACATCTCACATTTGAGTTGTTTTTGCAATCACTGACTTATAGATCATATTGTTTGCCTTAATGCAGAGGCCATCAAGTCTCTCTGGTAGTTGACTTATCATGTCATGAAACCTACTCGTATCATGAAGACCCATGAGAGGATGTAGGATAGGACGCTCTTCATAAACTTCAACCTAATTGACATGTCAGGCATGCCACTGTTCATTCTTAGGCCACATATGTCAAGGTGCTTAAAACAGCAGGTGGATGCACTTGTCTAAAGAGGGGCTGAAGGATTGGTTGTGCTTGTTCGGCCACTAGAAGACAAGAAAGGGATAGTGCATTTTTTTGGATGTTGGCAAGTAGATTTGACACATTGGTTAGCGTCTGCAGGCTTTTATCTGAACACAGATATCTGATGGTTGTTGTTGATTTTATTTTCAATATTTCTTGGGGAGGTCCTTTTTTAAGCCCATATTGGGTTTTTTAACCTCTCTTGTTTAATGTTTTCTTTTTTTGTGTAACTGTAACTTTTTTGGTGCAAATAAACAAATAACAGTGTGCCAAGAGCCTCGCCGATGCATCCTCCATCATAACATTTAAGGAGGTGGCTTCTCCATACTGTAGGTTCAAGGCCACCTGTTTTTATTGTTAATCCTATGGTGGAGATGGAATCGGCTTTACTTGCCATATAAGGAATCAGTCTTCAGCAACTGAGCTCTCATAGTACAAAAAGTACAACACTAAATATAAAGAGAGTATGTGATGCTGTAAGAGAGGGTTTCTACATGTGAGGTAGAGTTTTTACAGTATTTATATTAAAGATGTGCAAAGAGTGATGAGGATAATACTGCTGTATTTACATGATTAAGTTATTGAAGCTTTTTTATAAACGTCACGGCGTGTGTGATTTCAGCGACAGGTCTGACTCTGAGTGACAGCCTGGAGGAAGAAAGTGTTCTTATGACGGCTTGTTTTGGCGTACAGAGATCTGTAACGCCTGCTGGAGGGGGAGGAGCTTGAACTAACAAATTGGACACAGAAGTATGAATTAGGCGCCAGATTTTTTTTTATCGCCATATGTGGGCCTATACAACAGTTCCCTTACCTATGAATCCATGTCAGTGTTTTATCACTTTGAAAGCTCGCTCACACCTAACACTGTGAGGCTTTTCTAAAAATCCTTTTCATTATGTTTTTTCTTTCATGTCAAAAGTAAAGGCACATTAAAAAGAAGCCGCCCAGCTTTCTTAAAACCCAGACGCCCCAACAAAACCAAAACAAAGGTAACCCGGTACAACCAGAGCATTTCCTTTCAATTCTTTTCAAAGCAAAACCCCAATTTTATTCCCAATCACCTTTTTTTTTTTTTTTTGCGCCTCCACTGTTCACTCAAACAGCCACATCTCCATGGTATCCGCCCGCTCAGAGCACGCCAGAGTCCAAATCTTGTTTTGGTTCTCACAGGAGGACAGATGTTTCGCTCCAAGCCACCAAAGTGCCGTCTTTCATCCTGGGTGGTTGTTTGTGTAATTTCGATTTACAGATGAACCTCACTCAATCTGAAACATCGGGAAACGGAGTGATCTTGACCTCTAAGACATCCTCCTCCAATTAAAACACGCACAAACAAGAACAGCCCTGAAACTCCGGCTAACAAACGAGTACCTGAAGGTTTTCTGAACAGAGCCATGTGTCCGACGTGAACGGACAAATGGCTCTGTGTGTTTCCACTGCGGCAGGTGAAACTGATTAGCCGAGGCTCCCCTAATTCTCTGCGTTTCTCTCTCGGTCGCCCCCCCCTCCCCCCCCAACTCCTAAATGAAAGCTTGTTTTTAATAGGAACTGTGCTGGAAAGAGTTGATGTAATTGAGGGAGTTGCTTCTGAAGTGTTCCATTAAAATACACTTAGATTAACAGCCCCACAATTTAGTTAAAGGGAGGGGTGATTAATGGTAATAAAGGCACCTCAGAGCTGGAAAAGCAGGAGAGAAGTGCATTTGAGGTGAGGCCTGGCAGCGGGGGTGAGAAGGTATGAACATGTTTTGTTTGGCCAAGTCATCAAATGAACATGAGACTTTCCTGTGTATCTGGTTTGCTGTGAGGAAAAATCTCTGAAGCTGAAGTGGAGCTGTTTGCCGTGCATTGTTAGCCGGGCGAGCGTGCAGGCAGCTCCACCGCTGTGTGACTAAGTGTGTTGACAACTTCCCCACAGCGTCCCTTTGTTTCTACTGACGTTATTCCTCCGCTGGGAAAAACACATGCAGCCGATAAACCGTAACACTGACGCCAGGACAGAAATACTACTGATATCATTTTTAGGAAAAAAAAAAAAAAAAATGCGGGTCACGCAGGCTTTTACAAGCATTCTGTGTTAATGTTGGCAGGTCTCCGCTGAAGCACCTCAGATCATTTGGATCGTTGGCGTTCGGTTGAACAAAAGTTGACGAGGGTACCAGGGGTTGATCGCGATCAGATCTTCATGTTTGTGTCTGAGGATTGTTAAACATTCTGGTGACTGTACGAAATGTATCCTGAAACCTTTTCCTACGCCAGTGGTTTGTTGGTATTAAGTATCACAGTGTATTCAGACTGATAAACATGAGGGACAGACGTTTATCCATCTGATGGATCATTTGAGTCCAAGCAGTCCTGAAGCCGTGCTGTTCGTGCTGCTGCTGCGGTACATCTTCTTCTTGGGCTTTTTCCTCTTCCTCTTCCTCTTTATTGTTGCGTAGAGTAAAGATATGATACTTTAAATAATCCTGTGACAGAACACACAATTTAACACTGTGTTTTTTGAATATACACACAAACAGGCTGGAGACACACATGCACAAACAGGATCGTCTGGACATGCATAGAGAGATGTCAGAGTGAGGAGGCGGCCTACAGCGAGCGCTCCCGAGTTTCCAACCCAACGTCCCTGCAGAATCTAATTGCAGAGACCAAATAAGTCAAAGCAACCAACAGTTCATTTAGATGATGTACTCACCTATACTGTGTACCAAGTCCAGCTGCTTTATTCCAAGCACTGGGGTCTTTGTCGAATGGTTTGTTGTGGAAGTGGAAAAATATACTTTACATTTCGGCTTGTCCTCAGGATGAATTCAGATGAACAGTGATGATGTGCGTGTGAGAGAAACCATGAAGCAATGCTTGTGAGTCCAGTGTGAGAGATTTTTTTAAAAAAAGGTCAAAAGTTGAAAAAATCTGTGTTGAATCATACAGGGCTTTTCAGAGTGTTTCACTTCACCATCCGTGGAAATGTTGAAATCAAACATTGATGAAAGTGTCCCGGTGCTGCAGACGCTTGTTGTCCAAATCGCTAAAACACACTTAACAGTTGACAGCTCAGATGTGAACCTTGAACCTTCCAAAGAGTCGTTTACAAACCAATGGGTGAGGTCTAGGTGGCTTCAGAGCCCATGCATACTCAAATGGTCAAAGAGCTTTTACATCACAGGTCACCATCAGAATGATCTCATCCCATTCATACACCACCAACAAAGCAGTGGGAGCAACTCGGTGTTAAGTGTCTTTCCAAAGGACACATCGGACATGTTGCTGCAGGAGCATCTGGATGACAGACGACAACTCTCGACCAGCTGAGCCACAGCCGCCCCATAAACATTGACGTCGCCCGTGGATTATTGAACATTAAAACATCCTTGCTGATACAGTTTGCATGTACGCAAGATAAGCAAATTAGGGACCAACTCAGAGAAAGTCGGCTCCAAAGCTCTGTCAGAGGTCTAAAAGGGGGCAGACAGTCCAGTTCTTCAAACCTTCTTCTTCTTCGTTGTGGTTTTGTTCTCCACTGATCATTTCTTTGGCCACTTGAGAGGGAATATACCTCTCCCACCCACACAACACATCTGTGGCACCGCCAGCCGTAAACAAAAGAGCAGACAGGCTCCCCTCCAGCACACACGCGCATACACACACGCACACGCACCAGTGCTGTACATGTGCAGACCACAGGCACGCACACGGTTTCAACTTCCCAAATCGGCTGAATGTTTTTATGCAGAGAATTCCCCAGCTCCCCTGTCACAAACAATGGGGACTGAATAAACTGGATTTTCATTAGCTAGTCAAAATACAGATAACAAGAGCCCTGCTCAGGCTCGGACTCAATGTAAACTTACATCAGCCAAGTAAGCAATATCTGGAAACAAATGAATGAACAAATGCGGCTCTATCATTCTTGTGGCAGCAGATATTCCGATCTGCTGTTTTTAGAAACGTATCGGATCTCCCTGACGTGACCAATTGGCATCCCGCGGAGGATATTTTTGTTTCCCTTTTCATGCAACATCGCGTGACATTTGAACTCGAAGCATAAATTCACAGAAAGGCCGTCTCTCCGAGGCTCGACACTTCATCTCCCCTGGGCCAGGACCTGTCGTCACCAGGGGAGCAACCGTCATCTCAGGCACGCTGCTTGGCCACTGATTTTAAAAATCGCTAAATGTTTATGGGGGTGCCTGAAAGAAAATCGTACTTCCTGGCTGGGTGTCAGTCTGACCATGTCCTTAGTTGGACTCTCCCCTTTGATGAACTGTGAAATAGCTGATTTTCTACTATATTTTTTAGTTTTTGCTCTACAGTATAATAATTCATGTGATAATAACTATTGTTATGGTTGGAATATCTGGAAAGAAATGATGATCGTAATCACAGCAGACTGTTTACTCTGCTCTCTGACTTTTTACATTCGGGGAGGAGGACACTATTACACACAGTCCAAGTTGTGGAGCCTCTTTTAGTCTTGCAGTGATTTATTGGTTTCTGCGATGCAGAAAATTGCAATGAAACAAAGTCTAAATATTTACATAATCGGATGTGATTTCTGGTAAATAATATCCCATTACAGACGTCGGTATACTGTGAGTTTAATTCATAATTAAAGCTCCTCATGAGCCTTCGTGAAGGGAGATTCAAATGGCAGTTCTGCCTGGTCCAGGTTTAATGTGATCTACTATAGTATCAGAATTAACAAAGTCTTTTTAGACTCGAGTCGTGAGACCAAGCTGTGTGGTACTGTATAGTCAGATGTTAGTGGGACACAAAATGTAACTGATACATGTATTAGTGTTTGGAAAGTACTGAATCTGCCCATTCTGAAAGTCATTTAAGCAACACGTTTGAAAAACGTTGTGACAGGGACACGTTGTTCTCTTGAAAAGAGATTTTTAATCTTAATGACTTTTCTTTCCCGGTTAAATAAAAGTAATACTGATAACATTTTGACCTCTCAGCGTTTGACTTCAGATGCACTCAGCCTCTCTGTGATGCTCGTTTAAGACCTCGTCGTGTTTCCAACACGTTAACTCAGTTAATCTTGTTAACCGTGAGATGTTTCTCCAGGTGTTTCTTGTAAGCCTTTCACAACTTTTCCACTCTTTTGTTGCCACTTTACCAACTTTTATTTTTGTTGGCTTCCACCTTAAAACCGTCATATTATTTTCCAAAAACAATAAAATCCTCAGTGTTAACATTTGAAACATTGTCTTTGTGTGGTCTAATGTGGTGTCATGTTAGCAAATCATCACGTTCACTTTTTATTTACATTTCACTTTAAAGGAATTGGGGGTTGTATTATGAAGCCAATGGAAGTCGTTCACCACTTGCTAATGCGCCTATGGTAGTATTGTAAGTGTGAGCTCTCTATAGGACCAGGTATCACATGTGACCATGCATCTACATGCCCGCTCGTGTCTGCTCAGCATGAACCCCTCCGTCTTGAAGGGTTACTGTCTTTTCTTTAACCAGACTCTGTATCTCCAACTATTTTCCACTCCTATACATGCACCAGGATTTATGTTGACAACTGTTTCTATTTGGAACCTGCTAGACGTTCCTCTGCTTTCCTAAGAAATGAAAGCATAACAAACCACACTCTTTTTTTTTTTCTTTCTTTATTTAAGGCAAATAAATACCCCCATCTCCTCAAAACCACTGGATTCTGTGGTATAATATTGGGTACATAATGAGGTTTTAGAAAAATGATATGAATGGCTGTAGGAGAGCGCGTGGACCAACACAAGCACTCCTGTGTGCAGACACGCTGACATCATTAAAATGAGTCTTTCTCTGCAGTTTTCCTGAGCAGGAAACCAAACAGAGACGGGAGAAGCCGCTGGAAGCGATCTGTCGAGTGAATTTGCAAAATGAATTTTGTCCTGCTGAGCATCAATCAAACATATAGCTTTCAACCTTTCATAAATAAACCATTATTGTTATATTATTATTTTTTAAAATCTTTTCTATTGCTGCTGGGCTGCTTGTCACCAACAAACATTACGTCGTATTGCACACCATGATGATAATGTCTCATGTCAAAATGCACTCCCATTCCAAAATCAATCCACTAACTTAGATGGCATACTTGAAGCTGCAAAGAGGATGTGGCTTCTGTGTGTAACAATGTTTTCCAATTTAAAGAAGGATGCCAAAAATCACTCTGAAATATGTTTGAGTGAAGTTTGGTTGCCAGGGAGCGATTGTGGCGTATCGTGGCACACAGAAAAAGGCTTGTTCTCCCAAAATTAACATTACAACACACCAGGAAATATGTTGATGTGCTTTATGTTTACAGAGCAGCAGTTGATCTCGAGTCAGGGTAAGACGAGGACGATGAAACAGTGGAGAAGCCACAGGCCCACACAGCGTCTGTGTTATGACAGCGTGATGTCGACTTTGAGTTCAAACACTGAAAAACTGCAACTTATCAATGAAATAAACACAACAGCAGACGAGCAGACGGACGTGGGATTTGAGCATAAACCGATACTGGATCACCACAAGTTTCAAATCGCGTGATGCGTTCTTACTTCTCTCAAGTAGTTTCTTTTCTTCAGGAAAAGCAATAAAACTCCATTTGTGACGGATTGAGCCCACATACATATTTGTGAATGTGTGTCCTGATGTTGACCCTCACTGTGAACTACATTAGGCTACACATTCACCAGTTAATGCGTCTTCAGAAATGTCATCAGTATCTACCACAAGATGTGATGTGCTTAAGTCATCAGATGGATGAAGTTCTCCTACTGTGTAAAGGTTGTAGGTCTTGTAACAACAGGAGAGTTTAAAAAAAAAAAAAAAAAAAAAGATATTGAAAAAATATACATTTTCATTGCCGTGAAGCTGGGCTTAAACTTTGACTTTTCAGTTCCATAAAACGTCATGACCAGCTGTTGAATGAATGATGTCTTTATCTAGAGACAGGACAGTGGATCAAGTGAGAAACCAGGGAGAGGGAGAGAGTGGGGATTCACATCTGGGAGAGGAGCCGCATGTCAGATTCAAAATCGGCCTGATTCGATTGTTTTCCGTTGGAGTAAGATATCTGCCCATGAGCAAAGCTGCAGAGTGACGCGACCATTTTAACCGCGACCCCCCATTTCTGTTTTCCTCTCTGTCACTCGCGTGGAAGGACACAGAACGAGGAAGGCAGGGGCTCTACACGGCTCTCTGACACTCACTTATCTCACTCAACAAGCTTGTTGGCTTGTTGAACAAGTGGAGATAACATTGATATTATAAACATCTGTGATTTGAAATGTAAAACTTTTTTTTTTTCCGTCTCACCACGTGCCATTTAATGACGATCCTTGTCGTAAGTGTCGTGATTCATATTGATAAAAAGGGAAACTGGAATTCACGGAGCAGATAATGACATATGTATCGAAGGAGAAGCATGAAAATAATAGTGAAGAAAAAATGAACTAGCTCTGGTTAAAGGACTTGAGCTTGTAAAAGCCAAGCTCACTAGCTTATATACAGTAGCGCTGTCACGCACAGTGTCACGAACAGAGGAGACCCAAATGCACGACTCAAAAGGCAGAAGCAGTTTCTCAATCTGTTTAATGAAGGCAGGGTTCGGTACACGGTAGTCAGTCAATCCAGGCAGAGGTAACAAAAACGGCAGGCAGGAACCAGAAGTCAAAAACCACACGAGGTCAAAAACAGAAGCATGCTGGAAACGCTGCTACAAAGAGACGAGACGAACTGGCACAGAGTGAGGGGAAGGCAGACATTAAATACTGAACAGGGGGGTGGAGTTAACAAGACACAGGTGAGACACATCAGGTAATCAGACAGGAGGGAAACGAGGAACAAAGAGCACAAGACCAGAAATTGAGTACAAGAACAAAGTAAAACACAAGACATGACACATGAGGAAATAAACTAAACCCTAAACCAGGGAATGTGACAAGCGCTAGCTAATGCTGACAGCCCTGGTTTATACATAAAGAATTGCCACCATTACATCTATACTAACCATAATCAGTCATTATTTGTAATGTCTGAGAGAATTCTTTCCACTCGTCACCTCCCCTTCATTTGTCAAACTTGTTGCTGTGATCTTCATCCCTCCATCCTCCATGTCGTCAGTGTCGAGTCTCAGGGATAATGTTGAGGTGAGTGTCTATGAGTAACATGCTCTTTGTTTCTCCTATCAGTCTCGCCCTCTCTGGGTGCTTATTGAGCGTGTATGCCGGGTGCTGGGAGGTGTCATCAGTTCTTCAGTATACTGAGCTGGGACTGTGCAGAGTCCAGCAGACTTGTGGGTTGGCAGAATGGGACACGCTGTGCTGCAGAAGTTCTGCTTTGGCTGCAGAAAGAGGAGAAGGTTTTGAGATGAATGAATACAATCTACTGCTGACTTTTTCTGATTTCAGACTAACACTTGACAGGGTTTCACTAAACTGAGCAGACTGCATCAGGCTTATGGTTATTTATTACACACAGTGACGGGTATCTATGTGAACTCTGGGCATCAGGTTGCTCATAGGGACGGTTTTCCAGCTGTACTGGTTTGTGAGGAATGAAATAATTTAAGGCATATCATACTCTCCCTGCTGTTTCCCTCTCGCTTTTTATTTGCTATGGCCGTTCACTTCTTCAATCACTCCTCTGCTCTTTGCTTCTGTCATTTCAACCAAAGACCTTCAGCAGCCACTGTGTGCTTTTGGTCAGAGTCGGAATGTGTGAGTAACAGTGCACCTGACGCTGCTCGCTCAGACAGACGGGGAGCAGAGCTGGATGGGGCGCTTTGGGGTTCTGCCGTGCAGTGATGTCTCTCTGAGACAACAGCAGAGCCACTGTGTCATTTATGAACTCCAGACAGTCAAAGTGTAGCTGACGACTGCTTTTACCTCTGACGCTTGGTAACCACTGTTTCCCAGAATTCACTGTGTTTCGTGGCGACCTACAGGCAGCTCGACTTTTGTGATCTGACCCGCTTTCTTTAGTTTATTAAAAAAGGAATAGACATAAGCACACCGTAGCACTCTGTTACTTCATTGACATGACACAATGTCTGCTTAGTAACATGTCAAAAAGTTTTAGCAATGTTTGTCCTCTCCTGCTACCCTTCCCTCAAGTACTGTACTATTCAGCATGTGCATGAAATGTAGCAGGCTTTGATTTGGGGCTCAGAGAAGATGTCAGCTTGGGGTCCCTTCAGGTTCTGAGATATATTCTGGGGACAGAACATGAAGTGCTTTTAACCTGAGAAGCAAAACCTTAAACTCAATCCGTTCAATCAAGCAATGGGGAGCCAGTGTACGCTTGTTCAAACATGAATATTGTGCTTTCATTTGTTATTTAGAGCCTTGTCTTGTGGTTCAACTTCATATTAACATGTAATGAGCTTGAACTTAACTGATGCCACTTACAAATGTAAAAATAAAGAAGACCGTGTCACATTGAACCATGGTTTTGTTAACCATTGAATGAAAATGGTTCAGTTGTTGAATGTTTGTCAGGTTTATATCAAGCCAAACACACCAACAATTTGTCCTCTTTGTTCCAACAGGAAGGCCGGCCTCATCCTCTCCCAGCTGGACGAGCTCTCCCCGTGGTGTAAAGGTCTCCTCCAGGAGCCCAAGATCGGCCTCCGCAGGATGTCCCTCAAGTTCCTGTCCTGCCGTTACACCGACACCAAGACCTTCGGCCTGAACTGGTCCGACATGAGTCAGGACGTGCACAAGGCCTGTGATGAGCAGATGCTCACGGTCATGTACAACGACTATGGCGAGCCCAAGGAGCTGTAAAGTTGACGGGAGCTCAGATGGGTACAGAGAAACGAGAGATTTGTCAAAGCCAATAGACGAACTGTTCAAATGAAGGTTTCACATTTGTTTCCAGATTCCACATGGGGTTTTTTTCTTCTTTAGTGAGGCACTTATCATTCTGGACACCATTAGCTCAGCTCTCCCTAACTATTGGTAAATGTATTCAAAAGTGTAATAAGCGCTCTCAGCAGCTCTAATGCATGATGGGATCTTTTAATCCTTGGCCGTTATTTGACGACTGCTGAAGTCCATCCTTACCGCCCTTTGATCATCTGTCCTTGGTCTTTTTTAATTTCTGCATTCGTCCATAATAATTCCTTTATCAGCCAAGCACTGAGGCACCATGTGACGTCAGAGATGTTAGAGTTTAACGACAGTAAGTTCAAAATAATAACAAGGTTTGCGGTTTAATCTGGTAGCTTTTTAAGCACCTTGGTCAAAAAGCAGAACCCTCTCTGCCAGAGCTCAGGCCAGCACTTCTTTAGGTGGTCCATTGTTTTCAGCGAGTGTTTGTCAAATGAAGACAAAAGGCCATGTTTGTACAGGATTCGATTTACCCGGAGAAGCCGTGCTAATTTTCATGAATTCCTGAGGATGTCTGTGTTTTCAATACCTTGCAAATCAACCATGTCAGTAATTTGTAAAGTAGGTATTCTAGGGCAAATTACCAACCAAACAAACACAAAGGTCCTCTGATAAAAGTAAACCAACATCAATCAGCATCTCAGTAATTCTCCAGTTGTTTTTTAAGTAGGGCTCTGCAGCATGTTTTCCTCTCTTTCTGGTCGTGAATAATAGAGGCTGTGTTTGTAAGAAAGGTTTTAACAGCGTTTTGGGTGCAATAGTTTTGGCTCATCTCGCTACAGTATGTAGACCCATTCTCAGATAAAGCAAACCGAAGAACCAGATTTCAGAGAGTGCCCAGATGGAGTATGTGCTCTGCAGAATGTGGTCAGCTGAATGCTCAATCTAAGATAAGATAAAGCTTACCTTGGTGCCAGAGGTAAAGGTTGGTAACTGTCTTATTGTGGTAGTTTCCGTGTGCAGGGAAGTAATGGACAAACCAAGACAGTTAGGAAACCCGGATTTCTTAAGTGCAGTAAGTCAACGATTCAAACAAATGGGAGGTCATATTTTGTTGACATTAAATTGTGATGAATATATTATTATCCCTTACAAAGCAAACGTTTTATTGAACCATGCTTCTTGTTCTTTCTGTCGTTGATGGACTTTATGATTGTTATTGAACAGAAGAGCACATCTTTCTTTTTTTGGTCATTACAAAAATCTGACAGATTAGTGTAATCTAAAAGGGAAAGTGGGAGTTTTGTGGTCTTCATATTCATTCAGAGCTTAAATGTCAGATCTGGGACATGCAGCTTCTCCTTTGTGCCTGTTTTAATCATAGTGATCACTTTTCTTTAAGTAACTCCTGATGTCAAACCTGATGGCCAAATAACGGAGAGTGATTTACATTTTACTTGTCCGACCACATCCTTCCTGCGGATGTAGATAGCTGCCTCTATGAGCTGAGGTCAGGTCTTAGTTCTAAAGTCTTTGTCTAATCTTTAGTTGTAAGTAAAGAGTACATGACCAATGGATCGAGGAAGTGTGGGTCTTTTGTAAAAACACAAATCTTTTAAAATTAATTGTTCCTTCGGTTTCACTAAGCCATCGCTGCCATTGGTCGATATTTTACTGCTTCTGATGCTTGTCGTTTATAAATGCTGAATAACTGCAGCACACACCCAGCAGGTGAACACTTTGCTCGACCTTCCTCCAGCTGTGACGTGAGTTCTGCTGCTGTTTAGTGTGTTGTTGCCTATGTACAGTACATCCAGCCTTATCAAGATTAGCCCATTTATTATAATGTCTCTGTTATCATACTTTAAAGATACCTTCCACATGAACATGGTCAATTCACTGATACATGACTTATGAGGAAAGGCAGTGAATAAAAGGGAATGACATGTGGGGAAACTATGAAGAAGGGTTAGAGCCACATTTAGGGATGAATAATCAGAGTTCTCGAGATTAAAGCCATAAATGTACAACAATAAAATTGTGACTTTAATAATACTGAAAATTTATGAGATTAAATGTGTTAATTTACTAAATTAAAATCGTACATTTCCAAGATTAGTTTGTTATTTAAGTCTATAGTTATATCTATAGAGCGGTAGCCGCCTGTGCTAAAAGGAGCATAAATGTGTCAGTATTAGCTTCCCATACAAGGAAAAACACATCATCAAGTCATCGTTAAGTATCGGGACTCTGAACAGAGGCTGCAGGGAAGTGAAGCAGAGGAAACGTATTCGAGGGTTTTTCTTTCATCTTTGTCTCGCAGGCGTGTAACCATCAACCAATCAGAGTAATGATTTTAAACAAAGCCTAACTGGAATCCAATTCCAAATATCCTAAATGTATGACTTTACCCTTCTTTACTTAAAACTTTAATCTTGATATACTAGATTTTTTTTTTCTTGAGTGTTGCCCTGATGAAAAAAAACAGTTTGACCAAGCAGTGTCACGTTAGAAGAGAAACAGAGATGGGCTGCTGGGAGGGATTTTTATATTTTCGACATTCAAAGAGAAAGTTGTACAGAACATTTATGATAAAGTTTTAGAGATATATAACCTGCTGAATGTACTTTCAATAGTTTGCATTTATATCAGAGGCTGTTACAGAGGACTTTTATTTGATCTGTGTACGTCCATATTTTCTCTCCATGCTCCTTAAAAGTTACCGAACCGGACAGCGCCTTCTCCTTTATTGTTTTAAAGTTTAACCAATGAACGCTGTAAAAACAAACTAACATGTTTGTACCTGCTTCTTTGTATGGTCAAATCCTCATGCAATAATCTTAATCTCTTTCACATTTTGCATTAACTCTTTGTGTTAACGTGCAGACCTTTGGACCTTTCTTTGACCTCTGTACATGTCGCTGTGCTGGAGATTGATGTCAAAGAGAAGCAGAACGTATTTGAGTTGTTGAGTTTGACCGAGTCTCATATGTGAATACTAAACTGAACACTTGTAGATTTTTGTATAGGCGGCACAGTGTTTCATGAAAGCATCTCATTGTAGTACAGCTCAGTGTTTCTTTTTGTACATACATGTAGAACATCTGATATGTTGTGTGCTTTAGTAGGTTCAGTATTGTACTGTAAAATCTGCTGTGTAGCTTAGTAAAAAAAAAAAAACAGGGTTTTACTGAAAACAATCGTTGTCGTGAAGCTGGAGTCAAAAGGTTGATATTAAACATGATGATGTAACTTCATGTCAAGATATAAAAAAGATTTTATCTGAAATGAAGGCAACAAGACTGAGATTTTTTGACCCTTGAGAAAAATGTGAACTATCTACTATCTGCATGACATTGGTCTGTCTACTGTATGTGGCTCTCATACATTTAACTTTTACACTTTTATCTTTGCTACTTACAAAAAAACAATAAAGAATATATTGTGAAAGTGGCTGTTGAGATATTTACCTTCTGTCAAAGTTTTTTGTTGTTTTAGCAAGACTGCTTTGTGAAGTCAATAAAAGAACATAGTTCCACATGGGTAGGGTCTTTTATGCTATGTTGTGTCCTAACAGCACGCTCGGCGAGCCAGCAACACAATTAACTTGATGCTAATGTTCCATATTGGAGTGTCCTACCCGCCCACGAGCAACACAGTGCAAAGTAGTGCAGCAGTGCAACGCACAGCTAACGCAAAGCAAAGGCAAAGCAGCAGTTGATGAATGAGGAGCGAGGAAGGAGGGGCTCTACAAGTCACTGAAGAATATTCACTTTTCTTACTCGACAGAGCTTGTTAGTTTGTTTTCCCCAGCTCACCACGACCCGTTTATTCAAAAGCCTCTTGGTGTTGGGATTAACATTTCTGCAGAGGGGAAACGACTGAAATTCACAGAGCAGAGAAGGAAATTATTAACAGTTGCAGTGTGGTCAATCAGTGTGCTGCGAGAACATGTTACTTTACATGAGTGCATACATGACCTAAATCATTGAGAACCAACTTAAGCATTATTGTTTGTTTGTTTTTTTAATATATATTTATTAATTCATGGACCAAATGAAACAATGAAATCCAAATATTAAATCTCAAATCTTGAATTAAAAGAATAAGAATAATCTGTTGCAGTGCTTCCTAAACATGACTGTGAAGTGTGTTTTAAATCTAAATCCACTCTGATCCTGTATTTGATCATGTCTATAAACCCCTCTAATCCTGCTCAGAACAGGCTGTTTTTGTGTCTGTAGCTTTAAATATGTAAATGAGCTGTCTGACCACGCCCCTTCTCTGGAAGGGCTTTCTCGCTGCGTATCTCGTATAAAGCTGGGACCGGCTCTAAACCCCCACTACCCCCAACGGGAAAAAGTGGTGTGTATAATGGAGGGATCTTGTCATATTACAACTTTAGTCTCTTCCAACTTAAATCTCCTAAATGTAAGACTTAATTGTGTAATTAAGGACGTATCAGTACTCCATTGCAAAAGTAATCCCTGAACTAAATGTCAACGAGTGATCCAAACTATTAGCTTTAATCCCACAATATTACTGTTGAGCAACCGGGCTCTCGTTTCACCTCTTCCCACTTCAGCATCAACTGGGATCAGGGGTTAAACAGATTTACCAGAACTTTAAAAAATTGTTAGCATTAATACAAAAATAAAGATATTTTCTCTTCAAATGCTCTGAAATCAATCCAATGAGGACACTCAAAGGGTTGGTATAAAGATATTTATTTCTTAAAGAGTATAAAGTACAGTACAGCATCACAGGAGAACACGATTACACGATCGTTGATACATTTGTATGGAGACCCATTCTGAGGTCCCAACATGCAGGCAGGAGTGTGAAGGTCATGTGGAGCTCAATAATGACGCAGACTTCCCAAAGTATTTCCCTTTTATTTTCATCACTATTTTCATCTATCCACTGTTATGTGGTAATCAAGGTGAACATCTCAAGTGCATCTTTGACATGGTGACTGTGTAATGAGAAATATACAGCATCATGTGTGACATTTGGTGGATCTGACAGTGATACATATGGGAAGCCTTGTGTTAGAGTTACATTGTACAGATAAGTGTTTGTATTGGTATAAATAGTGTGTTGACTTGTGCAACTAATACGTGATCTAGCAGATATATAGGTGGTCCAAATATATTAGTCTATACATGTTAGTCTTTACAGATGTGTATCCTTCACTTTCCCAACAAGCCTGATGGCTCTGGTGCACAATAATGAAGTCCTTTCAGGGCTCAGGGATGGGTTGGTGGGATGTAATGTAATGATTTTGTCAAGTGAAAAATAATCAGGAATCTCTTTTTTTTTTTTTGGTAACGGAGATCGGATTTTAGCAGCCCGTTTGGATTCCATAACAACAAATGATGTATGATCTGCCATATCATTTTTAGCTTCATTCAAACGTCCATGCTGCACTCTGAAGTGATTTTATGGAAAGCTAATGTTTGTTCTGGTCTGCTGCAGTAGCCTCTACTTCATTGAGGCACGGCCAGTTGTTTTGTTTTTTTCTACATCCCAGCACTAATCAAGTCCAGAAACGTCCGTGCATCTGTGTACATCTGTGATTTGATCCAATTAGGAGTTCTTGTTTTGTTCAGGAGAAGATAAACCTCAGAGTTTTCTTAGTCAGACTCCAAATCTTCAAATATGACATATCTGGTCGGACACAAATCCAGCAGTGAAGATAACATTTCACCTCTTAACAGGGAAGAAAAACAATATACAAGTTTCACAAGTGGATGTTTGGCTGGATTGATGCAGGAAGGAATTTTTAAACAAACATGACTCATGTGCGATGCTTTCAAACCGAACAATCAAAAATAAAAAAATAGACGAAATAAAACTTTTTTTTGAAAGACGTCTGTCTTCAATCGCATTCTTTGCATTACGAATGTTAAAAATTGAATATTTTTGTATTTGTTTGTTGTGGTGTACAGTCTGTGGTTTGACTTTGTTTAATACAAGTTCAGCCTCTTTCATCCCTCCATCTCACTGCATTCCTCCTCCTCCTTTCAAGGTCTTGGCTTTGCTCTTATTCTCCTCTGCGTCTGGATCACGGCAAGTGCACTCATCCTGGTCGCAGTCGGCCCCAAACTGAATGACCTGTGTGTAAACAAGAAGAACATTCATCCCTTAAGCTTCCCAAAGCCACCATACATCTTTAAATATGCAGCAGGATCTCAATGAAAACACGCACAATGTGACTTTCAGAGACGTTCTGCTACGGATGTCATTTTTAATGGATGACTAAACGGAGACAAACATATGTTGCACAGTCTGATTGGGATTGTCTATGTAAAATCCTGCATGTATAGCACAGGTTCTTTTCAAGTGTTATCCTGGGAAAGAGAGAAGAGACTCAGCAGAGTAAAATGAAACGTTACATCAGGTGGTTCAGTGAAAGTTGACTCCTATAAAAACTCAAAAATCAGCCTTATAATGTGTTTGCTAGTAAACATCTTATCCTCCTCTTCTGCTTTGTGTCTGTGCTGAAAGGTAAGTAGTGTTTAGTAACCCAAGCGCCGTCTAAGTAGACTTGTTATATTTCCTCACAGTTTCAAAGAGGACTCCAACGGCCCCCCGGAGGCCGATAAAGTGCATGATGTGAAATGGTTCAACGTGGCCTTTGAATGCCGAAGAAGCCCTGAGGGTCTTCAGGGGGGGGGGCGCACCGCCGTGGAGGTGAACGGATGAACACATGTTAAGAATCAACAACAAGAGGCTGCCAGCTCTTGTCTAGGAAGCGAGCCATCACCACAGGTTGCAAAATAAACTCTGGTGCCCCGCGAAGCAGTCTGTTGCAAGAAATGTAAACATTTGCTCCTGGAGAGAAGAAGAGAGAGGAAGACTGAGAGAACGAGAGGGGTAAAAGGAGAGTGGGAGGCCTAGAAAGAAAATAAGGATGAAGGTAACAAGGCGAGGAAGAGTGGGAGGTAGCAGCTTGTCGACCTTCAGTGCTGCCCTCAGTTTAGAGGGAGACGGGGTTGATGGTGGGGGTTATGGTTTCACTGCAGAAGGACCAGCTACCTTTAAAACAAGGGTTAAAAGCTAACGCTAACAGTAATGCATGTTCCAGCGGACCTCCGGCATAACATCGAGTATAATGTAATTTAAATGTCAACATTCAACCCTTCTCAGTTCTATGTAAAGAGGCACCAGCAGATTGAATCACCTGTGGTTTGGTCGCTCCAGGTGACCAGGTAGACGCTATTACAGTCAGCCTGCGTTCATGCTGGAGGTATCTGATCGGAAGGCGGGTTCAGGGTCAGTTCTCGTCCATAAGCAGATTATATGTAAGTCCTGCTCTCATCGCTCCCTCCCCTCAAACCCCCTTCCACGCCAAAAAAAAGTGTCAGAGAACTGAAACCGAAATTATAATTATGTCATTATAAAATTTAACTTGCATCGTTAAAAAAAAAATAATAATAATTTAAAGTCATTGGAAAAAGAAAAACATGAAGAAAACATTTGGAAATTGTCACCGAAGAACGTGAAAGTTATCAAATAAAATATTTTTAAGCATTTTCTTTGTTCTTCATTGAAATTGTTTCAGCGCCAGCACCAGTTTTAGTTGCAATCCATTTATTTATTTTTATTTATTTTTTTATGTTTCACAATTTAAATGTTTCAATGCCTTCTTAGTTCAGGTGTTTTTAAAATGCTAACATTTAGCTGTCACTGTTCTGGCTCCATATCATCTCTCCTTGGAGTTTTTCCCTAAATCATACCTGCAGCACGCCTGTATATAACAGCAAAACTGTCTGATCCATAAAAAAACATCAGCTGGGCCCTCTTGTAATCTTATCGGCCACCCCAGGTGCTAGCCAAAAATTAGACAACTCTGTCTTTGCCATGCCAGAGGTGGGACTTGTTTGAAATCTACCATTCAGGCTGTGTTGCAACAGGCAGCAGGTAGTTCTCAGTGTGAAGGTGCATTTTTTACAATATACTTTATATTGTGATTTTCGACATTCATATTGATTTGAGTCCTTGAAGAGTTAGCATATGTTGCCATTATTATTGTTGTGTTACTGAAAAGGCGATGTGTTGAGTGCAGACAGAAGAGGAAAATAAATGCTCTTCCTTCATGTGTGTTCACACAAGCTTCAGGCCATCCCTGCACAAGTCAGTGCCAGTCAAAAAGAGTCTGGGGACGCCCCTGGATAGCGAAGTATTGAAACTTCAGCAAATGGCATTAAAATATTACATCAAGCAGAGAGAATATGTGCTGTGGGTCACACTGCATTAAAAAGCTGTTATTTCCTGCACCTGCAAAAGTGCAGCCACATAGAAACAGAGAGTGGCAGTGGCAGTCAGGATGCTGACTCTCACAGCGGTTTGGTTAACTTCCTCAGAACGACCCCCGCTCGCTGTGCTGCTGTTTTACAGTGGCCGAGCAAACCGCAGACCGTCAGACACCTCGCCGTTCCCACCCTCATACCCTCCACTCCCCCTTCTCCTGTTAAAAAAAAAAAAAAAAAAAAAAGCAGTGAGTGGCAGTCTCGCAGCTCATTTATTACGATGGCAGCTACACACTCGCTGAACTCCTTCTCCGTTTAGGAAGGAGCTGCCGGTGAGTCATGGCGTGCTGCGGACATGAAGGAGACAGGCGGGACTCAGCCAACTGAAGGCCGTAGGAATTAATAGGCAGGGCCCCCTGAATGAGTGTCATTAATGTGCGGCTGTACAGTAGCCAAATAGGGTATAGTTTGGGGGCTCTCATGAAAGCAGAAAAATAGGAGGAAAAAATGGTGTTTATGTAGAAGTAGTGAGGGAGTGAGTGGCCTGGTTTCCACCACTGGCCCGACCTGGGTTTGCTCATTATTATTTATATTATTGCTCTCAGACACCAGAAGTCATTTAGAGCAATTACTGTAATGTGATGCATTTGTAGCAAGCACAAGCAAGAATAAGGATTTTAGTTCATACTACTAGAACCCAGATTTGTCACTGCTTTTGGTAAATGGAGTAATTACTTCTTTTTTTTCGAAGCAGCCTTTTTTTTTTGTATACCAATTCCTTGACGCATTCTTTCTCATTGGACTGTCTATTACTTAAATCGCTGAATTTGATTTAAACAAAAAATGAAGAAGAAGCCTTTCCATGCCACCACCCCTAAGTTTGTTTTTGTATTTCACTTTGCGTCATCCCTGCTTGATCTTTCTCTCTTTCTTTCCTTTTTTTCTGTCATTTCTCACAGATGGTTATCAGGGATGCATTTCTTAGTTCTTTATTTTGATGCTAACACATATATTGGAAAATTCCCTTAAGTAGCTAACGTAATTAGCACTGCATTGAGGTAATTTAACAATCTTTCTTATTTGACATACTTAACATCCTGACACTAAATACACCCATACTGAGGTATATATTCCCTAAACTCTGTACAGAAAACTAAAGAAACTGCTGACTCATGCTAGTCTGCTCAGCTCTGATGTAACTAAATAAACGGTCAATGCTGTGATCCAGTGACACTGCATGACTCTTGACTCACTGTTCGTATCCCTCTGCTGCTTTGTTTTGGGTGGTGGAGTACGTGTGCACGTTTGTCCTTCGCTCTTTGATGCTTCTATCTCTTGAACTGAAAAGCAGCAAATAATCAGATTCAATGAAGGCCTGGAGCGCTGAAGTCTCGAGCCCAAGACCGGACACACAACACCAGTCCGTAACTTTAGACACAAAGAAAGTGTGAATTCTACATTCAAATGCTGATTATACATTTGACTCAATAAATACATCATATTTACTTTGTTCTTTAAAATTTTAATTTGGAAGGAATTTAATATACTCTTCTTCAGTGAAGGCCTGTTATTCTGCTTGAGGGGAGGGGGAAGCGGCACTATAGCGCCCTCTATCGACCGGCCAACCACTGACAATATCTTTGAAGGCTTTCAACAGTGGGGAGGGGGGGGCGCTATGAACAATGATAGCTGATATCCTCAAACTCATTCAGTCTGACTCTTTTTTTTCCTCTTTTTTTTTCCAAAATGTAAATCAATTACAGGCCTACATCCCACTGTTAAAAAAACAACACATTTAGGAGTGTAATAGAAGCAGCAATTTAATGTCAGTAGCTACATTTTCCCTGACGTCCTGACCCCTGACTTGTTCCTTCTGCAGTGAAACAGCATCTTAATATGAGAGGTGGGAAAGTGTAAAGCAGCATGGGGTGGTGAAAACCTGCTTATTTACCATTTGAGTGGAAAAGCCGGAGGGCACAAGTCTCCTCTGTTGTTTTAAGTACAGATGAGTGAGTCTAAATAGGTGCAGTCGTTAGCGGGAGAGAGGGGAAAGTAGCAGGGATTTGTGTTTGTTTGCTTAGCAGAAGTCTCCTGCGTAGTGGCCCAGCGCTCGTGCCAAAAGAGACGGCTTTCTACTACTGTAAACAGGAAGACTTTGAATCCAGCTTCACCTTCTGAGCTCCGTCTTGATTTCAAGATGTGAGCCTGCAGTGAGCTAAACAACCTTTTGCCACCTTTTAAACAAGGGGAAAAGAAAGTGTAAGTTTTCCTCACAGGTTCTCCCTGAATGATGTTTTATTAAAGAAACAAAAACAGATGCTTTTAAAGTAAAGAAAGGCAACATTTCTCCTCCTGTGTAAATACAGTCTGGACGTGGAGCCCTGGAAATGTGTTTGTGTACCTTTCTGGTGGAGAGTGTGGACGGGCAGCAGTCTCCTCCGTCATACTGGCAGTAAGCCCGGTTGTTGATGGTGTCACACCAGCCGTCCCCTCCAAAAGGCTAGACACAGTTATAAACAAGAAACATAATGTAAATGTCCTTCCCAAGAAAAGATAATTTTACCTCACAAGTATAAAAGGTGGGGATGGCCAACATTTTAACATGATTCAGAGTTTTCCCAGAAAGCAGATTTTCAATAAGTGGCATAAATTGACATTGTTTGTATGAAATGTCCAAGAAGCAAATCAAAATAAACACTTGTGTAAAATAATCCAAGTCTTAACCAGGTGAGTAATACTCCAGCTTCAGATGCATGCTCGTTTGACAAAGCTTAGGCAGCAGGGTGGCCTTTGAGAACAAGCGAGTCTTCAAATCATTGCATAAACAAAGCTTTGTCATCTGTTTGTTAAAGTTCACATGCACAATATTAAAACAAAATGTACAGAAATCAATCCGTCAGATTTTCAGTGTCAGTGTTGTAGTTAAGACTAACGGAGACCAAGACATGCTAGAGACCAGAGTGCTCCGAGAACGACACAAAACAATAAGAGATCCAGACAGAACCAAGAGCAAGACTATAAATATCACTGAAAACTAATGCAGATTATAGATAATAAATAACCTTGTGTGCAGTGAGCGTGTCACTCACTGTAACACCGGGAAGGTTGAGGCTATAGCCGGGGGATAAAAATCAAATTTTGAATAAATTAAGGTGAATTGTTCTTTTAGAAAAAGAAAAAGAAATCATGGTTTCAATCATGTTTGACTAAACTCTTTGCATGACAAATGTTTGATTTATACAGTAATGTAACCATTTAATACATACTTAAAAGCCCATGTTACCAAATATACAATATATATAGATTTCGGAATGGAAATCATTTTATTTCAGGCTTGTCTTGGTCTCGGACTGGGCACCATGCCTAACACCTGCAGTGGGTTGCGATTGAGGGGGTGAACAGGGCATCTACTTTTTTACCGCCGGGTTTTGTGCTGAGCCCCTTACTGTTGTCCCTCTACACCAATGACTGCAAACCCTCCCACAAGACCAACTCTACCATGAAGTTTGCAGACGACACCATTGTGGTTCGAATCACCAACAATGAGTCAGCCTACAGTCCAGAGCAGATAGAGAGAATGATCCTCAATGTGCTGAAGACCAAGGAGACGATCCTCAACTTCAGGAGGCTTGAAGCCCAATGTCTTCCGCCCCATAAACATTAACGGCAAGATAGTGCAGGTCATGCAGAGCTTCAAGGACCTTGGTGTCCACATCAGCCAGGACGCGACTTGGACCATTATCATCGCAGTGATGGCCAAGAAAGGACTCCAGAGGTTCTACTTCCTGAGGTGCCTGAAGAAAGCACGACAACCACGACAGCTGCTGGTGAACTTCTACAGGTCAGCCATCGAGTCTGTCATCACCGGCTGTATCGTAGCGTGGTACTCTGGCTGCAGCCAAGAAACAAGAAGTCTCTCCAGCTCATCAGCAACCGTCACTTTCAAGTCCGTTGCATAATGTATATTCTATTCTATTATTTGACTTTATTTCTGTACATTAATAATAGGGATAGTATTTGCATATTTGTAGGCATAATATTTGTATATTTTGAATATTTGGATTAAGTTTTTGATTTTTCATAATTTCTGATGAGTTTCTGATGTGAGGCTTGCTCCATTGCACTTGTACAGTGACAACAAAGATATCTTAATGTCACAGTAGGAATGAGCCAAAGAACCAATCACTTTTCTATGGTCGTTCACCTTGAAATTTCAAGATGGTAAAAGCGAGAAGGTGGTGTTCAAGAAGACGTTGTACCCTGATGTTTGAGGTCCTTTAACTGATGGACCTTATGTTCAGAGTCTGTCCTGCATTATAGCAGGGATTGATTCAAACACATTTAATGTCATGTACTGATCAACGACACATTTGTTCAACAGTAGAAGTTTTGTTTTTTTGTTTGTAGACTTTGTGAAGAGATGGAGTCGAAATTCATTTTGACATTCAGAGAAAACCACTTGACATACGGTTATAAAGAACAACATCTGATGCACCTGATTTGAATTATTTTTATTAGAACAAAGATATATCGAAAGGACAGCTCATAGTTGCAATTTAAGACTGCTCAGAAATGGTTTACCTTGTGTTTAAAACTTATTACGTTTTTTTACAGCCCTCTGGCTACTGGGGGGGGGGGTGTTTGGAGAAAGTATGAATACCGATATTCTAAGTATCCTAAATTCCACAAATGTGCGTGCCACCCCAAAGACGTCATGATAAAAAGCCTTTTTAATGTTTTTGACCTTGCCTTTGAGGGCATACTTTTGTGCCAACAATACGAACAACTGAGTGCCAAAGATACTTTTGGCTTTCTCTGTAAGGCTGATGGAGTCCTTTCAAATACTCAGTCTTCTACTGAACCTGCGCAGGGGGAGAGAGCAGCTGCAGAGAAGATTTCTGCAGTTTTCTCTTCACTTCAAAGAGCTTCCTATTTGACGAATCCCTTTGCCTTTCCCAACTTAACTGGCCCAGCATTAATAAATCTATTTAATCGTCCTGTTGCGGAGTAAATACTTTACCAGTGATAGCACCAGATGCTTCAACCAAATAACTACATTCATGTAGCTGTGAATTGCCTTTATAGTCCGGGGCAGTCAGTCATGCATTGTAAAAGACAAGCTAAGCCTGCTGTCAGATTCATTTGAATCCTAAAGATTCCCATAAGTGTCCTTTAATGTGGGGTTGATCTCCATTTTACAAACAGCTCCTGTATTTTTCAAGATGTTTAACATGAGCAGACCCCACACTTTGTCCACAGGAGGTTAATGTGGAGGTCAGAGCTCATGTTGAGGTTAATGATTATTTACATTCCCTTCCAGGCAGCCTCCTAACAGAAAGGCACAGTATAAAAACAGGTAGAGCCGGCTGTGCACGAGTCCCGAGTGGAAATAAAAAGGTCAACCGGTATGTGTAGTTCCTTGTTACAGTAACTTCTTTGAAAGTAGTCTAAAAGAGACATGGAAAGCAGCAGCAGTCAACCCTTCAACTCACTAACATAAATACTGCACCTCTAACTGTAGCTTTCGCTTTTTCTTTGCTGTCATCAGCGGGCAGCCAAAACTCCTCACAAGAACATTATAAAACACATATGAATGTGAGCAAACGCTCTTCTGTGAAGCAGTAATTCATTGAGTTTTTACTTCCTACCAAGTATCTGTATCAATTCTTTTAATAACAGGAATTTTTTCAGATCCTCTCCAACTGCTTTCCCAGAACTCGCTGAAAACGTTTGTTTTTCAGGAGCGTGGGCTTTGACGCTCGCTCTTCTCTATCTGACGCAACGTTTTTGAGCGGACGACATCTGGAGCTTTCAGGGGAGGTCGGACGTGTGGGTACATGGTTGGTGGTTTTCATTTGGGTCCACCATAGTGTCCAAATTATTATTGGATTTAAGCATATATAAGCTGTTAATGAATCAATAGGTTATTTTTTTTAATGTTCCTGTTGGTTGAGAAAACCAGTTTCCTGTTTGACCAAATTTTTCAGTCGTTTGCATCCGACTGGACTGACTTTGGACGACTTGTGATGGCAAACGAAGCACAGCAACACGTAGTAACCCCGACTTTAATCCCTCTCTTTGGTGTGTCATGTTCCAAAAATGCAGCTGTAACCTGCGTTTCTCCTAATCCCTTACCTTTAAAGAGGAAGCCTGTTTTCTTTGTACAGCTTTAAGAAACCGTTTACCTGCCAAATTCTGTGAATAAACAGATGACTTAAGTGCTCATAAACACATGATTGAAGGTTAGAGCCCACTGCCAAATTTTCCTCTTCCACATTAAAACGTGATATGTAAACTTCTCACCTGCTTCCTTTTGCCACCAGCAGATCCTCCCAAAGGATGAATGTTTTTAAGCTTCTTCTGGTCATCTGTTACTCAGGGAATTTTCTCTGTTGTCATCCAGGCGTTTACCTGTTTGTAAATTTACCTTAATCATTCATCCCCTCTACTGAGAAGCCAGTATGCTACTAATTAGCATGCTAATAAGTGAATGGGGAACGGTGAATATTGTGGTCGTAATTTAAGTGTCAGCAACAGTCTTATTCTAAGGGTCTTTAAAATCAGGATTCCTGGACATCAAGTCCAAGTGTCTTCTCTTCTTTAGAGTCAGTCTAACTCACACAGTTAGGTACATGGATATTTGTTTGTCACAACCCAGAGGCTTTCATTGTGAACAAATAGGTCGATAGCCTTTTATTCCCTGATCTACAGTATGCAGCGTAATCTCTAAACCCACTTAGCGGTCAGTGGACGGAGATTTAGACTCTTGGGATGCACGATCCATTTTTCAGGTCTAAGGGAGAATGCATTGGATATCCCACTAACTGATATCAGATATGTGGGCCACGACTTTTCCATGAACAGGATGCTGCCTGAGATTCATGGAAGGCCATTGAGTTTCCATGGTTATATTAAATGGGTGAGTTTTACCTTTTTAGTTCTACACAAAGAATGTTTTCCTGCATTCAGCGGTAGCCCAATCTTGATTGGTCAATAATACTATGAGTACAATGAGACCCCTGAAAGCTTCCTACGACAGAAGTAATGTCCCATACTGACAGATGCAGCATCCCCGTGCAGATGTGTTGTTACAGAAATGCAGACTAATGAAGCAAGACAGGAACATGTTTGAAATGTGTACCATGCTGTGGCCTGAGAAAAACGTACAGTGGAGCAGCGGGGTTTATCGACACATGATGCTGTATGGAAATAATTGATATTTGCTGACGGTCCAGTACATCATATGTAAGTCGGAGATGTGACTCAAATGCACTAGTGAGTGTTTCTGAAAGCACTGCTGGGAATACCCATCTGCCTACAGGAGCAGAGTCAGGGGTGTGATGGTTCAGGACTTTAATCAGTCCTTGAACAGCTCCACTTAGGATGCCTGGAGACTCCCAGCCTAAAGTTCAACGATATTTGCCTGAGTTACTTTCTGAATAACTAAGAAGCTATTTCAGTGTATTAACCCCAAGACTGACCAGAGACTCCAGGGGTGACCCAGACGACTTGATTCACTGAATATCTTGTGAACCCTGCAGGATTCCACCAGAACCTCAGGAAGTTTTGCCTGGTACAGCGTGAATCTATACTCAAAGTTCCTCTCACAGCGTTCAGGCTGTATGTAATCTGCAGATCTATCCCCTGTAAATCAGTCTTTTAAAAATACATGTTTATGATGTGATTTTCAGCAGACTGATTCAGCTTTTCTCAGTTTCATCTCACCATTTAAACTTAGTAAAACACACATCCTCTTTGGCTTTTCTGTCTGGTTTACAAAGCACGCAATTCAAGTGCAGCTAGTGACACACACACACAAATACGCACACGCACGCACACACCCATCCGCTAAATTCAGGGAGTGATGCAGCTTTTTTTTTTTTTTTTCAACAATGAATTGAATTTAGATTTTCAAAAGACCATTTCCTAAGTTAAAGGTGAGTTTAGATTGGTCTAAGTGCTATTGTTATTGGAACTGTAGAATCGTACTGTAGTAATGAGTAAAGCTTATGGTGAAGAACATTGAAGATGTGCTGTTAAGAGGTATGGAGCTGTAGTTTGATGCAGAATGCAAATTTTCCCTCAGCAGAGCCCTGGGTTTGAACCCGCTTTACTTTAATCCTTTTTTACGAAAATCTACCAAAAATAAAAGTCTGACGTTTTGCAAATGCATTCATAATTGTATTTGTTTTTAATGCCACTATTGCTAATCTGTCATTTATTATGGGTTAAAAGCTTCACCTGTTCAGGACTCATTGATTGCACTTTGGATGTTGATATGTGTAATGTGTGTGTGTTGTGTTGTGTTGTGTGTGTGTGTGTGTGTGTGTGTGTGTGTGTGTGTGTGTGTGTGTGTGTGTGTGTGTGTGTGTGTGTGTGTGTGTGTGTGTGTGTGTGTGTGTGTGTGTTTAATTCCTTCAATCCAAATCTAACAGGAAACTCTTGACCTTTCAGAACAAGCAGGGACCTTTGAGGACATTCACTAAACCTATCCTTCATTTGCCTTAAAGCCTGTCATTAAAGTGAAGCATGAGTCCATGAACTGAATGGACTTGTTGTTGTTGCTGCACACTCTTTTCACATTCCTTTTACTTTTTGGTCTGATAAAAGATTTGTTCTGACAGATCTTTAAGAAAGTGTGGAAGTAGATCAGCGCTCCGATGTGACTTTCACACTAATTGTCAGCTGGGCTTTTTGTAAAAGAACGGAAAGAGAGGCAGAGTGAGAAAACTGAGGCTGTAATGGCATCTGGATGAGATCTGGCACGGAGCATATGCAGCACATGTGGTCCGGTATAATTTACAGTGTTGTCAAGGAGGAGTGGGTTATAAGCAACTGTTTTGCTTAGCAACATTCACGGGAAGGTGGAAGGGGAAAATGTAGCGCTGGCAGGTTGAGGGAATATTTTAATACCGTGAGACATCAACAGTTTATGTGTTCCATTGGTTGTTCCAGACTTTTCTGAGCGCTACAGATGAATGCCAAATAAAATCTACCTGGCTAAATGGTTTTATATGATTTACAATCATAAAAAGCATACATCTCAGTAGGAATAGACATTCAATTGCAGGTTAAACAACTTTTATTAATCCAAGAATTTCAAAAGTCTTTAGCTCTGCTCCCTATCAAAGATGTCAGTCCGAAAAAACAAAAATCAAATCATCAACATATTTATTTATAGGAAACTTATTTGTGTTTCATTTCTGGAGAAGTGATTGTTGTGATTTCTTTGAGGGAGACTATGAGGGATTATGACTGAGGATACAGTATTGCATACCTGGGTATTGATTCTTCTGAAGGCTGGCATGTGTTCAGTAAAATTCAAGGTAACCTGCCAGTTTGTTTTATGACTTTTAAGAAGAGTAGATTAGGTGGGGATGGTAACACCATGCCTTAAATCACCTACATAAAACTAATCAGAGTTGTGTTAATTTCCCTGATCTGACGCTCGGACTGTGACATCATAGGACGTGCCCATCCACAAGCCCCACTAGAGCGCTGCTGATTATTGAACAGGTGTTCTGATGCTGTTATCATCGTTTCAAAAGTCATGTGTATATGAAACCCAAACCACACTTTCTCAATGACATAACTGTTCCCTCTCATTGAACATCATTAAAGATTGTTGATGAAACTCCTGGAAAGCTACAAACTTCTCACTGAAGACTCAGCCCAGACTTTGGTACGCCACCCTGACTCATGGTGCAATGATTTTATTTTCGTTTTTTTTTTTTTTTTTTTTGTACCATGGCTTTAAAATAGCGTAATGGTTTCCATCAGTGGATGGATTTTGTTCAGTTGAGATTCTGACAATTCACTGCTCTTTTGTTGAACACCTTTTAAGACATAACACGTTTCATTCTCAGGCACTGAAGATCATTCAGTTTGAATAGTGTGATGAGATATTTTTGAACACTCTTGAATGAAAGAAGCTGAGATTACTATTAGACGTATTGTATAATTGACTGATTGATTTGATTTAATCAATTTAATTGCAACATTAAATTAAAGACGAGCTACAAAGATTCAAACATCTGCTACAATAATCAAACACCATGTGAATATTCAGAGGCCTTCGTCATACTTCGATCTGTGTTACTTCTTGAAACATGGCAGAACATGTGGGGGTCGTTTTATATTCGGGGTTTAGACTTTTAAATAAAAATTTACAAAGACAGACCAAGCCACTTATCGCTAAAGGAGTAGTAAATATATCCCAGTGACAGAGATTAGCCGTGGCTCACAGCTGCAGTACCAGGGGGAGACGCTGTGTTTGTCCATAACAAATTGGCTAAAAATGATGTGGCAAAAGAGCCACAGATTGGATTTGAACCTGGGTCACCCATGCTGAGGACTACTGCCTCTGCACAGAGAGCGCACCATCTAACCACTAGCCCACCTGTGCCTCTAAACATGCTCATCTCTTGTCTAATGTTGAATAGCTAAAAGCTTATGACCTGTCTGAGACAAACATCTATTTAAAAATAGATTATAAATATTTTGTCATATCTAATATATGTACGTGTCCAGTGAATCTCCTTCAGTTACCTCGTCAATAAACAGATCACTTAATCAAGGTCTCTGTAAAACAAAGTCTGCCAGCACACATTGAGAGAGATTTACAAGCCTTGTGTCAGTCTCAATATTAATATGAAAAATGATTAATTTATGTTTTCCTTTATCTGCTAATCTATGAGGCTTGGCAGGTGAAAACAAAAACATTGCCAATGCCAAGACCCTTAAAAAAGAAGTACTTTGGACAGCTCTGAAAGGAACTCTAGTCGAGAAGTGTTAGATTATTAATATCTGCCTGGGATTTGTCATCACTTCATGTGAAGCCCATTGCACACTGGCTCTGGTATCTTTATTAGTGATGACAACAATGATAGAGCATGTTTTGCTTCAGGTTCAATATTACTGGAAACTCCTGGCTGAGGCTTTAAATTTGATGTGGTCGTGCCCAAAAATGGTGTAATTGTTTTGAGGATTAAGTATTCCCTATCTCAGTATTCGTAAAATGTCTTTGATATTAACATCAGAATAACGGCAAACTGAAAATCCTCCCTACCTTGATGCTTTGAACATAAGCACTTATTGAACTTGTTAGGTAAAAAACAGTATTACATGATAACCTTATGAAAGTGGAGCAGCAGGTATGGAAACACTGTGTTCACGAGGCTAAAGTTACACTACATTGATGATACTGTAACGCTGTCGGCTTGAAAGAGCAATCGAGGACACCTGTGTACCATTAAAAAGACATGTGATGCTGCAGGTAGAAAGGTTGCTGGGAAACAATTACAACACAGTATAGCAACATTCTCCTGTGTTGATATGCCGATACATGGATGACATTGAGTTTTGTTTATATCATCAAGCTGATATCATCAATACACATTTAACTTAATTTTCATAAAGTTTCATAAAATTAAGTTTTTCAGTTTTACAGTCTGTTGAGTATTTCTCACCTGAAGTCAGCAGGATAAGTCGTAAGTTGATGGAAATAGAGATGGAGGGGTTGTGATTAATTTCAATTCAACCATTAAGTGCTTTATATTCTGAAGTTGCTCCATGACTTCCTTTGTTGGTTTAAATATCTATATTATTACAGCAATGCAAACTGTATTGTGCAGAGCCCCCCAAGGATCAGCTTAGACGAATATATAAACCTGTGTGTTAATCCATGCACATACTTAACAAATCTGTTTTCATGGTTTAAAATCTGGGCTCACACATTAGCATATTAATGGCGGGGATTTGCAAACTGTGGACTCAGACTAACTAAGGGTATAAATTAATTAACTGTGGGCTTGGATTTTTAAACCGTGGGCATGGATTTGTAGACTGTGGGCATGGATTTGTAGACTGTGGGCATGGATTTGTAGACTGTGGGCATGGATTTGTAGACTGTGGGCATGGATTTGTAGACTGTGGGCATGGATTTGTAGATTGTGGGCATGGATTTTTAAACTGTAGGCATGGATTTGTAAACTGTAGGCATGGATTTGTAAACTGTGGGCATGGATTTGTAAACTGTGGGCATGGATTTGTAGACTGTGGGCATGGATTTGTAGACTGTGGGCATGGATTTGTAGATTGTGGGCATGGATTTTTAAACTGTAGGCATGGATTTGTAAACTGTGGGCATGGATTTGTAAACTGTGGGCATGGATTTGTAAACTGTGGGTATGGATATGGAAACTGTGGGCATGTATTTGTAAACTGTGGGCATGGATTTGTAGACTGTGGGCATGTATTTGTAAACTGTGGGCATGGATTTGTAAAGTGTGGGCATGGATTTGTAAAGTGTGGGCATGGATTTGTAAAGTGTGGGCATGGATTTGTAAAGTGTGGGCATGGATTTGTAAACTGTGGGCATGGATTTTTAAAATGTGGGCACTGACTTGTAAACTTTGAGAATGGATTTTTTAACTGCGAGTACAGATTGGTAAAATGTTGGCATAGTTTGTGTATCCTGTGGGCTTGTAATTGTGAAATTTGCTCACGGTGAGTTAATTAGTTGCATGGAATATAATTAAAAATATATTTATGTAATTTCTGTTTGTATATTGTTTCATGAATTGTCTGTCCAGCAATTTCCTAGTATCGGAGATAAATTTCTCCCTATAGGGAGACGAATGAAGGAACCTTGAGCTTAACAGGGACTCGTTCACACAAGTTAGTCAGACAACTTCTCAAGGATTACAATCATTTCTTTGTCGATCTCATCCACAGCAACTGACACTGCCAATTTCATAGCTGTAAAAGCATTTCCTATTGAGCTAAATTCATATCCTTGCGCTGCGTCTGAGCCAAACCATAAAGGAGATGTGTCAGTCAGAGGGATTGTGTGAAAGATAAAAACTTGCCCTCAGTCAGGACATGAGAGTAGAACAGACACATTGCTCAGGACACAGACACACATGAAAGATCTCTTGGTCTGCTGAACTACAACAAATGCACATTAATTACGTAAAGTGTGCCTTTCTTTTGGAGTGGTGCTCCGTTGCATTGGGTGGCAGGCGCCCACTCCAAAGGAATGAACATGCATCCATCACTAAGTTCAATCTATTGATTTACTCTGCTTACTGAACTGAATACATCCGATCTGTGGCAGTAAGGAAAATAATCATACCTTAGATTTTTTTCAGTCATGGCTGAAATGGGCAGTCACTTAACAGTTTTATGAACCCTGGACTGATATCTGTATGAAAGTATGAGCACTTACTCCTGTGTTGGATTCAGGAGAGCTTGGCTGTTTGGACTCTTACCTCACATGACTGAATGCAGTGGATGTGTCGAGGGTCAGGGTACCACTTCATCATCCCCGTGCAGACTATACTCTGGAAAACAAAGCACAATAGTTGAGCAATGCAGTCAAAGGAGCTGAATAACACTGTGTTCGCCATGAAAAACAAGATGACACTCAGTCACAAAATCGTCTGTCTGAGGTTCCATTTTATACAGTTGAGGTATTTGAAGTGAGACCATGGATTCAAAATAAACATTCAGTGGTTATTCTTTAGCTAAGATGACAGCTTGCTCATTAGTCACACCAGTGATTTTCCCAAGGAAGATGTGGGTGACACATAAAACTCCTGTACCAACCCATAAACCTTGCAGTAGGTGTCGTAGCCCACATCATCAAATTTGTCTCTGAAGGGAAAAAAAAGCATTCTGGTGCAAATATTCCTGAAATGTTTCAGCTACCTTGTTGAAATGCAATGTTGTTTTGTTTGACAGATTTAATAGTTTCTTAAATTCTTTCCCTGTAATCCAGTCTGAATCCAACCCCCTGCTGGGATCAGGGTGATCACAGTTGAGGTGTGGAAGTTCTTCTCCTGATCTCATTCGATTATGTAACCCTTTTTTCTTTTGAAATAACCCCATTTGAAGATTGAATAAAAATGGTGATATTTAATTCAATCCGATAGATTTAATAATGTTGGATTACCTTTGAACCACTGGTCTTTGGTAATACAAATGTGTGTGTAAATTGATGTGTAAGTGTGTTAGCTGTCTGCTGACTTTTCCCTAGTCAGTCACAGGGCAGACATATAGAGACAAACAGGCAGCCACACTCACATCCATATATACGGACAATTTAGAGTCACTATTTGACCTAACAAGCATCTCTTTGGAAAGTGGGAGGAAGCTGGAGTTCCAACAACTGCACCACCGTGCAGCCGGGATTGATCCAATCCAATACAAACATTTTTGAGATTATGTTTTCTTCCCATTTACTTGACCCGGGAATTTAAACAGAGGTCAACAGAGAGCTGACTGACTTACAAACATGGACAAAGACAGTGGATGGATTCCCCCCTGTGATCTCCTGTGTAAGCCTACATCAGCCAGAGAGACCTGGGCCTGAAGTATTTGAGATAAGAACATGCAAAAAGAACTCTGTCAGTGTAAGAGATATGGCGTAAGTAACCAGTTATCCTTCCAACTATTTGACCTTGGCAAGGTTAGATTAACCGGCTGACTGTCAAGGACTGACCGACCACCCAAAAGTACAGTGAAACTGGAACAGTGTTAACGTAGAAGCGATTCTTGAGTTATGATATTGGGTCATGCTCTCTATATCCAACCAAAGATCTGACATTCCTAAAAGTTTGTCCATGGAGGTTTGTGTACACTGTGAGTTTTCTGAAGGGCTTGACGTCAGCTGGAACCTTTACTCTCACTATCTGCATCTGAGTTCCAGTGATACAAAAACACTCGAACGATAGCCCACTCATACTGACACAAACATGATGTGGATTCTGACGTGCGATTAGCGGGTAGAGCTGGGAATTAGGGAATGATCTTTTCCTAGAAATTTGTGAAAGATAATACCCTGCCAACATTTCTGTCAAAAACACGTTATGAAACACATTTGAAACACTAGAAACTCTCTGCTGCAGTTTATACTCTGTGTTGTTCGAGACTTCTGAACTCGTCTCAGAAAATGTTTTGTTTGTTTTTCAGCTAACTGGATTACCACAAATAACGACAATGCAATATATTCTGTCCTATAGGGTAGAAAACATGAACCTGTAGAATCCAAAGAAAACACCTGAATCCAGAAACATTGATCTTCGACCTTTATTAGGAAGAGATTAAAATGATCTCACCACCACTGACTGATTATTTTTGATGAGACTGAAAAATGTTGATGCTGTAATGCAGCTTGTGACAAAGTAGTTCTTTTTAGATGCTTCTTTGATATCACGTGTTTTAAATACATGATACAATAGATACAATCTCTATTTTTGATTATCCCCATAGAATCAAAAAGGAATTAATCTTAAAAAAAAAAAGATCTTCAGTCATTTTTAAACCCAAAGATGCAGCGAGCAAAAGAGAGGGAGAGAGCAGCAGCTATCTATTAAAATTCACGGGTTGGAAAAAAAAAAGTTTCTTAAGTTCTTTTGGCATCTAAGTTCTAAGGTTCTGGTGACAAAGTGTTGCCACTGTATTTGTGCAGTTTGCACTGTGAGTATCAGCCTGCATACAATTTGTGTTAGATAAAAAGAAGACATTGCCTAATATTGAATACTGTTCTTTGTTGCCGTGGTACCAGATTAAAAAACAGAGGAGGGAGACTTTCCCATACAACCTCTTTGAATACTGGAGCAAGATTGATGTCCACTCATTAGGTTCATTTATTTCAATTTAAATAATGATGGATAAACTGTTTCTGAAATTCAACCTGAAGTCAGGTCATCTTTGTGCAGAAACTGTCAGACTGTCCTTCAGTCGAACTTTTACTGTTACTGTACTCCTCCTTTCACTGGAGTTTTCTTTTAGACAGCAATCTGAACGACTACTTTTGACACTAATCTAAAGTAAGAAGATGTGACTTCTGTGGCATATACAGTACGTGAGGCAGAAGCTCCTCCATGTTTACTATATGTCGTCTGTCCCGCGAATGAACTCTGCGTACACTCATCAGTAAAGGTGAGTCAGTCTGGAGCGGTAGCTCGGTCTGCTCCATGCTGTTAAGACCACCAGATGTTTGGATGAGTTATTCATCCTGATGGATGTTTTTCTGCAATAATCTCAGTGCTGTTTGTCGGCGGATCAGCTTTCACAGAGTCCTGATCTGCTCGCATGGCAGCGAGTGAGCAAAACAACAACTGCTTTTTTAAGAAACCTGCCCAGAGTTTCCAAATGGTAGCAAAACTACAATCACTATAGCTCCAGGGCGGACATTTTAGCCAATCAGGAGATTTCATTTGAAACCACATGATGAAAAATGGAACTGCTCAGCAACAAGTCTAGCTGTGCAACCTGATCCAACAGCACCCACCCTCTAAACTCTGCATTTTATTCAACTGGGCATTTACAAGAACTGTGTATTTACATGTGTATCTCGAGTGCCAGTTTTTAAAGAAAACTATTGTATGACAAATGTGGATTGTTGAAAACTGGCTCTATTGTGATGCAAAGCTGCGCTTGAAGTAGGCTGCCAATAGTAGATTTTGTGAATTTTGATATCAAATATTAGCACAGTGGTCATGATAAAAGCCAAAACTCTGAAGACCTGACATTTCTTCACAAAATACGTACTACTATAAACAGCTTTGAAGCTGTGTTTTGAACAACATTGGAAGGAAACAAGGAAGAGCCATCCAAAGTTCTTTAGACTGAAAGTTAGAAGGGGTACTCCACTGCTTGACACTCTTGGGTTGCATAATGGGAAAATGAAAGTTTTTAAAGGAGAAATATTTATCTCTGGGTAGTCTAGTCCAAATTGAAAACCTTGGATAGAGTTTCTTCCCCCTGTCCACTGCTCTCTGGTGTCGATCTGCACACAGATTACCATGTCACAGACATGGAAGCTTCATAGTTTAGCCAGCTCTACATCCATCTTGATGTCTAACCTCTCTCTCTTTTTCAAAAGCATTTTAAGTCATCTAGTTTGAGAAGCTTTTAAGGTTAGGTAGAATCACTTCTATCTGAAACGGTTCACTTCCATGCTTCCATCGCTGCAACACCTGTTGGTTTGCTGTTTGCCCAGCTGTGGCTCAATGGGTAGAGTCCTCATCTCTCAAACTGATTCAATCCCCAGCTCCTGTGAGCAACAAGTCTGATGTGTTACAAATCTGATGTGTCTGCGGGTCACTGCTCCTGGCTCCTCAGGGATTAATAGTTAAAAAAAAACAAAACAAGGGGCATCCAAAACGGCCGTGCAGGCGTGCCTTGAAACTGCCTACCTTCTCTGGTCCAAACAAATCCAGATCATTGAGGACCAGAATGTTTCCTTAATGTCTGATGAAATACTGTAATAAAGTCCTTTTATGATTTAACTCAGTAGATGTCATACATGTTGTTCCTTTAAGCTTGAGACATACTAGGAACCAAAGTTAATCATATGATGTAGTTTTATTGTGTTTGCCCGTGCTGCTTCAGATCTCATTATATATTTTTTAACCTCTGTCTCCCAAGTCTCTAAACAGGATAGAAGTACTCGTCAGCACTTATGTAGGAAGAAAACTCTTGTCTTGGGTGGTAGTGGATAAATCTTAATGTGCATCTTCACAGCAGGGTTAGGCAGCTTTTACTAGTTCAACAGACTCAGAGAACTGAAGCTTCTCTACTAAATGTCAAAGACTTTCTTGGTGCGCCAGCAAAACGTCTAGTCAACACATTGTCTCCAGTCAGATAACAGATAACAGGATGTGTTTATTGCTTCACGGGGATAAATAAAGTTTAAAAAAAGAGAAGGAAGATCTGTTGTATCTTCTGCCCGTTATGTGTCAGTGTGGCAGGATTACAATTAAAAATGTGAAGGACTGCATTCCCCTTTGACAGCTGCTACTTTTAGTTTTGTTTAAATTCAGCTTCTACGAAAAGTTAAGAAGTAGCCTGTTATTTGTTTATTATTTTATAAATTGTGTGACTAGGTAGCATTCATTCTCATGACCAGCACAAAGGCCTGATAAAGAAGCTGCAGCACAAAAATAATCGTCATCATCTCTCCAAATTACGCATGTTTACGTCCCCTGATTTATATTTACATGACAACCAAGGAAAAACAGAGATATTGAGATACAGTACATGTGGGCACGTGCTCATACTGGGCACAATTCAATCGCTAAAAAGTAAAATCCTCGCCAGAACTTCCTGTCAGTGATCTGAACGCATCTTTCCCCTTAAATCGCTGCCAGACTGAAAGCTGATAAAAGTGTTGAGAGCTTTATGTATTTTCAATGTGACTGGGTCAATGATGCTGCTGTTTAGAAGGTGAAGGGCAAGAAATGCTTCATCATTCGGGGAGTGCTAATTAGCAACAACTAGCTGGTTAATGTTACTAAACAATAGTACCAGGATCACTGTCTGGAGGGGGCTGTAATGCTTTCTTTATTTTGCCTTTAAGAATCCTTTCTCGCCCTTCAGTGTGTAAAGTGTAAATATGACATGAAAGTTATGAATTGATGGCACAGAACAAAATAAGATTTAAGAGACCTCAGATGACTGAAATAATGTAGCAGTCGAAAAAGTTTTGGACGGAAGGAGTCTTACCTCGACTTTGGTGGGTAACATCCAGTGTTTTAAAGAGTCAGTTGTCGTGCCGTTGGGGAGGACAACAGGATCACGCAGATCCATGTCCAGAGCCACAATGCATGTTGGGAAGCAAGCAGCACCTGCAAGGAAAAAAACAGACATGACATGAAAGGATTAGTTAGTTTCAGCTCAGGTGGGGTTGTATGAGGTAGTTGTCATCGGTAAGTGCAACCGGAGAATGAAGTAAGTATGACAACCACCACTAACATCTATGTGCAGCTATGGGGCCAATAATATGTCATAAGTAAACTGAATGGCAACTGAGACAATGCAAAGGTTCAACATTACTTTCTAGGTCCACTAAGTGGCACTGGGGAACATACACTCATTATTGGTTGTGTGCATTTTTTATAATTACTTCCATCACTTTTGCAACCAATAGTCAAACTAAACTAAAAAAAAGAACAGTGGTAGATCAATGAAATGAAAGAATGAATTTGACACACATCATTTGAGCAGAATCAAGAGAACAGGAAGTAATCTACAAAGGGCGCGTAGAAATGAGCATTATTCAAAGACTGGCTTCAGATTCTTAAAGCGATACTTTACCCATTGAAACGTGAATCTGCAGTGACATTGGGTCATATATGTAGTAGAAATGTGTAATATGTTTTTATTTGGTGCCTTCTTGGCCGAGAAAAAGCAGAACATTTGAATCAAATACTACAACTCCCAGAATGCACAGCGCCACAGGCCACTCTCACTGATCCCACTGAACACCAGAGCGAGCCTTCAGGCTACAAGCTATAAGCTAACTTGTTTGATCCAGTGGTGATTTATTGTTTTGTACCAGGTTGTTTAATCCCAACAAGGACAAGAAGTAAGTTTTTACCACTTGCTGATTAGTCCTTTGGACGCGATGCAATGTTTATATTAGCTGCGGGTTCTGTAGCTTCAGTGAATGAAAACATGAGAAGTAGACTTGTAGTTCTTCCCTGCCAGCCTAAAATTCTTTACGTGACGCGATATGATGATTTTTGCGTCATAAAGAAAACTTTCAGGGAAAGAAAAACATTTTTCTCGTCTCAGGGCAAAATGAGGGCTGGAGTCACGACCATTCAACACTACCACCACGTTTCTAGTGATACAAAGCTTCATGCAAATGGGTGAAGTATCCCTTTAACAAGGTGACTACTTTCAGGGCTGTTTCCTTGACGGATGGACAATTTCCCCAAAATAAAGATCCACTCACCGACATCCATCCCCTGGTCGCAGCTGTACTCCACAGAGTTGAGATCAGGAGGAGGAGAGCAGGATCCCTTCAGTGTGGAGCACATGTTGAACTCTGCAGTCCATTTGCCATCCTTACTGCAGCGAATCTCACTCTGGAAAAACAACAGAGATAAAAATATTCATTGTGGTCATCGAGTTGCTATGTGATAAACATACATGCTTCAGTATCCCCAACACACTGTGCAGTGGTGATTTTAGAATCTGTTGGGGCCCTGAACAAAATTAATTGGGGACCCCATCTAATTAGCATTATGTCTGCTAACTCCCCAACACTCCTCTTACTGGCCTGGGGCCCCAAGCAGTTCCCTTGCCTGTTGACAAGCAGCTCCTCTGAAACTGTGATAGCAACAGTTTGGCAAGTATCCTAAATATACTCAGTCCTTGACGAGCAGAAAGTGACATCTGAATGCTTTCAGATGGATGACAACAGCACAAGAAAGTTCATACTTGGTGGCCTAAATCTAAAAGCAGATAAAAAACAAATCTTCTTCCCTGGCTACAGTATGATGTACAGACATCAGGCACATACGTCAAACATGATGCTGCTTTTCCTCTTAGAAGAACAGTCGCTGTAAAACAGTGTTCAGTGATTAAAGCTGCAGTCATGCAGCATCACTCACACTTTTTTTTTTGAATGTGTCGCTGCTGTTCAGCAACAATTCAGCTGTTTTTATGCAACATGTTTTTTCCATGTAAATGCCATGTAAATTCAAACCAGATCTCAATTAAGAAAAAGTCATTCCTGATTGACTCTCCCAGCAAGGGAAATGTGCACTCATGAATGGGATCAACCCAAACAAATAATTAAAACCAGAAAAAAACACAATGAATTTAAAACACTGGAAGAAAGTATTGATTAAAAAAAGATCGAGTTTAATGTCAAAAAATGTGTGTTAAACAGGTGAGTCTTTGGCTTGGATTTCAAAGTAGTTAGCACTGTCTTCAGTCTTAACTCTTCAGACAGTTTGTTCCACTCTATGTCCATGTTTAGTTTTCACTCAGGGAAAACCCATAGTCAAGAACCAGTGGACCTGAGAAGTCTGTCTGTGAGGTCTGTACTGGGTCTGGTGGTCTGACGGGTTACTAGGGCCTAACCCATTCGAGGATTTATGGACCAGTAGGAGAATTTGGAAGTTCATTGTGTGAGGTTTCTGGTAGCCAGAGCAGGGATCTGTGATTTGGAGTTATGTGCTGAGCTTATTTTGTGGTCCTTGTTTGAAACGTGGCAGCATCATTCTGTGTCTGCTGGAGCTGTCTGATTGCCGTCTTTGACAGACCATTGAATAATCCATTGCAGGAGTCAAGCCTGCTAAAGAGAGAGTCAGACCAGCATCTCCATTAATTCCTGTCTTTGCAGAAGTTATAAACAACAACTCCTTTGTTCGTGTTTACAGATGGTGTTGTGCCTGTCATTATTCTGAGAAAATAACTGTAGGCTACATTTGACCTAACTGATAAAGAGGATGAGAGTATTTCATATTAAACTGACAAATCTAACAAATGCTTGGTATGTAGCATAAACAAATTTCAACAGATTAACTTAACCCAGATTCATAATGTGTTTAACTCAAGAAGTTATTTTAAAACAAAGTAACTCACTCTAAAACATATATTGATTGTGAACTGTGATTGAAGCTGAGCTAGCATTATGTGGTCTCTCGGACCTCCACCGCAAAAGTAATTTTGAATCCTTCAAACTAGCTGTACAAGCCACATTGCAACTGAATTACAGGAAATAGTCTGTTAGCTAGTTAGTAGCATGTTAGCTGAGCGAGCACACCATCATGCAGTCTCTCTGACATCAATCGTTTTTTGCTTTTTGTACTACTGTAAGTTTCGCAGGCACATTGGATACATGATTCCTATAAGAATAAATAGACTTCCAGTTGACTTGTCTCTGTAAGTATATGTAAAACAAGTCGTTAGATAATTGGAAATAATACAACTCGGGGAAATTAAACAGTTGCAGTTGCACAAGTACACAATATAGTCATAAAGAAAAGAAAGCAATATGTGGAAGTGTGTCAATTATTTATAGAATGACATAACTTACACTTCAGCGATAAATAGGACTAAAGACAGAAACAATTATTTTGAATATGAAATAGGTTCAATTGTATGCATCCTCTAATAGATGAGTTAGTGTAAGGTGAATTAAATGCAACAGTTGTATAAATAAAATAAAGATGGAGAGGCAAATTCACAGTTATCAAACCTTTAACTGGATCCTGACATTTGCCTTTTTAGAATTATAAAACATATCAATATAAAGGACTAGCTTTATCTAACTGATCCATTGTTGATAGAGATGGAGCCTAAAGTACTTATTTTCAATCTGGGCAGTAAAAGGAAAGCTGTTAAAGATCTTACTGTTGCATCAGGGCACTGCAGGGTACAGGTGGTGTCATAGTACAGGCCGTTGGTGCAGGTGTACATGCCCTGGAACACGTCAGGTAGGGCTGGACAAGATATAGGCTCACAAGTCGTCTGCTTCCATTGTCCCTCCTCCAGGCAATCCAGCTTAAAGTACTTTCTAGAGACAAAGACAGGCAACATGTCGTCTCAGTGAAACATAACTCAAGACATTACCAGAGTTTAAAACCAGCTGAGAAAACGAGAACTTTTTAGCACCGTGAACAAAAACGTGTAAGCCTATTATACGGTTTGTTTAGTTAAAATCCAGTGCTCGGACATTGTTTTCATTGCTCTATACATCGTGTAATCAGTTTTTTTTTTCCATTAAACTATGACTTTTTGATCCACTAGATGTCTCCCTTGAGCATCAGCGTAAAACCAAAACATACTGCTGTTTGGCGACACCTCCGCTTTTCTGAAGCCTCCGCTCTCCTCCAGCGAAATACCTCCAATTGCATTTTCACAAAGGAATTTACTGCAAGTCAGGAAAAAAAATGTATTTAGCCTGCAATGTTTTGTTAGCATGCTAATGTTAGCGCTGGGATGTAGTCTAATCTAGTCTCTAGTCCTTTACTACAACAGTTTCTATACAAAAGGAGAGGCGTCGTGAATCGTCCTGAGTTTCCTGAATTTCCCTCGGGATCAATAAAGTATCTATCTATCTATCTATCTATCTATCATCTATCTATCTATCTATCTATCTATCTATCTATCTATCTATCTATCTATCTATCTATCTATCTATCTATCTATCTATCTATCTATCTATCTATCTATCTATCTATCTATCTATCTATCTATCTATCTATCTATCTATCCCATCTATGTAAGCATCATGTTAACACGACTCTGACAACATCACAGCCAGCGGGACTCGCACAACTGCTTTGTGTTTTTGCATCAAATGTTGCACATTCTTCCTTCAAGAGGATGATTCACTCATTTTCAAGACAAAAGGTATGATAGAAACTAAATAATCTAAACATTTAGGTTGTCTGAAACCCTGTAGTTTGCCATTTATCAGCCACACAGAGCACCAAATTGAACTTCACTTTAAAAACAAAGGTGTATATTGGGTTTTATTACAAACTCCCTCACTTGCACCCTATAGTCTACCCTTGCTCACCTTCCCTATTAGTCTATTTTTTCTTTAACACAAAACACACTGGGAACAGAGGACTGCTTGCTCTACAGTAAAAACAAAAAAAAAACAAAAAAAAGCCCTCTGATGCAGTGTATGTTGTATAAATGCATCAGTGTGTGTAACAATCTAAATTTATATGGGTACATGTGTCAAAGGTAAGAGTAAAGAGCCTGTTTAAAGCTCTTTAATAGCTACTGCTGTTCACTTTCACATGCTGGACTGATAAAGCGTCCGGGGTTATTAACATGTTTACCCAAAAGTTTCAGAAAGCGAAACTCATAAAGATACTCAGCTGCAAACAGATTTTAGCATTAAAGAGTTTCTCCCTGTATCCAATGGAAAAATAATGCAATCAATTGGTATTATGTATTTTAAAGGACTTAGAGATGCTAAACGTCCACTTGTTTGATAACAATAAGGAAAATAAAGTATAGCTGTACGTATGTTTGTGTGAATTTACACAATTCATTCAAAAGCTCAGTAACTCTACAGATGTATGAGAGCGAGCTCCATGTCAGCTACTGAAGAGGTTGTTTCTCCTCCTGTTAGAAAGCCCACTGCTCCTTCACAGGATGTAAACTGTGCTCAGTAATGAGCAGTTACCAAATAAATGTAATTGGCAATGTAACGACAGGGCGCAGTAACCAGGAACACATATTTTATTGGACTCTAATGTAAGCTCCTCTAAAACAGAGTATCGTTTTACAACACAAACACATAAATGCCTCCTTTAGCTGTAGCCATTGATTATTTAGAAAAGCCCTGGGGGTCTGGGTGTTCATGGCATGACTTGTTATACTGTTTCATAAAATATCAACATCAAAAATCATTATTTTAGGCAGTGCATAATGGGCTTCTTGCAAACAAACTGAAAGAATTTCCTCTGTGAAGGATGGGGGGTTATAAGGGGTCAATCTGGACAGAGATTCCAGTATGTATATAATGTGATCTTTCCCCTGTCTTGGGTTGTATTATTTAATAATAGACTCGGCTTGATTGCAATTTCATGTTCATCACAATGTTAGCATTCGCTGTTAACACATTGCAAAAATACTTGCGGATTTATTCTAAGTTCAGGAGGATTTTCCACACACAGGCATTGAGAAAAACATGAAGAACAGCAGATAAAGTTTAAAACTGTTAGTTTCAGCTAATATGTTTTAATGATTGTTTATTTATCCAATTTAACATGTCTTTTTCAACATGTTGCATATTTACCTCTTAAACCTTTATTGTGTGTCTACCAAGCTACCAGCCGGCCTGTAACACTTACCTTAGTGTCTTCTTTTTGATGCTCCCTGTGACGTAGAAGCCTGGGTTGCATTTGTAACGGCAGACAGAGCCCACGTCCTGCCCTGAGGCCAGACAGTCTGCTGATAGCAGCTTGGCGTTGGGGATGTTTGGAGCCTCGGAACACTCTATCTTGCAGTAAGCCTCTGGAAAAGACCACAGACCATCCTCCAAACACACCAACCTGTCACTGTCACCTGTTGCAGGAGACATAGAGGACAGTATTTTTGAAAAAGATTTCAAAGTATAGTTGAGAGGAATAAGTATGTATGTAAGCTTACAGGAGCCAGATAGATAGATAGATGATAGATGACAGACAGACAGACAGACAGACAGACAGACAGACAGACAGACAGACAGACAGACAGACAGACAGACAGACAGACAGACAGACAGACAGACAGACAGACAGACAGACAGACAGACAGACAGACAGACAGACAGACAGACAGACAGACACTTTATTGATCCCGAGGGAAATTCAAGGCATCCAGTAGCAGTATACAGACAGGCAGGGCACAAGACATTAGTTACAATGTATGTACATATCTACATTTAATACCGAGCATTTATAAAGGGTACTGCAGTCCAAATTTAAAACATATGCGAGTGCTGTCTCCCTCTCGGGTCGATGTGCACGCAGGTTGCCATGTGGTTCACGCTGAAGCTTCAGTGTTTAGCCAGCTCTGCGTCTGTCTTGGAACCTTTCTTCATTTGACCCAGAAAAAAAAAGCGAACTTGCCTGCTTCCATCGCAGAAACACATGCTGGTTTGCTGTTTGACTAAAGCATGGTTTCCACCAACCAGCAACGTCTTGAAAAATGAAGCCGATGCTAAAGTGCAAATTCCTGCACTTCTTCACGTCTGCTTGAGGCTGGCTCCAGGAGCCCCGAAAGTCACAGACACACCACCCATTTTAAAGTGGAAGTTAACAGCTTGGTACAAAATAACAAAATGTGTCTCTTTAGTTATGTTCACGCGGGTACATTTTAATTAAACTGCTCTGCTCTTTTGATTTTATGAACAATTCTTTTTATCCATAGGAGCATAGCTGACCTGATTGACAGATGAAGGAAATTTAATATTTACAAATGATGGTTCCACCAAGCAGTCCAGTTTGGTTCTGCACAGTTTGGTACAGTTCACGGTAAACTCTGATCTTGCTTGCGTTTGCTCTGCCCTGACTTGGTCGGGGGAGTTTAAGCTGGATGGTGGGGACTGCATTAATTATGTAAATGCATGACATCGCAAAAAAAAAAAAATCAGGCCCAAAGGGCTTAAGTAGAGCGACATCATGGATTCATCGACCTGTACACATTCAGCTTTGGTTGCTTTGCTTTCTTGCACAGTTGCGAGGAGAAGGAGACTATAACTTCAGTGTGGCTCAAAGGCAGTATTTGCTCTGTTTGTATGGCCCTATGTGGAGCGTGAGTTTGTATGTGTGGGGAACCAAAACACTGTTAAACGTTCACAAGTTTTATTGTGTCTATAAAATGTAATAAATCTTTAACATGGCAACACTTTTTTTTAAAGCTATTCAAACATCGCACTGGTTGTGTGATTGTCTAAATCCTTTACAGCTGTCCTGGAGAATATGTATTCTATCTAGCACACAGGGCTTTCACTGCGGAGCGGCCTCCAAACATATTTCACTAAAGCCACAAATACAAATATTTCTGCACAATCTGTACTTAGGATCATGAGTACATGGATCCTGCTGATGAGTCTTTATGAACATTTGATTCACCGTGGCTTTTCAACCACGATCACAAGTGTATTGACATCATGTTTTCTTGTTATAATCACTTCAAGACGCATTCTGCAGTTCTTGTATTTCCAAGATCCATTAATACTTAGCAAAGAACTAAGTAGCATTTGACAAGACTAGAGAAGAATGAATAGTCTGGACAAGAAAACGTCAGTGACTTACCCTGTAGTATAGCTGGGGCTCCGCAGGTGAAGGAGCACTGTTTGCCAAAGCTGGTTCCCCAGGGGCAACTAAATATGGCGTGGTAGACGTGAGACTGATCAGGCAAGCCGCAGTCTACAGGCTGACAGCTAACCACACGATCCCATGATCCGTGGTAACACTCCAGACGCGCTTCTCTCTGAAAGGCCGAACAGAATAAGTCTCACAGGGACATTTAGGGAGATTTAGATGTGTCCTCTTACATGTGTTTATAAAAAGCGAGGGATGTGCCCCTCCCCCCCCCCCCCCCCACCACCACACACATCCACACATTGTGCTCCTTTTATTTCCCTTAAATGCTGGTAATCAAAAAAACCTCTGTCTCTGTTCAGATTGAAGGCTGGATCCCCAGCTCCTGCAGCAACATGTCCAATGTGCCCTTGGGCAAGACAATGAACCCCAAGTTCCTCCCGCTGCTTTGTCGCTGGCGTATGAATGTGAATGAATCAATGACTTACTACTGATGGACCCTTAGCAGTAAAATGTAACATAAATATAAAAGCCTCTGCCATCAGTGTGAGAATGGGTTGGTGTGTCAGGATTACAAATGTGCATAACCACAACAGCCACAATGATTTTGACCAGGATCATATCAATATATGATTATTGGTGTGTAATCATGGTCCGTTTAAAACCCCTTGTCCTCAATTACACAGCAAACTGTATCCTGGGCTCCAGGGTGGTGGATCGTCTTGTGAGGTGCTTGCAAATTCCCAGCCAAAGAACATGTACTGTTTTTCCCCCTTAGGTTAATGAAGTATTTCTGATTCTGTAATCGAAGCATTGTGTCACACCCATGAGATTTTACTTGTACCCATACGTTTCCTTAATGTCTGTCAGAGTTCAACATCTGTGGGTTCTCCTTTGCCATGCAGGATAATCTGTCCCACGGAGTGCACTGTTTGCTTATCTCACCATTCATGAGAAATGGAGCTGAGTTGGTTTCTAGTTTTTCATTGTAAAGCAGGTTGAGACGGTGAATGTACAAATATTTAAGTATTCTTGTGGAATTTGGAAATCCTGCATTCCCTTTTACTTAAAGTTGGACTTACTTTCACCTTGTATGTAAAAAGCTTAGGATTTAATGTATTAATTTGAATTTTCAAGTTAACTGGATGAGAACCTGACATTCACAGGACATTGTGTGGTGTTATTCTCTCAGTATCGAGTACCTGGTGGGGTGGGGTTGCCCTGCCGTTGACGACAGCGATGCTGAAGCCACGGTGACACAGAACAGAGCAGTCCGAGGCCTCTCCTCCTCCTGTACACCTACAGAGACACACTGATATATAGATAGAGCTTTTGCTTGTTGTTTCAGCACTCTGATTGGTCAGATTTTCCTTTTCAAAGGCCTACCTGACAGAGGCGTGGTCTAACTGTGGGGGGCTGCAGTTGTCCATCTGACACGGCTGCCGCAAACAGCTAGGGAGGGAAGAAAAGAGGATGAGAGAGAACGACAGCCACAATCGACCATGTTGGTCCGACGAAAACTGTCATTGTCACTGGCCCGGTTGCAAATATTTAGAGGATATTTCAGACCCCTGGCTCCTAGACACTGAAGGAGTCCAGAGGTAGAGACAAGAAAGTCAAGCAGCAGCGGGACAAATGCTAACGTTAGCCAACATCACTAGCATCATTAGACTTTCTATTGTTCAAGAGTAATCCTCACACACCTTCCTGTGTTTCTGTCCTTATTCTTTCACAGAGGCTGACATTTTTAAAATAATTACATCAAAATATGATTCAAATATTTCGTGTTTTTTAGTGTTTTAACTAAGATAAAACCTTCACATGATCAGGTTCGATGTGAAGTCACAGTGACCTTGACCTAATCGGACTAATAAGTCATCTGTGGGTCCAAGTAAATGTGTCAACTATTTCAATTTTTTTTATCAGAATGGAGATGATATGCAGAGAGCGTTTTCCGTCACGTTTGTGGCAGTAAAGTTTCTGTTTGGGTTCAAAGCTGTCATCACGTTGAACTTTTCGTCCCGTGGCCGGCACTGATATGAAACAGACAAATGTCATACAAACTAAAAGGGCTATGATGGTTTGATATATTGTTTTATTTATTCTCCACAGTGAGTTGTATCCTGTTAGTGGGAAGAACATATTTAGCTTGGGAGATACTTTTTTCCTTTTTTCAAGGAAGACTGACAGAGGAGGTGATTTTCTTGAAGCAACACAGGGATGACTGTGCTTCTTTTTTTTGGAATAAATGCTTATACCTCACAAACAATTATTGTGATCCTAGAATAATGATAACATGTAGGCTGACGTTCAAAGGTTTTCTGTTCCGGTGTTAAAGATTTTGGATTGTATGAAACAGTAACTCACATGTTGTGTTTGAAAGTAGGCAGGTGTGCTTTGTGTATGTTGGTGTGAAAGCATGCATGCGTGTGTGTGTGTGTGTGTGTGTGTGTGTGTGTTCAGTAGGTAGTTGTGGGAGAGCCCACCCTGTGATGCGCACCCGGTCAGGGCGAAGGTGCTGAAGTGGCAGGAGGTCCTCAGGGCCACGCCTCCCACCGCCACAGAGGGGGAGGAGAAAAGAATAAAGACAGATGTGGTGACGTAGAAGGGTTTAGAGAGGTCATGGGTCACATTCACAACCAGCGGGTTCCGTTGACAGGAGAGGTCATGTGTACCTGAGTGAAGGAAAGGATTTTATTGTCTGTCTTCGTCATATAGAATTTGATGACTGTGCAAAAACAGACACATCACATCTATGAGTACCTAGCGAGTGGTTCTTGCCGGTGGTATCAGACAGGAAGATAGTGGCTGTCCTTCGACACTGCTCTCCAGACCAGGACCCATCTGAAGTCAGATACACGATCACTGAGGCTGCAACTCCAGGATGGACAAATCCCACCTGGATAGAAGAGACAGTGGAGTCGAAGAAGCAGTGAGTCACATTTTTGGACAAAGTCCAGAGAAGTACTGAAAAAGCTCGAGTGTATGGATAACATTGTGGCCTGGACTGTAAAAATGAATCATTATCTTTGGATTCAATGGTGGGGGGCCTGGGCTGATCCCAGCTGTTATAAGTGAAGAGGCAGCGTGTACACACTACAGGTCACCAAAGCTCCGTTTCCACCGAGCGGTCCGGATCGGTCCGGATCGGTTCGTCGCAGTACGGTTTGCTGCGTTTCCATACACTAATCCAAGGAAAGATTCCCAAATAACTGTACCGTCCCACTTTTTGGGACCCTTCCGTTGGGGTGCCAAGAATATCGAGCCGACCCGAAATGGTGGCGCTAAACACTGCAGTCCACTGATTGGTTGAAAGAATCATCACTTCCCGTGTGGCAAACAAAACTCTGCCGTCTTTAAACCATTGACTGTAAACACACAGCTGATTGTTTATGTCGTGGCACACAGCCTTCTCTGAAACAAAGCTTGATTGAGTTTTTGTAATACAGAGTCACATGTCAGTGACAGAGGAGATTAACTGCTGGATGTCTTCCAGCATTGGTTTTGTTTGTGTAGCATTTTTTTCCTTTGTTGAATTTATTTGTTAGCGGTTAGCTGTTAGCAGTTAGCTGCTATTTGCATAGCGTCATATGATATCGTCATCCGGCTTACACACCGCCTACCAAATAGGACACGGGTGGCTATGGAAACACAAACGGGATCAGGCTTAATCGAACCAAACCGTACAAAACTGTGCCAGTCCGTACCGGTCCGTACCAGTCTGCTGTGTCTGACATTAAAGTCATTGATTTCACCACATTCTGCTTATTTGCTGGGAATTTTCTCTGAAAACATCTGTTGCTTTCTCCGATTGGCTCGCCCAACTTCATCGGAACATGGGGGACAGTGAGGGGAAATGGCAGAGAGAGTTGCCATTTTGGTAAATGGTAAATGGACTTGTGGTGTACAGTTCTTCTCGAGTCTTCTGACTACTCAATGTGCACCAAAGGCCACACCAACGCATTCACACATTCTGGTGTTGTCAACTCTGCCCAGGTGAAGCTTCTGATTGCACAACGAGGCGTTAAGGAGTTGGGACGGCTGTGCCTCTCAGTCAAGGATCGTTTGTTGTTGTGTTTTGTTATATTAGTTTCTCAGTTGATCTTTGTTATCATTTAGTTTGAGGTAAGGTATAGAGTGTGTTTTAATGGGTCCGTTTGTGGGTTTGTTGTTCACCCCATAGTGCCGCCTCATGGTGGGGCCTAACAGGCTGCTTCACTCTAAATATGCACTACCAGAGAGAATCCATGCATGCAACAATCATGAACATGCACTGTTCAGCCTTTCTGTTTGGAGATTACCAACCAGGGATATAAACCTTTATCCTGGGAGAGGACACTGCTCACCACTGAACCACCATGCAGCCCATTAAATCGCATGGCACTTGTTGTGCTGATCCAAACTGTATGGTTGGCCATCTTGAAAACTCCTTTGAGTTCTTCTTGTTTGTCTTTGCCCCCTGTGTTGACTTGGTCAGATGCCGGCATTGTGCTGGATGAGGAATAATACTGTGTGGGAAGCTCTGTGGTAGAGTTTCCCACAGCTCCTACAGCAGTCCGACATGTGGTCGGTCGTAAAACATATACAATACATGTATAAGATTATAATCTTCCAAACAGAGACGTAAACGTTTTAGAGAAAAACAAACCTGTAGGTGTGTCATTGTGTCCAGGGTAATTGGTTATACTAAAGATTGAGCTGTTACAGGTGCATGCTGTAACATATTCCAAGATGATCCTGGCCTCAGTTTTGTGTGACGCCATTTAAACTTTTCACATCCACTCGACAAGCCTGCAGACTGTGAATGTTTCAAATTAAAAATACAGATTTTGGATGGAGTATCACTTAAAGACATTTTAAAGGCATTCACCAACATGATTGAGTACTTCCAACTGGAGGAGATGAGCTGATAAATGAGAAGGATGTCTTTTTAAAGAGCCAGCAGACATGGATATGATTGAATGGCTGAGGAAGACTTTTCAATGCGCGGGGAGATATTTCAGGTGAGACAGAAAGGACTCTGCAAGGTAAAAAAAAAAAAAGGGGAGGGGGGGGGGGTGTCATGGAGAGCTGGCAGACACTTGTGTTATCATGAAGGTTTGTCAGGCGGTGAAAGAGTCCTCAAGAATGACGCCATCATTAGGAGTGACTGGAGCGATAAAGACAGCATCCATAAAGGAAGCAGGGGATGGAAAGATGAGTCATTCAAAGAGAAGTGGAAATGATGAGACAGACAAGAGTGTGTGCAGGGAAGGAGACAAGACGGGCTTATGACTGCAGAGGTCTTTTTTCAGGTATCATACGAATCAGCAGAGTCCGGGCCTGCGGGCCTGATGGTGGGATCTGTGGCTGCGGAAAGATGAAATAATACAAAACGGCTACATATGAGAACCAGGCGCAGGTGTGTCATGGAAATCCAGAAGTGAACACAATGAACCAGGACATCTTTGTGAAGCTCTGCTGCCTGGAGATTCTCTGAGCGCTTTAGATTCGTGGGCCCATTAATCCTGAGGATGTTTGTAACCGAAGCATCTGTGAGATACCTCGCCATCGTTGACAACAAAGACAAACATCAGTCATCGCAAACGTTCCTTTTAATCACATAGTAACTGAGAAAAATGTCTGAGAATTGTTTTAAAAGGCTTCAGAACATGGTTGGTGATTACGTGTTTGCTGCTCTGCGAAAAATATAATTCTAGGTTATGTTTCCATGATGACTGAGAGATTTATTTACGAGGAGAGTCTTATTAGTCCTTCAGATGTCAGTGTTTTCACAACTTATGAACTCTTTTGAGTATTGAGTATGAATGATGAGTCAATTATATCATACTTGGTCTTTCTGTCACTATTTTTAAACCTGCTTATTATCATAACTAAATGATTTCTATGAATAGTAAGCACAGAGTCAAAAATATCCCAAACTGTGTTACAAATAAGTAGACGGTTAGTCATGACCTGGTAATCATCTACAGATCATTAGCATCCGAAATTCACAGTTCACCCAGAAAATGTGTAATTAGGGTAACCAGTGCGTTGTATGAATCATGTAATTGTTAAAAATGTGGAAATTATTCGTCTGTGTGTGTGTGTGTGTGTGTGTGTGTGTGTGTGTGTGTGTGTGTGTGTGTGTGTGTGTGTGGAGGTTTGAGTCAACTTTTTGTTACAGGCCCCAAAAATTGCACGTTAAATGACAAGTAAAAAAAACTGGAAACTATTGAAGTCAGAGACGATCAGATCAGTCAATCAGTGGCGTGTGAAAACATTAAAGTGCTCGTACATATGTAGCGTTCCATTGACCTTGAAGCTCGGATCTCATCGTTGGGAAAGACGTCACACCTGAGTTAACGTCGTCCCAGTTGCAAGCCGTGTTTCATGTGTCTTTTTATTCTAGTTCTCAACGTCCTCGACAGCAACAGCTCAAACTACACACTCATCACACACCCCTGCTCTCAGGCAGCGTTTCAAGGCCGATGTTGTGTGCGTACGTGCATGTATGACGAGCTGCAGCAGCTCAGCTTGTAGGGACTTGGGCTGGGAACCGTGTGGACTGAGAAACATTAGAAATAGAACAATAAATGATGGAGGAGGGATTATATTTTTGCTAACCTTCTTGAGCCCCTCATGCAGCTGAGCCCCAGAAAGCTTTTCCTTCTTTCCTCCCTTTTGAACCTCCTTGACTGTATATCCTCATGGACGTTCATCCTACATGTACTTTCGTTTAACCGGAAAAGGCCAGAATATCTGTGTGACGCTCTGTGACATTCTGTGACTTTCACAACCAGAGTGCAGCAATGATAGGCTCGAAAAGCCACAGTGTTGACGACATCCCCCATTTAACTTACAGATAAAACAGGTTCAGACTCTTGTCATTTTGAAGCACACGCTTACAATAATGAAAACTCCATGACTCGTGGTTGTAACCTTTTCTCACACAGTTTTTTGACCAACTCTGCTGATCTGGTGATCACAGTGCAGCAGAAGCCACATTTGTAAACAAAGCTATTGATCACAGCATTTTATGCCGTTTATGGTATCAAATTATAAAGAAACGTCTTCGAAAAAATGACTTCAACGACAAATGGCAAATGATAACTATTATGATGATACCGAAAAATGGATCTGACGTACATTAGGATTTTCTATTTTGACCTGCGTTCCATCTGTTTATGACCTTTACCATAACCAGGCAGCAGGGAGAGCTCATGGTCACGCACCTTCAGCCAGATTGAATGTTCCAGGTTGTTGCTTGTGTCCGGCGGGGCCGTGCAGGGGAACCAGGCCTTGGTGAGCTTGTGGTCAGTCACCTCGAGGTGCTGATACCTGCAGAGCTTTGCACAGAAGAAGAGGAAATACACGATGCTTAGTCACATAATAATATTCATAGAGTACATTTCATACCACATACGTAGATTAGTGATTATTATGTAGCCATACATGTATAACACGTGTAGATGTTTACATATCTAAACACGTTAAATAGGCCACTATGTACCCATGTAGATACATATATACATATGTAGGTGTATTACTTTAAATATTTGTTATAATAGTTAATATTTTACATTGTCAAATCAAATATCCAATAAATCATATCACAACCCATCAGGCCTGCATATACATGTTGAGCATACATTGTAGTACTTTATATTCATTCCACTGGTTATATTGGCTCTTGATCAAATATTGGCCTCTGTGGTTTATTCCACTCTTTGTTGGAAGTGTTGGTATCATGGAGGAACCCCGACTGGGTGAGTGGAGCTGTCCTGCTCACCATGAAGGGGCTCCACCATGATATCAACTGTCTCACTATCCATTATCCAACACGACCACTTCAGAAATCAAAGATATAGATTTGGAAATGATTTTTGTTGACTTTGAAATGAATGAGTTAAAGCAGGGTCTACAGCCAGGGAGAACTCTGTAGCCTTCATATACTGAGCTGACTGAGCAGTTTTCACTCTCGATAAACGGCTGGGAGATATGAGCTCACATTCAGGACCTGAAACTAACTCCAGGTCTTTTTTTATTCCACCTGCAGTCAGACTGTTTAACAGCACCTCATGATTAACGCTGAAAAATGAACAATTATTAGGTTTTTTTTTGCTCTCATAGTTAACATGGTCTCTACTGTAAATATGCTCCACTGTTCAAGCTGCCATATTGTTTCTAATGAGAGAGTGATCATATCTGATGACCTGTGTTGTGATTATTTATTAAATATTTCAAACTGAAATCAAAACGTAGCATGAAAACAACACATTTTAGTTTGAAAGTAGAAATAAACTTCTCTGAAACTTTAGAAAATAAACAACCTGCATTTCTTGCTAACAGTTTTTCTGCAGTGTTTACGTTTGACTCCTTTCTGTCCGCTGACGTCTTCCCAAAAGACAAAATGTGTCCAAATGACGCTCACTGCTTCCCTGTCAAAGAGTGGACGTGCCGCCACGTGACTCTGCTCTACAAAGAAGTGAGACCAGGTGAACTGAAGCACTTGAATCAGCTCAGTATGCCGTCTCACACAACGTACCATTTCAGTTTTATCCATCTTTTCTGTCATAATCTGAAGCATCCTCTGTCCTCCACCATTATTATCCTGTTTTTTCACCTTTTCCTTAAGTAAACAGACTGATGTCAAAGCATCCGTCTCCTTCTGGAAAATTGATAAGATTACAGCAACAGTAATCCCACAGAGCTGTGATGAGAGTTGCATCCATAGCAAGTATTTAACAGGGTCGTGGACTAAATAATCTGAGTAACAGATCGCAGTACCAAATTCTTCTTTTTCTCTTGAGAAGAGTGGAGATTCTCTGGCAGCGTAGGCAGCTGAAATGCCATGCAGACCTTATTCATGACACTTTGATTTCTTCAATTTATTACCCCTTCCCTTTGTACAGACGCTGCGTAGTGAAAAAACTTCGCAGGAGGCTCGCCAGCTGTGAAATGCTGGAACTGGCATGGAGGAAGGAGCTTCATTGAATGCGGCAAGGTGCTGATGTGAACACATTTTTATAAACTGTGACATAATTTAGAAGCACTAATGGATGGCTGTAGCTGACATTTTATGGGAATGTCAGAGCTAAAAAAGAAATTATTCACAGTTTAAGTTGTAAAAGAAAGAACAAGCTATGCTCTCGTAAAAAACTCGTGCCAAATGATCACCAACGTTGTTCGCAGAAGCCCGTTTTTTTTTTTTTCTTCAGGTCTGACCTTTATAATCTCTGCTTCGCTGTGTCACCTCGACCTGAAGGGCTTTGAAATCTCTTAACACCTTTTCCATGGATTTGTCTTGAGTGAAAACATGCCTCTCCTGTTTAGAAGAGACGGTATTTGACTCAATAAATATATCAGAGGGTAATATAAAGTAGCAAGACGAGGAAACATAGCCGGGGCTGGTGCAAGGGAAAGAAAATAGTATTCCTCTGACTACTTAAAATGCTTTTACAACTCACACACCACCGACGAAGCAACTTGGGATGAAGTGTCGTGCCCACACATGGGCGGCTGCAGGAGCTGGGGATCGAACGCTCGAACATCCGCTGAGGAGTGCACCGACTCCATCAACTTATCCACCCCCACAAACCCGCTGATAAACAATACAAGCTGTTAGTTTATCAACAGGCTGTGAACAATATATAGATTTAAATGATTGATTCAGTGTTTAGCAGCAGAATCAAATGTGTCTGATCTGTAATCAGTGGCCGGGGAAGAAATGATGCTTCATAGTTTGTGATGATTTCAATATGATTTACTGTTTACACACTTCACTAGAAGTTGTGTTTTGCTCACTTGATACGCACCTTAAGGTCAAGTGCATGCTCATAAACTGTTTTCTGTGCTTGTCAGAGTATCGTGCAGCCACAAGCGCCATCATGTCAACAATGAACAAAGAGCCAGAAACAACGAAGGAGTTTGACCTCACTTGTTTATATAAAGGCATTATATTTAGTTAGTATATGTATTTAATATCCTGATTAAGGTGTTGCATCATAAAACTTTAAACAGGTCTTTCTAAAACAGAAGCATGCAGTGACAAGTGCACAATCTGTTAGAAGCATTGTTTTCTATGAGTGCTTCCTTTTGAGCTGAGGGTTACTCCATCCACATCGCTGAAGAAAGCCAGGCTCACCTGAAAAAGTCGGACTGAAACTAACTCCATCTCCTAATTAAGCCTCAAGTCGTTCCATGAACACAGTCCAGCCTGAAGTGTTCAGGGCTGACTCAAGACAGACTTGCATAGTCTTGCTTTGTGCGCGCGCACGAGGTTTACAAGAAGCCCAAATGAATGAATGAAGAGACGATCAAATGAGTCACGAGGAGGGGAGAGTTAGAGCGCCGTTTGTTTCAACAGCTGAACCGACGCTGCTGACTCAGCTGTGCCAAGAATTTAAAGATTTTATTACGGAAAAAAAAGTTCAACTGAAAATAACAACATACGACGGAGGATTAGAGCCACCTTAAAGAAAAAACTGTATCTAACGTTTAGAGATCAAACGAGTAAATGTATGAGTTTAATCTTGAAATGTTAAATCTAGTTTTTTCTTTCAGACTAATACTCCGTCGTAATAATGAGCGCAGGGAGATAGCATGGTAGAAAAATTCAGAGGGACTCAATGTGTGAGAAGTGGAAAGCGTCTGCATGATGTGTAGTCTATCACAAGGATGTTTGTGTCAAATGTGAAAATCCACAGTGGTCAGAAACTACGATGAAATGTCAAGTTCACTGTCATAATATTTCTCATAATAATAAAAAAAAGGAGATGCCATGACGGCAGGAAGAATAGTGGTTCTCATCCCTTCGTTCTCTGTTTATTAAATTCTTTCACTGAATTTCTATTTCAGTAATGTAGGCCTACATCATGCTCTATTGTCTCTCTTGTTTCACCAGCCAATCAGAAACTGAGTATGGTTGGTCCTGCTGGGTTGTGAATTATTAATTCGGCTTTTTATAAAACCAGTTATCTATTGAAATAAAATGGCAAGTAGCTGAAAGGTTGGATCTTCAGAGGAAAGTGGAAAATTCTGTAAGTTTTGTTTTCTGCCAGGGCGCTTAGAAAACCTCAATACCTCCTGCTATGTCATCTGCATTTTAAAATGTTCCCAATTTACTTTAAAGTAAATACTTGAGCCAATGACAATACCTCAAGTATTGACAATGAGGTATGGACAATGAGGTTAGAGGATGGGTGTGCACCATGAATTAGTCACAGAGATCAATGTGCATGGATCACAATCACAGATTGGTGCCTGGAGTTATTCTGTCGACGTGGGAAGGTGTGTGTGAGACTAAAAGCTGCACTGGTTTCCACATGTTTCAAAGTTATATCGTCCGTATCAAATACCTTGGTGAGTGATGGCTCCCCGGTGGCAGCGTGGGCAGGACAGTGGTTGGGGTCCTGGTAAGAAGCCGTGGCAGTGGAAGCCCACTGGTCTGTGTAGCCGAGAGGTGTGAAGTAACCACAGTCACGCACACTGGAGCCCCGCTCAAACTCTTCACACACGCCGTCACCGTCGAACACATAACACTGACTGGGTTCACCTTCAGGGGACGGAGAAAAAAGTGAAAGAGAAGAATTTATGAAAGAATATTAAACCTGCTTTCTTCATCTGGCAGCATAACCAGTCATCCCCCGCTGTTAGATTCCAATCCAAATGTATTTGTCAGTGATCCAAATCTGAGAAAATGTATTTTCTATTTTCATTGGCCCCTTTTAATGTTAGAAACGTCAAAGACATTCATATCTTACTCTCTGGGCTGTCAACAGGCTGTAAATTATGGAACGAAATGACCTTTGACTTCAATTCATTAATGTGGATCACAATCATTTTATAATGCTAATAGGCAGTAAGAGAACATAATATGTATATTGGAAAGTTAGTTTAATCCCCAAAAACCCATCAATGGGCCCAGGGTATTTATAAGTCACAAAGTGACAACAGCAGCGTGTGTTACAAAGAACTGTCCAAAGTATTCCAAGGCCGCTCAAAATTATTTATTAAAGCTTTAAAATACCGAAACTCAATACCTGTTCATGGTCGAATGTTGCACCAAAATAATAAAATTTAATCCAATGCAACATGATACTATTTATTCCATTGTTTCATTCTGACATTACTGGACAGATTATGTCTATTTACTGATTCTACATTCTATTGTAGATCTGGATTGTCAGCATGTGTAGTACATTTGTAATCTGAGCTGTATTGACCAAAGATGTATCTGCAGGTTTTGGGGTATTTAACAGTCCACGTAGACAGCAAAAAACAGGCACAACCTTTATATGCGCTTTAACAAACCAGCTCACATAGGCGACTTCCAACAATTACTTTTTTGTCTTGATGAAGAGACATCTGCATAGAAGTGAAGTTTCAAATAAATTACAGCTCAAACATTTCAGCTTGAGCCACAAATCCATTTAATGGACACTGTGTTGTGAAAGCCAACAACCGTTTAGATCCCTTGACTACCTGGACTGCATCAGAGATGATCCAGGCGACCACCGTTCAACAAACAAACATTGAGAAAGCAGTTTTGTCTTTTGAGGGCAGGCCTGACAAGTAATGACTTTATTTGTTGTTATATATTTTTTTTTTTTAAATCAGCGTTAAGATGTTTCTGTTTTGTCAAACTTAAAACCATTGATTGCAATAGAGGTTAAGAGAGTTGATTTCACTTTCAGGCTCATACCGCTGAAGAAAGCCAGAGGAAAGCAGGGATATCTGAGAGGGGAAGGATAATCAATGAGTTGGTGCACCTCAGGGAACAATCCTGGGGGCCCTATTGTTTAGCATCAACGTGAATTATCTTAATGATGTATGCAGACAGCCACATGTAGGCTGATGATACTATCATTTATGTACAAAACTGCAGGCTGTATATAAGCTTTAAAAAAAAGGTTGCAAGGTTTTCACAAAGAGTTTTTTTAAGATGGTTACAAACATGTTTTAAGTCTATTTTTCAAATATTTTAGAGGAGAAACTGTCTATGTATTTAGGCAGTGACACTGTACTCTAATGCTGTGATTATGTCATAGTCTTACTAGCTGGGCACACGCCTCCTTTACAACACTGAAATGGGTGCGGTCAGTATATTACCAAGTGCTTAAAGTGCTTGACAAGAACCAAACACTTATTACCTTTGTAACTGCTTTAGGAATCAACATTTACTGAACTGGGACAATCGTATTCAGTGTTAGATGTTCGCCCTATAAGATAAGATTCTGCATGGCTCTTCCCTTAAATCTAATAAAGGTTAATGGAGTGGGCTCCTAGGCTAAAAGTTTTGCAGTATTTCAAAGCCAAATTAGAAATAAGCACACCTTTAGCTCTTTAGCTTGGTTTCAATTTGGATGATAAAATCAAACACTGTTGACATTTGTCTGAAATTTGTCTGTATGAAATACAGACCCCATGTATGAATGTCATATTACCAAAATATGTTCACGTCTCCCTCTAACCTGCTTAATTCCTTCTAGTTTTAAAGGGTGTACAGGAACGTTGATACACTGTTTATAGGATGGAAGAAACTTGTTCTATCCTATTAGACAAAAAGTGACAAGAATTGCAAAAGCTATCAAATTCTTTTTATGATTTCTCAAAAGTTCCTCCCTGCACCTGAAAGTCCTAGCCAACAGACATCCGTAACATTGATAACTGATCGTTATCCAACTTGTCTCACAAATCCACTTCATGATTTTAGTCACTGTAAATTTGTCTTTTTTAAAGTTATTTTTGTCGACCGCCCCAGAGTGTCTAAAAATAACTTGGAGATAAAGGCCGCAAGGTAGATAAAGTTGGAAAGAACAAAAACATATGTGGCAGGGTCGATTATGGACCAGCCACCGTTCAAACCTTTGTTTGTCTAGTTTTTCATTAAAGACATATGTGATGAGTTAGAGTTACTGGATTGATTGTTTTCTCACTGCAAACGAACCGCTGCAGGGTTTGATTTGAAATTAGCTGAGACCACCTCTAATATCACTGCGCGCTTCGTTTCTCCCACATCAGAGAGTGATTGCTGTGTTCACGTATGTCCAGACAAACTGGGTCTGTTTCTGAACTATGAGGATGTTAAAGCATCCTCAGATTTTCATAAAGGATGTCATTAATGTAATGAGGACTCTTGGTTAGAGAAAACTTCCTGTAACACAGCTGCCCCTGAGCTGAGACATAAAAAGTGCTTTAGCAGTTAATCACATGAAAAGTGGGAAGCATCAGTGGAACAACAGCTTGTAGTGCAGCACTCTTTATAAAAAAAAGGCTGCAAACATCAGACTTTTCCGAAGTTTGGCGTCATGAACATGTGGACAGCTGCAGAAGGTAGACAGGCAGAGCCATGTCAGACAGTCAGTGCTGCACAATTGGCTTCAATTAGTCCATGGAAACATGTTTCTGATAAAAGACAAATTAGTCTGAGACAATTCAATGACATATTGTCAGTCTGAATTGATTTGGCAAAAACTACAGTAAGTGAACTCACCAAACACCCCAATCTTTGACAACACCTGTGAAAATGATTCTTCCTTTCACTTCCAAGCCTGCGTATTTATCAATCCACACGAAGGCAGACTATTTGACCATCCTTGACTTAACTTGTAAGACCATCTGCTCCTTATTTACACCCTGTATGCTGTAATCATATTGTGCAACTTAACCTTTATTTAATCAGGCAGTTAAAACATTTAATTAAAAAACGGAGAAATCTCTGAAATAAAATGAAAACAACTCGAAAGCAGCACTTCTTTGACAAACGCAGCTTGTTCATGCATGCCTGGTCTCTAATGTGATGACTCTAAAAGCAGTTAGCGTGGTCAGTGCAGAGCTATGGTTAACAGTAAAAACACACCAAAACAGAGCAGGAGCAAAACAATTCAACATAGTTGGAGCTAAATGGGTCAAGCCACTGTGGCAGGAAAACCAAAGCAAATATTCTGTCTATGACTCAGAATTAAAACTGAATAATTGGTTTTAAGTGTTGCAATTTGTAAAATCCTGTTTTTGCCAACTTGTTTCCTTCCTAGTCATGATGTCTTTAATTGTAAAAGAAGAGATGTAATAGCTTCAGTCACGGCATGGCGAGTCCTGGTGGTAGTGGAAGGGGGGTCGGTCTGCTGGTTTCCCCCTGACAAATAAATTCACTGGATGATGGAGATTTTATCCGAACATGTTCTCCTGACACCAACACCACATACTGTATGAGTAACTACCCTCCAAGCTAAAGGAAACAGAGCATGGCCTTAAAAGGAAGAATTTAACATATCTCAGCTGAGCTCCTGGTAGCAGTCTCGGGGAATATTTTTGAAATAAGTTGGATATTTTTCAACGGCAGACTTTTTTTTTGTAAATTGGTTGATGACAACTGAGGAGTCTTTGGATAAATACCCTGTTATGCAGAAGATCAAATGAAGGCCCCTGAGAAACAGCTCGTAGCACAACAGAAGTGCACAGAGTAAGGATGTGCATGTTTAGTTAAAAAATGTCACCTTCACTATTAGGCACCAATATTATATGATGTGTTGGCTCTCAATGCCTTTACATGTCGTGTCTAAGCTGTAACCCAAACAATAGCCTGGAGCTGGAGCTCCTGCGCTCTCATCTCACAGCAGCAGTGTGTTTTGGAAGTGTTCTCATCTCATACTGTATGAAGGCTGTGTCAGTTTAACCTGATTGATTGATTGATTGCACACCAGCAAAGAGTTAATTCTGACTGAATAAAACATGTGAGGTTTTTATTCTCAGTGCTAACTTTTTGGCTTTGAACACGTTGAATTCCTTTTAATAATATTGGGGCTGAGCTAACACGTGTTAATCCGCCTTCAGTTTACAATGGAGTGCCTTCAGTAAACCCCTCTCCATGTTGTGTTTTCATGCTTCTGTTGTGGCCTGTCTGCGTGCTTCAGACAGGGCGAGGGCGCAGACACCAAAGTATTGTTGTCCTGTGGTGGAATCACAAACCATGGGGTCGCTCTCTGTGGCTTCTTTGTTTGTCTTCTGCCATGTTATGCTGCATGTTTTTGGAACTTTTTACTGCTTTTCTAGCCACCTGACCCAGGGTTGAACAGAGGAACACTAACCTTAGTTTCATGTGTGAATATTGTGTTAGGGATTTAAAATCAAAAGGATATTTGGACGCTCAGCATATCTAAGATAATATAAAAATAGGTACAAGAGAGAAAAATTCAAAACAGGTGAATCTTTTTTTTTTTTTTTCATGACTAAATCGTTGAAGTCCCACCAAAACATTTTCTGGCACCCACATGACTCACTGAAGCACACAAATGTTTCTTAATGATTGTTCTCATCTTACCGTAAATCTTTACTTGTTGAGTCAAAGAACAAATTCTGCATGTTTGCCTAAACCTCACCAAACGTGAACCTGGCCTAAACCCAAACCACAGTTGATCTTTTGTTTTTTTTTAAGCCACTTATTGGAAGAAAGAAACACAGTGCCAACAAAGGACAAGATTTGTGGCTTTTAGTACTACAAAGTTGACAATACCCGACATGATATCAATAGTAGAAACAGATATCCACAGCTGTTTCGAATACCAAGGCAACAAAAATAAAGTCCTGGCCAACAACAATTGGGTAGTTTCTTGTGTTTGATTACTGACAGTTGCAAACAAACTTATATATACACAGAAAAGCTGCTAATGTCTTTGTGCGATGTAGACAGTGACGTCTCCACTGTCAGCTCCTCTGCTCTTCCTCTCCTTGTAAAAGACACAAATACAATCGCTGCTCTTTCTCTCTCTTTAGATGTAATGCTTGTTGATACTATCATTCAAAACCGGTGATTGTTTCGAGTCACCAGTGTACCATGATGTGACAAATGTCATAAGCAAAGGCTTTCATAGTTGGTTATGCTCTCTTTCTTACTTCAGTAGGTTAGACTTACATAGCATTTTAAAGGAGCATTTAAAATAGAAACAAAAAGTCTAAAAACATGCATGTCTGACATTGAGACTAAACAATGTGCCAGGGTGTACCCATGGACAGCTTGGTGACCCCGACCGAGATAAGCAGTATGGATGGATAGATAGATAGATGAATGAATGGATAGATGAATGAATGGATGGATGGATGAATGGATGGATGGATAGATGAATGGATGGATGGATGGATGGATGGATGAATGCATGGTGCATGGCTGGATAGAGGGATGGTGCATTGATGGATAGATGGATGAAAGGATGGATGGCTAGATGAATGAATGGATGGATGGATGAATGGATGGATGGATAGATGAATGAATGGATAGATGGATGGATGGATGAATGCATGGTGCATGGATGGATAGAGGGATGTTGCATTGATGGATGGATAGATGAATGGATGGATGGATAGATGAATGGATGGATGGATAGATGAATGAATGGATAGATGGATGGATGGATGAATGCATGGTGCATGGATGGATAGAGGGATGTTGCATTGATGGATGGATAGATGGATGAATGGATAGATGAATGGATGGATGGATAGATGAATGAATGGATGGATAGATGAATGCATGGTGCATTGATGGATGGATAGATGGATGAATGGATGGATGGATAGATGAATGCATGGTGCATTGATGGATGGATAGATGCATGGACAGTGTAGCTACTTAAATGCTGCAGAGTATTTTTTTGTAATGTCAAGACGCAACAGGATTTTTAACTCTGTCAACCAAATACTTTTTCTCCATCAAGTCATCTGTTTCCTCTTACTTTGTGGTGATGCTACTTTGATGGTTTGTCGAATGGATTCAAAAGCTTTTATGTCTTATAAATTTAATTTCATTGTCTTGATATTTTTTTGTAACACTGCTTACTAACAAATAAGAGCTGTCTGGCTATTAAATAGAAGCTGTAATACACTAAAACTTGATTTGGTGTTGCCACTTTTTTTAAAGAAAGCACATTGCTTAACGTGTGTGTGTGTGTGTGTGTGTGTGTGTGTGTGTGTGTGTGTGTGTGTGTGTGCGTGTGTGTGTCTGTGCATGTGTTTGTGTGAGTATGTGAGCATGTTGGCCCATTATAAGGCAGAGGTGTGTGTTTCCTTTCACCTAAGTCCTAAAGAGCTACTTACCCTTACAGTTGAAGCCTGTCTCTTTGATGCATTTCTTGGAGCAGCCGTCACCATCCAAAAGATTCCTGTCGTCACACTGCTCTGACCTTCAGAGAACAAATCATCGTCATCACTCTCATTACTTTTAACATTTTCATCATGTTAAAAGTTATCCGGCATCACACAAACCCCTGGATGAGGCCGTCTCCACAGTACGGCTGCCCGTGGGTGTAGACGAGAGGCTGGGAGTGCTCACTGAGGAGACCGTCTGCTTCCACCTGGATCATGTACAGGTATTTGACTCCCTGCTTCACGGAGCTGGTGGAGAGAGGGAAGGAGAACAGGAAAACAGAGGGAAAATGGTTTCATGATTGCTTAAAATAGTATTTTTTTGGCATAGTTAAACAGCTGAATAAGAGTCTAAAGTTTGAAATGTTCTTCCAAGGAGCCGTAAACAAGGCTTTACTGCCTTGTGGTTCATACTGACCTTTATAGGCTTGTTGATTGATACCAATGATGACTCATGCAAAACAAAATAGGAAAGAATCATTGTGTTTATTGGTGCCAGCATGGTGCAGGTTGACCCAAATTCGTTTGCAAACACCATCCCCCACTTTGTAGAGAGGAAGCGTTATATTTGCAGTGTGTACCCCGACAGTTCACTTCAGCATGAATCTGGCTGATTCTACAGCAGCAGAGTGGAACTTGCTCTTGCAGTGGTTGTGAGTTATAACCTTGCTGCATCCTATGACCTTTAAGCCCCGCAGCAGGAAGTGTGTGTAAAGATACCTCAGCTCCAGTGTCAGAACTATTGATTTGTTTTGGTGGGCTCTGTCTATAAAAAGTGCCTCCCCACAAATCTTCTGCTTCTGGGTCTGTTGGGAACGAAATGTAAACGGGTCAAGCGGGTCTGTCAGGTCCCTCCAGACTGTAAAAAATTATCTTCATGAATTATGGATCAGAGAAGGAAATGAAGAATTTGGAAGAAAAGAAAAAAATTCCACCTTGCATATTCATCTCTTCTGTATCTATATTTGGACAAATCCACCAACCTTTTGTCGTTGCTCTCTTCCTCTCTGCTCTCAGTGCTTTCTCAAGACCTCATGGTCACTTTAAAGCTCAGGTCATCTTCCTCAGGTTGCTTTGCTTTATCACTACCTGAAAAATGCTCTTTGGATCTCTGAATCTACCAAAACAAGATGCTTCTGCAACAAGGCATCACAAGTAAGGGTCTGTTTGCATTAATGCCATTTTAGTTTTGGGAGTGGCCATTTTCTGTAGAAATCCATTTATCAGCACAATCTGAAGGGGTTTTTTTGCCTGTCTGTGCGCTCACATCACTCTCCGTCACATTAGTCAAGGTCACTTCTCCCTCATCTACCAATCAAAATAAAGTAGGGGCGGGGCTTCTTATGTCAAACTTTGGGTGGAGAAGAAGCTAATCTGAATCATCTTGTTAAGGGTACAATTTCCAGTTCTAGAGCTTCTACTATTGCCAGGACCCATTTCCTTGAAGTGCTTGCATATTTTCTTAGTAAAATTCACTTCAATAAGAGCAACCAAAAAGGCAGCAACACTGAACTCTTGACAGCAATCCAAATTTAGAACCTAAGAGAGAGAGAGCTGTGTCCCCCTGGCGTTCAAAACGGCTGTGTGGGGAGCCTTAAAACCGCCTGCTTTCTCTGTTGGAAATAAAAACAGATCAGTCAGGGAAGCAGAAGTGCTGTAAACCAACACATGTAACCCAGCAACAGTAGGTGCAGCTGAGAAACACAAAAAAAGAACCAGAGGACAGAGGCCTGAATGTCTCAGTGCTTACTGTATGCATTCATGAAAAGGCAGCTCTGTATAATACTCAAGCAACCACGTCTGAGGGCAAAGTTTAACAATCTTTCCAAACGGTCAATTTCAAGGGTGAGCCTGCACAAATACAAACATGAACTGGATCTAGAAAATGGTTCAAAGTCCTTCTTGTAATACCTCTGTGGTGTCACTCACGGGAAAGTTCTAAAAGTGGTGTGAAGAGCAAAATAAGAATGAGGTCAAACACTTGTGCTTGATTAATGCTGCATGAACTTTATGTGATTGTTGGAGAGTCAAAGACATAGTGAGATGCTAACACTCTTTGGGGGAGCTAAAGTTGCTGTTTGACCACTTGATGCAGCACGTTGAGGGTTGTTTCAGATGATTAATAGCTTTGAGAAGCGCGTGCCAAAGTGTCTATCCAGGGGGCCCGTGTTTGACCATTTATGTAACTTTTTTAGACAAATAATCTGACACTCTTACTCACCACACGCACTGATTGGCCAGCTGTGCGGCGAGGAGACAGGAGCCAGTTTTGTTTCAATTTTTTCTTTTGTTACACAACTGTTTGAGGAGGAATGAAGAGCAACACTGCTTCAACACGGCTTCAGTAGTGGACGGCCTGAAAGCTGCACCATTAAACGCACACTTAAACAATTTCTCATGTCTTCCTTTCTGCGCTGACAGGTGTTGTGTTAAAGTCTGTAACCCCCATCAGACAGTGTTCCCCCACTGTAATAAAGTTGTTTCATATGCTGAGGTCACGCTCAGGGTATCACCACCAAAGACGACTGTTTTGAGCTCAAAACCTTTGGATTGACATCACAGTTGATCAACATGCTTTAAAATGTGAGTGAAGAACCACCCACAAAGCTTGACAATCAATTCATGAGTTTGTTTTTTTTTTCCTAAGGAAGCCCAGCCACAACAATCGGACTGTGTTGTCCCTCAACCACCACCATCCTCATTCATTCACAGCCTCCAACCTTCACTTCAGAGCCCAGGAAGTATGGACCACATTAATAGGCAGAAAACAAAGGAGAAATCCGGCCAAATATTATCCCATATGTTGTTTTTTTTTAAGATTTATTTTTGGGCTTTTTGTGCAGAAATCAGGGAGAGAGAGTGTGAACTGACATGCAGAACGGGAGCTACAGGCCGGACTCGAACCTGGGCCGCCCACGTTGAGGACCACAGCCTCAATACAAGGGAAACACGCACCAACCGTTTAAAGCGTCTCAAGATAACACTTGTTATGAATTGGAGCTATATAAATAAACCAAGATTAACTGATGAAAGCACTTTCAATAGATAGATTAGAAATGGCATCCACGCTGCACATCAGACACTTTGCACCGGCCTTACAACAGGACTCCAAGAGTTACCCAGAAGCTGACTGCTTTGAATCCTCTTTCTATGTAGTGGATTTTAAAAAGGCATTGGCCTCGAGTTTGACAGCCCAAAGCACTTAAATACCACCGTCCACACCGACACACAGACAGTGAAGATTGCCATGTAAAGTGACTAATGCCATTCATACACAGCCGACAAAGCAGCAGGAGCAACTCTAAGGACACATCGGACAGGGGACTGAACACCCGACCTTCCAGTTAATAGACGACCAGCTCTACCAACTGATCCGCAGCCGCCATGTCATCTGTCTCTCTCACAGCTGTCCTATCGAAGAAGCAAAAATGGCCAAAATAAAAAACAAGAATCACAGAATTCCTCGTTGACGAAAATGTGTACCGCAACAGACTGAGAGGTCTGAAGGATTCAGTTGAACCAGGTCTGCTTCTCTGCACTCTGTGTTCCCCTCGGTGCTAACTGAGGTGCAAATTCAGCAGGAGGAAACGGCCGAGGACCAGATCCAAGCAGTCACTGGTGTTTATGGCCTCTGCTGCTCACATTTGGCCCGTAATCAAGAAATAAAAAAACTCAGCAGTGCTGTTGTCTCCCTCTGTCCTCTCTCCCTTCCTCACCCCATGTATCTTCTACTTTAACTTTCATTTCTGCTTCTCCCACTTCTCTCTCTTGGTTCATTCTCCTCTTTGTCTCCTCGCTCTCTCTTCTTCCCTCCCTCGCTCCTTCTCTCTTCTTTTCCAAACTCATTGCTCTCAAACACCGTTTTTCCCCCTCGCATCAACCCCTCTCTGCCCTCCTCAGTCTTGCATAGCTCAATTCCCTCTGGTTCTTACATCTTTTTGTACTTAGACACAGCTTGTGTAACATAGAGGACGTGTTCCCTGAAAAATAAACTGTTTTTTGAAGCTGTGTCCACCTTACATCTGCCCCTGCTCTGTACAGCAGCAACAGCTCCTCAGATATAATCAAAGTGCCAAAGCTTTGAAAACCAACCCCGAGTGTATGACAACTGTCACATCCTGGCCGGCACTTATCAGATTGTTGTATGAAAGTTGTGTGAGAGCGGAGAGGTTTAGGGTATTTTCAGGGAGTTCTGCGATGTAGCGTGATAAAAAAAAAACTGTATTGTGGCTTTACATTTGGATTCCAGTAATCATTTGGACAGATCAACAACACAAGACAGGATACTGTACAAACAGATTCAACTTAGCCCCAAAAACGTCAGCATGCTTTTGATTGAATATATGCTTGTTGAAAGAGATTTGGATCAGTAGCCGCAACTTAGCATCCCCATGTTGGAAGCATTTGAGCTTTGGGGCTGTTCAAACAGAACCAGACCCAAACACTTTGGAGAGAGACAGATAACTGTGTCTGAGCAGATATGAGGACTCGCACACAAACACGGAGGTATGCTGTGGAACATGTACTTCGTGTTGACCCTAAATAACCTTTTTTTTTTTTTTACCTGAGCTGCTGATGTGTAAAAGAACAGTTTGTATTCATTTGTGTGTGTGGCCAGCGTGAGCAGTTGGCCCAGCCGTGATGTTATAAATATTCATCTACACCTCAGAGACAGAAGGACTTGCCTCAGGTGGATTCCTGGATCATTTACGGCGGTTTGGACAGAAAAACAAACCCACCTGTCACCTCCCATTATGCACTTTAGTTTTCTGCACAGCCTGATTTCCGATTTCAAAAAAAAAGTCTCTATAAACACATGTTTGGGTTGTTGTGACTCTAATACCATTTTAAAACTGGTTGTTTACCATACAAGAAGAGTGTGTATGCTGTGATGTCACCTGATGGTTTTGTGGACACGGTTTTGAAGCTGTGCATGACTTTATACTATATATACTATACTATACTATATGCATGTTTGTTTTCTTTTATTGTCCAACCGTTTCAGTTGATTTTTTTATTCACTAGAAAAAAACTCGACTTGATAAAAAGACTTTTTCAGACAAGCATCTTGATTTTTTTTCCTTCAGCTTTTTTCCAAAAAACATTTCCATCATTAGTTGTTTTTTTTTTCATTCACACATTCATAAAACAGCCCAAATATTATCAGGGTGAGCTGCACGTGTGATTTTATTTTAACACCAACTTTACCTGGACTTTTCCAGCCAGTCCTCCGGTAACATTTCTGTTTGAAGTCGAGGTGACCCGACAGATAATATTCAGGAAGATTTTTTGCAAGAGAGTGAAAGGGCTGATGACCTTTACTTCACTTGACCAGTGAGCGACTGGTCAGATGCACTTATTACGCTGCTTCCTGCTGTTTTCTTTTTTCTTCTTGCAAGTTTGTTTTTTTAAGTAGCATTGATTTCATCCTAGACAGGCGAGGAATTTGGCTCAGAATAGGAGTCTGTTTTGCACAATATTTTACCTTTAAAATTCAAAAGGTGCAGGACCTTTAAGAAGTTTAAATTGATCGCATTTTCTTTGATCGCCAAAAAACAAACAGCTGAACTCTCTCAGCATGTACCTGTCAGTGAAAGTCTGATGGGTCTGAGGTGGGGGGGATTTGTTGGTAAAAGGGGGCAGCCTCTGAATCCTGTACAGCGGAGGTTGGCAGCTGGAGCACAGAGCGCTGCCGGGGCCGGACGACAACATGGCAGCATCGATCTCCATCTTCTCATCGAAGGTGCACAGCTTGATTGCGGCGATGGCAGCGTTGTGGGTGTGGAGGAGCAGTGTGAGGGGCATGTCGCAGAAGACGTGCTGGGCTCCCAGGTTGATGCTTTTCCCCGTGTCTGTTATCAGCTCGATGTTGGCAATAGCTGGGTTTTCTATGAGAGGAGATACACAGACAGAGTATGTCCAACTGTCTTTGACATTTTTACATTTATATTCGTCTTTGGATCCTTTGGTGACCAACATTTTAAACTTCCCGTCTTATTCCTGTTTGTGTGACAACAGGTTAACCTGCTTAATTTAGCGAGTTCAGATGTTGAGGCTGAGTCCAGATCCAAACAGTGTATGTGGAAAAAATCCTGAGACGACAGCTGCCTGTTAGCTCTGCTCTACACTCAAAGGTTTTACGATTTCAGGAATTTCGCCAATCGGTTTCTTCTAACTCTCTGCGACTGTTTTCAAACACAGTAGGGTTTTTGTACACACAGATTTTGCATCATCTGCTGTGTAAGTATTAGTAACTCTTTCTTGTGTTACGCTTTCAGCTTCCCAACATTTGCCTGCAAACGACATTCCTTGTGACATACACTCCTGCTTACTGATGTGCATCATGTATGGTGAATTATAAGTAACTTCTGAGATGTTGAATGTGAAAATCAAAAACACATTTTAAAGTCAGATAATTGTTGTTCTTCCACAGGAAAGTGAAAGTGCCTCCATTTTTAAATCCTCTGAACAAAGTGGTCCCCATCGTGTCTTCTGTGTCTGTGTCCATGACGTTTTCACGGGGTGAAGCTAAAGTGGATGCTGAAAGTAGATAGGAAGGACAATCCGAATGCACCCTAACTTTGAGTCAACCTAACAACAGGTTAATAGCTGGAGCTGAGGCGGGTTTTACATGGCGCCTACCTGTCAATCATGTCAGCTACACACCTAACTATGGATAACACGTATTCTTAATTAAATCAAAGTGGAGCTGTTCAGAAATTCACCCTCTGTACAGTGTGTGCCAGTGAGGACTATAACTTCTCAGACTAATGTTGTTTTTTTGGTACCAGGCTGTAAACATGTTTCGTTGTTTTTTTTGTTGTAAAAACTGGCTTTTTTCCGGTGACTTCTGGGGCTTTTGAAGCAGACACTTAGCGACCTGCAGGATTTTGCACTTCCACGTTGGCTTTCCCCTTCAACACCGGAGGTTGCTGCTTGGTATGATTAACTAATACTGATGGATACTTTGCTCTGCCATCAGTGTGTGGATGTGGTTTGAACAGGTGAATGTTACCTGCGCTGTAAAAGCCCTTTGAGTTGTCAGACGACGATGAAAGTGCTTTACAAGCTCAAGTCCATTTGACCTCCACTCATTGCACTCTTTGACGTATTTTTCTCTCATGAACTAGGACGTTAAGATGTTCTTAAAACCAAAATTGGGGCGTCTAAAAATCTCAGAAGAGCTGGGAGAGTGACTGAGAAAAAAAGACAGGAGAGAAAGTTCCAGACACGTTGGCGAGTCGTCCGGAACATTATGCAGTAAAAAGGTCGACTTTTGCCAAATCTGACGATCAATGCTGAAAAATGAGTTGAGCAAAGAGAAGACAATGTGGTTTTTTCTGGGGTATTGTAGCAATGATTTGTTACTCTTTTCTGACGAGTACATAAACCAGATGAGTTCATTTTCTTAATTCTGAGAGAAAATATATTCTCCAAATTAAAATGGGCCAGTAGTAACAATATTAGGTCCAGGGATCTTAAAAGCTACTGGCCCTCTCGTAGAACTTCCTGTCCTTCTTGTTCTACTTTTCTTTCTACCAGCACAGCTCTTTCCAGAATCGGTTGTGTCTTCTGAAGTACTGGACGTACTGTACCAAACTTGTTGGTATAATGTTGTCATGCAGTGATACTCACTTGAAGAGATGTAGGTGACCCACAGGGTGAGTGCTTGTGGGACGACTGGGTGGAGGAACCTCAGGGTGAGGGTGCAGCCTTCAGTGTCAGGGCATGGGGACGTCACGTTGGTGTCATAAAGGCTGAGTTCGGGACTCCAGGCCTGCAGACTGGGTTCACAGGGCTGCTCCACATCTGGGGGACCTGGGGAGGAGAACACCACACACATGTGTTGGTGGTCATGTTCTTCAAAGCTCATGTGAGGAACTTTTGGGTTGTGTTGGTTTTAGGTGGACATTCATTGATGTGCTGACTTTGTCCTGTGCACAAGTTGTCTTTCCTGACAGAAGGAATATGTCCTTCCCCCCTCCATCAGCAGGTTCAGGTAAAAATATGAACAACAAAGTTTTTTTTGGTTTTAATTGACATGAAAGAAATGTACGGTGGCTGGGAAGTGCAAACCAAACAAAGTGTCGACACTTGTAAAAATGTCCTCAAATTTGCATTGTTGGACATTTATTACATTTTATGAAACAAATTTAACCAAACAAAACCAATGACAAAACAAGTTTACATTTTAATAAAACAAATAAAAAAACTTTCACGAGCGGTGAAACTTTTACAAACAACAGAATCGGAGGAAGCAAAATGAAATTCATCAACTGCTGAAGTGACCTCGAAGTGATTAAGAGAACCATTCATTAGTTTGTTTAGACATTAGTGTCACACAAAGTTGATGATATTTGTCAGTTTTGGGTGTTTACCTGAGATGTTTGACAGACACTCTTTTTGTCAAATGAATTAAGTGCTCACTCAATCACTTCGTACTTTCCCTTTCGGCAAGATTCAAGTGTACAGCTGTTTGTAAATTTGTTTTCTAGAGAATTAGTTTTGTCTTTGGTAAAAGGGTTTCACTTTTGTAAGTTTATTTTATAAAATGTAATAATGTTTACCAAAATGTACATTTGTCTTCAGCTGTTCAAAAAGAGTTTCACACTTTGTAATTGTAGTTTGCACTTCCCAGCCACCGTAGAAATGCTCCTCCTGCCATTTATGGTCTCATGTGATCTGATAGGTCATAAACAGGTATCAGTGTTGTTTCAGGTAAACTCCTCACAGGAGCTTTAAGGTGCTCAAGACTTCCTTTGTGTTGTCCTACATTTTCCTCTAACATCTTTGCCCACTTCTTTTTCTTTTTTTTTAAGTGACAGATTTAACAAATTTCCCAGTCTTACATTTTACAACTTCCAGCAAACACTCTTTATTATTATTAACAAGAGAGAGCCGTCGTTTTCCAGTGGAGGAAGTTACGAGTCATCTCCTCCTTCTATAAAACATGGCCAGCATTCAGAAACACAGTAGCTCCTCCATTACAGCAGACAAAATGAGTTGCTAATTGTTACAGTGTAAGTGATTAAGTGAATGGAATATCATTACAGGAGTGTTATTATCGACTGTGTCCCGGGTGAAAGTAGGAAAAATCCGGATGTTAATGAGGTGTTACATATTTCACACCCGCTCGGATGACGTCCAGGTCGACCTAAATAGGCTTATAAATGAGCCAGCACTGCAAACTGTTATTTCCTAAAGCTGCTGCTTCCTTATATTTACGACTACTGAAGTAGTAGACATATAAATACAATCTCTATATGGATGCCAGCTGCTGTGAGCCTCAGTCAATGATCTTGATGGTTGTTCCTCTATGCGTAGTGTATTCGCTGCCTCTTGCCTTGTCACAGTGTTGGTGCTGTACTTTCATCCTTTGTCTTTTCACTGTCTGGTTTGCTGTCCTTGTACTGTCTGCTGTCATTGTTCTAAAAAATCAACCTCTTTGGAAAATGAAAGTTCAAATTGAGCTGATCTCAGATCTTTTTTTTCTCTTTACGTTTTAAACACGACTAATTACTAGCTGGAGGAGTATCAAATCTGACGGACATCTGATCTAAACAAACATGAGCTGCTGCCTTTTGTTTACTGAAGAGATGTCATGCAGTGACAGTAAGATCATGTCCTCCCGAAGTGTCATCAGTCAGCTGGTTCGTACGCTCTTCAAGGGTCAAACACACAAAGGTCGAGGCTCTAACCCTCCCGATTAAAGTTCACCTCAGAAAACTCCAGATGGAGCGACTTTGTTTGCAATCGTAGCAACGATTTTATTCCCCAAATTTTAGAACAATTATTGTCTCTTCCAATCATGGCCATGAATGAGCGAGTGCCAGTGAACGTTTGAGCGTCAAATATGTCAATAATTATTTCCATTCCAACAACTTTTGAAATCAGCCACTATTTTGAAACTTTAAAGCCGAGGGCGCAATGCACGATCTGAGTCCAATTTAGAGCCAATTTCTGAGTCTTAGGACGGATTCTGAAGTCGGGCTGGATTTCAGCCCAATCAAGCGTTGTTATTCGTGCAATGCGCGGAGGAGGAACGACGGGCGATCACGGCCCGATCAGCTTCATCAAGTCGAGAGATTTTCTGGCATGTTTGAAATATTGGTCAGACGACCACAAACACTCGTACAGTGACGGCACAGCCCAGAGACTACGACCAACCCTAACCCTAACTGACAGACAGCATCTGATATCACCATGGCAACAGCAGGCATGCCTATTAAATGTGCATTTAAGAGCGATGTGAACAAATGAGTCTGTATTTTTAGTTGTTTCTTTTACAGTCCAGCTCTCTCCAACAGGCGGCAGATTCGTGGCCATCTGCTTCCTTTACTTTCTTCAACTAGCAATACAATGAAGAACATCACACACTGTTGGCCATTTAACTCTTTTTTTGTGTAAAGCCAGACTTGGTATCAGCTTTGAGTTGTCCAATTTCCACTCTTCCTTTCTTAAGCTGAAGATGATATTGCCCATCTCCGCTGGCTGACAAAGTGAGCCGTCACATCAGCGTCTTGAGAAGTGGGAGCGAGTGAAAAGGGGAGCCAGAGGAACCAGCAGACTGGCTGTCTCCACAGCAGTGTGCATACCACTGTTTAGAGTAAGACTGTAATTGACTCTTTATCATCATAATGATCCCGCAGCGAAAGAGAGGGAGCCCTAATCCCCCTTGTTCCTCCTCACCGCTTGTTTTCCAAGCATAAATTCCAGCCGAGGATTTCCACATATTTAGGTAGAGTTCCCACGACGGAGAAGGAACGTGTTCTTGATGGTGTTCGCTTCGCTCTTTCTTTTCTCCCATTCTGCATTTCAGTTGTCTTCTTTGTTGCTTTCTTTTTTTTTCCGGCCTTGTTCGTCTTGACAAGTTGTGTCAGGGAAAACGATCTCGTTGATAAGTTAGGATTGGAAAAACAAGGTCCATGTGCCACTGCTTACATGCAGCATAATGTTTCAAAGTTCGCTTGGACAGGATCTCCAGATACAATTCTTTTGGCTGTTTTGTTTATGACAGAGTTTCAATGTTTGAACGGCACCCAAATATGACCCTGAACAGACGCTTGTCTAATAATCCTCTCTCCTCTTTGGCCAAACCAAGACAGAGAGACGTCTGTAGCTGAAGGCAATTATCGTTTAATGATTTTCTACTTTTTCCTCCTCCAGGAGCTCTTAGCTTTGCACGCACCTGAAATGTAGACGCGTGTAATTGTGTGTGTGTGTGTGTGTGTGTGTGTGCAAGTGTGTTTCGTGTGGAGGAGGTGGCTCTGCTTTGTTGTTTACAGGAGACAAAAGCATCACTCGAGGACAAAAACACAAACGTGGCAACATTACCGTCTATCAAAAAGCAGGAGAATAAATTCAAACAGGATGCAGTGAAGAATCACTTAAAAACTGTAACGCTGCAAATCTAAGCCGCACTCAGCGAGGACGTGACATGCAGCTCAAACATTTATTAGATTTATTAGTTTTTAAACTAATACGTGTTGTATCCATGTTACTTAACACAGAAAGCTATAAAACACTGCTTGTGTTGTTTTCCTATGACTGACCTACGGCCTCCTCGGGCGTCCAGTAGCCTGACGTGTCACAGATGCGAGGTGAAGTGGCTTGGTGGGCGTACTGGTGGAAAACGCCGTCCTTCTCACAGTCTCCACAGCTGATAGCAGATCCTTGAATGGAGGAGCTGGTTCACAAACACAAGAGCTGATCAGGATTCATCACCTCCTTTTTTTAAAGGACAGATCTGCAGTAAAGACAGTAACACTGGATAGAGCAACGGGACAGAAGGAAATACCAAATGAGAAGGTTTAAAGGGTTATTGTTGAGGTAATAAGTCACAAAGTCAATGTGTGACTCATGACGTGACCTCCTTTAAAAAAGTGTTTGTTACTGTGAACAGTATGGAAACACTGACGACAACGGACAATTTCCTGAAAGCTATAACTAAGCTTCAACTTTATCAACTGTTGTTTTAAAAGAGCAATCTGTAAGATCTCTACTGAAGGAAATCATAGAGAGACCATAAGGACACATGATATGTTTAAGTGCTGGCTTCTAGTGTTGTAGTCAACACAACACACTAACCAAGACATCTCCAAGACCAAAACCATAAATATCTCTGAAAAATGATCATCTTGTGTGCTAGGGGTTGTGTCACTCACTTTGAGCATAACACCGGGAAATTGCGGCTGTAACCGGGGGATACAAATCAAATTGTGAATGAAAGTTGTTTATTCCTTCAGAGACAGGTATTTTCCTTGTCATCACAGTAATGACGTGGAAAAACAGCCTATCAGCCTGTGGTCTTGAGCGTCCGCCCAGTCTCAGACAGAGAAAAGACCGAGTAGCATTCGAAGACGAGACCGAGAACTTCAAACATTGGTCCCGAGATCAGTCTTACCAGTACGACAGCACTACGGGCTTCAACAACGCTGCAGCCAGTATTTCTTACTTCAACGTTTAGACTCTGGTGCTGAATGATCTGGATTTGTTCTGACCAGAGAAAATAGCTAGACGTGATGCTCTTTGAAGAGGTAAAATAAAGTCCAGACTATGTTGCACCGCTTCATCAGACGCAGTCTGTTTGTGGTCGCTTCGACTGTCGTCTTGTGTGACCATTTCTTTAGCTTCTGCAAAGTCCACTAGTTGTATGTACATCTGTTTTCACCATGTGGAGGTCTCAGTCTACGGAAACGTTGACAGTTGTGAAGTACAAGCCTGCGAGCGGCCTGCCTCCTCTGGTCACTTGTTGGCTTTAAATGACGAGTCTTTCCAATCAAACCAAAAGTCCACAAGCTGTATTTATGAAACAGTATACCACTGTGTTCTGTAAATCCTGTATAAAGAAGAGAGATATTTGAAAGTGGTGCTGCTAGCCTGTTCTGCTTCGCTCTGTATCCCATCATGCCACTTGCAATGTAGGCATTATTTCAATCAGGCTTTTTTGTTTGCATTGGGTGAAGGTGGCGGCTGCTGTCACGAACGTGCATGTCACACCGGTGAATAGGACACAGCCCACTTTTCAGGAGAAGAAAAAAACAACAAAATGTATCGTTCATAATCGCATGGATTCATACCTCTGGTGAAGTGGTCCCCGTAAAGGTGGCAGCCAATAAACAGAGACAGAATCCAGACTGTGGTCTGTGACTATGGGGGCCAGAGGGATGGGTGCAGGGGTCTGGTCCGTCAGCCATTTCTGGTAGACCAAGTCAAGATAACAATGCATCCGCGCCACTTGGTTGGGAGTAAAATGGTTGGTGCAGTTGTCATCTGATGAAATGCAATAAAAAAGGAAATGCACTGTTCAGGTCCAAACCCTTGATCCATCGCTACACAGTGAGGTTTATTACAGACAACAAAGAGAACAAACCCTTTGAATGTCACAGTAATGTCCTTATAGTCAATCTTTGAGAGCGTGTTAATCCTAACATAAACCAGCAAAGTCTCATAGTTTATGGGACTTTTTATTTCATTTTTTAGATTTTTTCGGGCTTAAGAAAGATCTTAAATGTTTGGAGGAGAGAGTGGTGGATGATATGCAGCTAAGCGGCCAAGACTGGATTCAAACCCACAGCCGTCTGCGGACTGCAGTCTCTTCACAGTGCTACATAACCACTAAGTTGTGTCCTCCTACTGAATGATGTCTCAAATGAATAAGGCCTGAGTCTTAATGAGGAGTGGGATGTCACACAGTCTTCTACTATCTCTATGTTCATTTTGTCCTTTACAATGACTTATTAGCTAACTGGTTGTGTGTGTCATTCACTCTGTTCAACACGTCTGATAACACACGAGCTGTCCACCAAACACCAGGACAGTGAATTATGCTTTCTATTGTCTGTACCTGTGTAACTCATGTAATTGCTGTAAGGTGTGTCTTGGTACGTTGTGACTCCGCAGGTGTCATTGACGGCCCCGGGATCGTGGCACGCTTTGGATTTGGGTGTTGGTGCAGTGTCGGCACACAGATCTCCTGTCTCCATAGATGGTGTGGTCTCCTACAAGTCGAGAAAAGATCACAGAGGAGTTCACATCTCTACCAGGTAGGCAAGTCTACACTTTATGGATAACAAAGGAAGAGCTAACAGACACTCCCTCTTTAAATGTTTGCAGATACTTGTATTTATACGACATCTAAAGAATCCAAATATTCCAGCAGTGACATAAAAACTGAAGGTAGACACAAGTATCATGTTTTATTATTTCTATTTTGAAGAGACAATGCATATTAAAAAAAAAAACATTTCTGTAAATATACCAGAGTTAGCCAAAGGGCAAATGTTCATCTGTTGTCCCTGGTTTTATATAAAGCTCCCTGGGAGATAATAGTTTCTTACGAAATGATAAACACTCAATATGTTGACATGATGTTCAGAAAAGTCAATTATGTTTGTCTGACTAAAACTAGCCTTTAAAATGCATATGGTGGTTGTAGTAGAGTTTTTCGTATCTCAGCGGGAAGGTTGGAGGTTTGATTCCCAGCGCCTGCAGCTACAGGTCTGATGTGTCCTTGGGCACGACACCTATTGTTCACACAGTCTTCACCAAAGCCGTATAAATGTGTATGAATGAGATGAGTTAATACTGATGGAATCATTAGCAGCCTCTACCATCAGAGTGTGAATGCGTGGGTGTGGCCTGCGGCGTAAAACAGGAACTGCATCAATACAAAGCAGAGCAGAAGTCGTCTGTCCTCACATGTCACTACGAGCTCGAGGGTTAGCATGCATCCCATTTCCACTATAAGGCGTATAGTTAGTATGAAATGTGAAGAGCTGTTTTCACCTTTCACTGCTTCCTGTGACAAGGTCAACCAGAAGACAGTCATATAGTAACTGGCTGAAAGAGGGCGTATCGCCCTCTAGTGTATCGGAGTGAGTCATACTTCTCAATGAAACAAGTCTCCCCTGGTGTTTGTGTACTGGGAAAAAGACATTAGTCCGACTGAATGGCCGATTGAGTTTTATCCGTACCTCGACTTAACTGTGCCAGCACATGTACTGACTGAGCAAATACAGACACACAGAGAAAAATCAAATCAACAGAGGGAGGATTTTTAACAGTCCTACCTGACATGGATCGTCACAGGAGTCTCGCTCGCTCACCCCCTTGAACACGTGGTACAGTCCCAAGATGTGGCCCATTTCATGGATCATGGTGTTGTGGTGGCCAATGGTACCAAAGTAGGACGGGTTCAGAACCATCCCTCCTGAAAACATGAAAACATCTTTTTACATAATGCTTTGAACTATTTCAATCTTTTTGTCCTTTAAAAAGACAGTGACTGTACGTTCAGATCAGAATCAGCTTTATTGGCCAGGTAGGTTTAACACAAGGAATTTAACTTTGGTAGACTGTGCTCTCTCTGTATAATGTAAACAACAACTACGAGAGAGCGCAGTACCGTGGCAACCATCCACGGCGCCATCTCGGCAACGAGCTGTCTTTAACCTAAGCAGGATTTTTCTCATGAACATTTTAAATCCACATATAAAACCTGATGACTGTAAATGTAGTTAGAAATGTAACATATTTAAATTGTAAACTACCAGCCGTGTGTCTCTGTTCACTGTTAGTTCAGCCTCCACCACAGCAGGCTGGCATTTTGCAAAAGAGAAACAGACCAGTGCAGCACTAAGACAAGGAAAAGTGACATTACAACCAATTAGGACTGAAGTAAAACTTAAGTGCTCGAAAGCAAACACAGAACAAACAGTAAGGCGGTGTGGTTTGGAAGAATCAGGGCCATTTTTACGCACTTTAAAACAATCTGTTAGTGGAAGATGTTTCATGGCCTGTTGGAAGAGTCAGTGTAAATACACTAATAGAAATGTCTCGTTCAATGAAGGAAATGCACAAAATGACTTACAAAGTTAGTCTTTTTTTTGGTCTCGAGCCTTAAGCAAAGAGTACAGTCTGCATAAAGGGAAAATAATGAGACAATATAATGTAAGCTTGAGCAGCTGCTTGAGTCCCTTATCCCTTATACCATACTTTGATCTCCACTATCTTGTTTTCATGATCGTGGGAGGCCAACTTGGTGATAGAAATGGAGACTCCATGAATTGCCCAGCTCTACAGCATGCTGTCGGCTGAGTCACGACTGAAGTCTGTAGTGACATGACAATCAGTTAATGCGGTGGGATGGTTAGACTTTGATGTAATTCAAAGTAGTGAACTTCTCGCAGTGTGTTAAAGACGACATCTAGTGTCTTTATTGGATGAGGTACTACGTAATTACTTACACTTAATGTTGTAAACCCAAGACGCTAATAAATCTCCCTTAGTGTTGTACTGAGATGTTGGTTTGAATAAATTGTTAACTGAGGCTTTGACTGACTCAGCAGACATCCGACAGCCAATCAGAATAGAGTATCAATACACACAATGGTAGACTATAAAAAATGAAAATACTGTCCACAATAGGTGCTTCATGGATGTGAATCTTCAGTGTTAAAGGTATCAGAATCACGTGATGCGCACAGATTTTAAGCTGATGATAATCGGCCTTTGGTGAAGCGCATGTTTGATCACATGAAGTCGGCCCCTTGCTGAGGTTACAGGTTGTTTTTGTAGCTTTACTGTAAGTTGGTCTGTTGGTCATTACAAAGCAGGATTTCTCAACAGATCTTAATGAAATTTGATAGAAAGTTAGTACATGCACCATGAACATCAAGGGATTTGGATTTTTTTTGGCACGGCTCTGAACACAGTGTTCTGTTTTAATTATTTCTTCAGAAGGCAGAGATGAGGCTTTCTGGTGCATGTCTGCTGATGTGCTGTGAAGCAATTCTTCATCGTTTAAATGCAAATCAGATGTTGATTAAAAGTACCGAACACGTTGTCTTATAAACTTTTTAAAGTAATCCAAAAGCTGTGAAAGCGCTTCTTAGGCTGCCTCGAGTCGTGACACATGTTTTTTTGCAGCATGCTGATAGTAAAAGAATCCAAACCAGACATGGCAGTTATTGGTTTTCTAATAGGAAACATCGTGTTTAGTGGTGAAGACATCGAACAATGAAGACATTAAATACACACACTCTAAACAACGAGGCCTCCGGAGACGACTTGTCATCCTCTAACTGATTTTTAAACAGGGACAGATGCTGAGCAAGTGAAACAAATCACATGAGGGAGACATTCAGCGGAGAACTCAAGTCAACAGTTTACTTTGAATATATATCATCCACTCAGACAATAGAAAGGGTTACAGTAAAGTCCCCTGTTTTTAATAAATGTCTACTGAGCGCTCATACACGTTCAATAACTTATCATAGAGTATCGTTGTTATCGCTTGTTTTTGTCTCTGAAGAATGAACCGGAGGAGATGTTGTGACTACAGGAGCTGGAGTCTGTCCCCCTGCTGGTCAGATTTAAAACCGTGTAGATAATGAGAAGGGGAATTCAATATCTGACTCATGGATTTGTATTCCTTGTGCTTCACTCGTTTCTCCCGAGGTGGTCGTTAGAAAATACGACGACGCAGGAGGCAGTCTCTTCATCTTTTTATCGTAAGGTCAAAAACTTGATGCAATTTTAACACCTCATTTTTCATCTTAAAAGTTGGCTGCGTCCCATCATGTGACCAGTATACCAGTATAAAATGCTGCCTCCAGCGTCAAACATTGCACGCGACCTGATGTGTTTAAAAAATGTCAGTCCGTTTATTGTTTAATGCAAGCTTTCCTGGAATACATAGAAACGCAGACCAGGCTGGCTGCCCCTCATGGGGTCAGAATAACCATGTGTTGAAAGAAAACAACAGTTTTATAGTGTAAAGTCAATAAAACTTGTGAAGTGCTGGACTGAATGAAAGACTGCTTCATAAACCAAGCAGTGACCAGCGAAGGTGGTCGGCGTGGCTTGCTTGTTGACAGCAGAGGAAGAAAGAGCAGTGAGGTCTCTAAACTATACACTCTTTTAGGTTGAACTTCTTTTTTCTACTGGACAGATATGGACCGGCACACGACTGTGAAGGACTACATCGGAGACACTTCACTCTGCTGGGAGATGAAATCACCACGAGATTGATTTCACTTACATTCACAGGATTTACTCTCTCGCGTACAGCGGCGTCTCTGATGAGCGATCTGCAGTTTGTATGACGAGTTCCAGTAACGTTTCAAGAGGCGGGACTAACAGCAACTTATTAATGTAAAACCTTGTAGCTCATTTCAAAAGCAGACATGAAGAATGAATAACAAGGATGGAAGAAAACCTCTGCATCAGTATGATTTTCACACTCAATGCATCTCTAAGTAGATTGATCAGGTCACGTGTGTCGGGGTATCTGGAGGACACGTGGACATGTGACATCTTTGTCCATTCATCAGGAGATGTTTATATGCCTGCTTAAAAAGCCTGACTCAGGTTGTTGTGTTGATATAATGTGAGACCTTGTTCTAGACTTCAGTGTATGTACGAACGATCTCTGACCATTGTTGTTTTTGTAAGCTGGTACTGCCATGAATGCATGTGAGAGGGATCTGGTCATGTGTTCCCCACGTTGGATCTTGGAGGACACGAAGTGCAGCGGACGAGATGTTGTTATGGATCTGACAATAAAACGTCATGACGTGAATGTTTGTATAATTCGGAAAAGTCATCAGTGGTACTTCTGCGAGGAGAAATCACATTTTTCACACTTGGTTGTTGAACATGCTCAGGCTGAAACAAACAGGATCCTTTGAACATGCACTGAGCTGTCAGACTGAGGGGGCTGCCCACAGCGACCTGCCTTGCTCAGGAAGTAATCTGGCACCACCACAGCTACCAACCAATTTCCAGACTTTGTCCACACCAGGGCATGAACACTTAGCTACTGCCGCCCCCAGGAGAAATGCTTCCACTGACGCTGTGGCAAAAATTAATAAACAACAGCTGGCTTATGGTAATGACTTTAAGAATGGTAAAGAATCCACACCAGTGTTTATTTGTTGGGTTGATCAGGCTTTTCCAGTGGAAAGGGCACTAATGATTGGAAGAGGAAAGAGGTGGTGTGCCGGGAAAATCTCTAGCCACTCTAATTGTTCTCCACATCTCATTTGGTTATTAAAAAAAAAAAAAAGAGGTCATGGGATGGTGGGCATCAGGAGAGGGGGCTTAAGGTGGAATATGCAGTAGTGTGATGTAATGTTTCCTACCTTGGTGGGTAAGAGCTTCCTTTGCCCACGGCCAGGTTGCAGCTCCTGCCAGCTCCTCACGCACTGAGTTGCTTGCGAAGAAAACATTGAGTGTGTCCGTGCCGCTCAGCTCAAGCTCCTCCTTCAGCTCCTTCACACTCATGTAGGCTCTAAAGGAACAACGAGAAAGAAAATCAAAGCATTTCTGAACACATGTTTTCGTCTGATGTAGGCTTTACAGCTAATTCTAAAAAGTCATGTTCAGTGCCTGCCATAAATGTTCATAAAAAAAACCCAAAAAGAGCAGTAAGTCCACAATTAAAAGTGTCCCTTTTAATCACAGTGAAGTTGAGAAATGTGGTTGAGTAATGTGGCTGTGTATATGTACTAATTGTTTCTTATAAATGTAGAAGAGGAACAACTCCACCCCCTAAGAATAAATAAATCAAAAAAGTGTATCCTTATCCTTAAAAAAATGAAAAGCTTACTTTTTAGGACACGTCTACCCAAGGTGAAAAAAACACAACAGAACTTTAATAGAGCAGGGTGAAGTGAAAAGTCAAATGACTTACTTCCATGATTCAGAAGATAAACGTGACGTACTGTGTGCAGATGATGCAGAGGCTCTATGACACGTGTGTTTAAGTGTGTGAATGTCAGTAACTGAGAATGTGATGAAAACTTTGCCTTATTGAAGTCAACCCTGTCTGTGAACATCTGCTCTACATCTGGTGCCATTATAATCTTGATACCCAGGGATACCTTGAATTAAGCAAGAGCCAGCTCCTTTAGATAAACCTTCATTTTCATTATGTTCAGTTTTCAGTTTGATCGAACTAAACAACCAGACACAGATATTTGGCAGTAAGATATTCTTAATGCACCCATCAGGCTAATCATAATGAACATCATGCTCACCTGTGAGTCAACCCAGCATTCTCTTAATTATGCCAATCTTTGTATAACTCTCAGTCTTAATTCAATCAAAACTGATGCATCTCTTTTTCTCTCCGTGCATTTTAACATGGGTGTTAATGGGAGAATGAGGGCTTTTGCAACCAGCCTCAGGTTAACTTTCAAGGAACTGCATTTTTTTTTTTTTGCATTTCTGCATGGGCTTCTTTGCTACACACCAAAGGTTGCTGCTTGATAAAAAGTTGGTAAAAATGTGAAAACATTTCGGTTTTGGAGCTACAGAGGTAGCCTGGCTAACAAGCAGCTGAGAAACTGCCTTTTATGCACATTTTATGCTAACCTAAACTAAAAAAAAATGTCTTGGATGAATCTTCAGCGGATGCACAGAGATTAAACTTCGAGGAGACTTAAATGGTTTCTGCTCACTGTGGTGCAACTTAATACCAAGAAACATAGACAGACTTGTCATGTTGGTGTAGGTTAAGTCTTTAGCAGGAAACAGACTGCTTCCATCTGTCTTTGCCTGCATGTAGTTTCCAAACCCTAATTGTTTGAATTGGTCAGGGTGCTTTAACCACTGTCCCCCCTGCACGCCCACACCTCCCACACCTTTCTCTCCCACTGTGATTAATTACCCAGGAGGTACTTTGATGTGTGACGCCGACTTTGTTTTTCCTTGTAGTGATGTCACATGTCATATTCATTCTTTGCTTTCTTAGCTGGACAGCAGTCGCAACCGTAACCATGAGGCGTTACGGGGAATGATAGACTTGATAGTCTCACTGGCTGTGGAAGTCACTCACAGGCATGATTGAGGGGAAGGTATTACATGCTCGGTCACTGTATGGCACTGTGTGTTTGTGTTGCATGTACTTACATCTGCTTATTGTGAAGGGTCATATCAACTCATGCTAGCTGGCTCGAATCAGGTCATAATTACAAAAATACACTTTGGTAAAAGTACAACTGGGGCTTAATATTTCCTATAAAGTCTTGTTTCTTCTTTTTGCTGAGGTAAAGCTTTGGATTAGAGTGGTTTCAATGTTTATAATGTAATGGATTGTTTTATGTTGTCGTTCTGAAGCAGGGAGTTCAACTTTTATGTGATTGATCAAGTGCAGCTGTTGGACTAACAGTTCAATTAATAACGCCATACTTTAACCTTTACCTCAGCTGCCTTACGTTTCTTCAAGTTTTAAGATGATTTGTCCCATGGTGGAGTTTACCCTTTGATCAGGCTCGTCTGCATGACTACATGTATTAATGCTCGATACTTATTGGAGTCTTGAAATGTTTAAAGGTGAGATAATCTGATTTAAATTACGATTCATTAAAAGTACTGTACTTTTCAGCCTTGGCTCAGTGCTTGTTTATTGTTCCAACAGCCTGAAGGATATACAGGTGATCTTGGGACTATAATGTCTCGGCTTTCATCTGGGGAAAATTTAGATGGATGAAATATCCAAGCCTTAATCCCCATCCTTCCTTACACTGGAATCAATGCATCATTAAAGGAGGCACTTCACCTCTAAATTGGTCCAAAGGTGTTGCTCAGCCAAGCGCCCTGCCTGTGTGTAATCCTGCCCCTAATGCAAACCCTCCCTGAGCCGCTGGTGTTGTACTATAAATAAGAAAGTGTTTTCTCAGGCCCTCTGCCTGACTAAATGAGGTTTTAGATTTAAGGTGCTTCAGGGAAACCCTGCACTCGCTACATTACTGACGCTGAGTTCAGCTGAGGCTGCATGCAGTATCCATCACCATGGGCTGTGCAATTACAAGTGACAGAAAGTTGACCACTAAAGAGTTGACTCTTCAACTTCTGAGACTCAGAGGATGCCTCAATGGAAGTCGATGGCCAAGCTGGCAAAAAAATAAATGACCCAACATGATGGAAGAGAAAACGCTGGTTATGATCTGAGAAAATAACCAATTGTGGGCAAATCAAATAGTGTGTGAATCAACGGCAGAGTCAGCACTTGCCCTGTTACCGAGTCAAACTGTTGCTGTGTGTCCATTTTAAATATTGTTGTTGACTAGACTGACCAGCTGATGCTAGCATAGCATGGCAAGCAAGGGGGTGTGGGGGGGGGGGGTTCTGAGGAAGCAGTAAATTACAACACCAGGGCCCTGCAAGTTCATATGCTGAGTTACACTCTCAAGATGTACTAACCAAAAGCTGCAGCAAATCTGGAAATGTGTCTCATCCTTAATGGACTTTAATGTCCCCCACCACCCCATCACTCCGTCTCCACCTGTCTTTCCCCTTCATGCTCCCCTTTCTTTATGCTAACGCCAGAATCTGCAGTGTACCTGGCCATCGTTTACGAATTTGCTCCCAAAAACAACTTTGTGTCATGACAGCGGCTGGCTTTAAAAAAACACAACAACTCTGGCCTGTTACTGTGTACTGGCCAGCAGCAGCTGCACACATATAGTGTCCTATAATCTTTATACCTGGCCAAGCACTCAGAGAGATGCGGGAGGGGGAGATACCAGAAACCCAGATCCAAAACATAAAAATGGTTCAGTGCTCAGTGAATGCCAGAGAAATGTCATCCTCACATTAATTCTCTCCTTGCCTGAGAAAGTTGCAAGCTAGGATGCACACACACACACACACACACACACACACAAAAGCATTTCAGAGCACTCACACACGTAAGCGTTTTCAACAAGCCTGGGTCAGGATCTTTCAAGGAGACCCGCACTACTCCGCCGGGCCCAGTTTTACGACACCCTGTTCTCTTGTGTATTGGTTGTTCTTCTCTGAAGGCCAGGAGCTTATAGACAGGACTTCTGGCTACATTCACTGCAGGAGTTACATCACAGCAGAGAAGAACACACATACTGTGACTTTGAGTTTTGCATAAAAAATCGGAACAGCAGCCATATTTATGCCTATCATGCAGGCAAAAAAACATCTGTACAAAACCAGATCACATCCAGAGCAATGATTCATAAACACATGCTCAGATCAGCTTCAACATATTACACTGATCTCTCCAATTCTTTTTCATATATCAAACTAAAACTGACTATTACTGAAAGCTAGGTGGGGCGGGCTGTGTTTTCATTTGTTCTTTTGAATGTTCCAAGCAATAATCATGGAATGAAATCAAGATTGAATCAACCAGAATTGTATGTAATTGACACTGAAGGACCAGAACCCTTTCTGTGCAAAATAGGCGAGCAGATTGCTGTCTGCTGTCCAACTTTTTTCATTAGTGTCCATCTCCTCTCTGCAGGGTAGCGACCTCCGGCTGAGAAGGGGGAACCTCAGACCATGACTAAAACCCAACCAATTTTTTTACCTATCTGTCTCACACTGTCACGAGAGGACAGCAGAAATTCATATTCACTTTTGACACCGTCTCAAAAGTGCATTGAAGACCACACACAAACCAGCCAACCTTTGTTTTGTATATTTTTACTCATTTTGTGTCCCCCATGGAGAGTCAAATCGCCATATTGTTTTACACCAGCAGCCTGTTTCACATTTGCACTGCTGCACAACTCCTATCCTGGGAGCTTCACGCAGTCTTTCCCTCGGACACAGTTGGGAGGTTTAGTGCCCTGCTCAAGGGCACCTTGTGTTTCATAAAGTGCTCCTTCACCCAGCTGTGGTCTGGCCTGTCCACGTGCAAAGTGCAGAGGTGCACACAACCTTTAAATCATAAAGTGGGCAAAGGGAAATCTTTGGAGTTGAAAATAAAATGTCCTTTGAAGGACTTTAAATCTAAAGCCTGCCAGTGGGATTAGCACCAGGGCCACAGCCCAAGGAGACTGTGAGGTCCCAAACAGACACACTACCTTCAGACCAACTATTCTGTCAGTCAAAGGAACTAACTATCACAATAAGAGACTCACCTAAACATTGGATAAAATAAACTGTGACCTCCTTTCACCTTTATTAGTGTTTTGTGTCACTTGTGCCTTCACTGTATATTTGTAGTTTGTCTTTCTCTGTTACCTGCTGACGGACAACAGATGGAAGCTAGCCCTTCTACTATAATCGGGTATTTTTAACAGCTGTAATTGTTACAGCTGCTTCTTAACATGCACTGTCCCAAACAAATAAACAAATAAATAAGGAGCATGGCCGCTCTGACTGCACAGACAGAAAGCTAAAGGCTCGCCTCAGCTCCAGCTGTTTGCCTGTTGCTCGGTCGAATCGTCCACTGGCAACTACTGCCTCCTGTCTCTGCATATTTATGCTCCGGCCCCTGATTGCCAAGTTGCCACAGGTGTGTTCAATCGCTGCACTGAGGCTGAGAATTAGCAACAAACAGCACTAAGGCACATACAGTAGCAACCCCTTCAGCCACCCATGGGTGACGTCCCTGAGACACTGAGATAGTCAAGGTGGACAGAGGGGCTGAAACTTTTTTAAGTTGTTCATGTGTGTTTCGTGATTTATCGGCAATCTGGCAACTTTGGTATTTTCAGACATGCAGACTAATAAGTGTAAGTGAATGCCTTGTTCACAGCACTATTATATCCAGTATTGGTGTAGTTGACAGTCTGCATGGCTTTTTCAGGTTTTGATTAAGTCATGCAGGCGACATGGTTTGAGTTTGTAATTCAGCACTCGTATGCAGTGAATCTTCTCATCTGCTGTCAATATAAATGTGCGTATTTGGATTCTTAATAATAATGTTGTAGGGCCGTCAATTACCAGAGTTTTGCTGTCAGAATTAACCAAAAAGGAAGGGGCTCGGAAATGACCTTGAAATGAGAGAGAAATGCATTCATGCGTTGTCGAACACATCGGAAGAACACGCTTTCCAGTCATAAAATGCACATGAACACGTGCCCAAGTCAAAACAACAACTCGGAAACTCAGAAAAGAATTAGGTGCATTCGATGTCAGAATCTTTTATTAATTCAAATATTGTAAATAAATTTATCGCTCAAATGTCACTTTTACATTTCACTGATCTTCTTCATAGCATCCACGATGTTTACGCCGTTGTTACAACATTCTGACTTTCCGAACTGAAATCACTTAAACACACTGAATTCGGTAGAACGACTTCCCAACCCGGAAACTTGGACCACCCGAGCAGCACATGAATGCAGCAAAAGCCAGGTAAAAAGGGAGTGTTGGCAGGTATGTTGTTCAGTTAACCTTTCAGTAAAGATTCAGGGCCCCTCTCTTTTTTCTGAATTCTCTGAATCACGCAGCTCATCAGTCGATAAGCTGTTTTATTGATCAAGCAGTGCTGTAGCATCCAAGCAGACCTTGGTGATCGAGCCTTCAGTGCCTCAGCTCCGACCCTCTGGAACTCTCTCCCTGCCAAAATCTGCACTGCTGCATCTCTGGACATTTTCAAAAAGCTTCTCAAACAATTCCAGTTCACCAATGCATGAGCTAACATCACATCCCAAACAATGGACAAACAAGATCTCTGCTTACAGTGCTGAGCTGACTAATAGCCTGTGTGACTAACGTACTTATTAATGACAATTACCTCATGCAACCCTAATTCAATAATACCAAACTGTCCCTTTAAGCACATTTGACAAATGTGTACAAAAAAATGGAAAAAGTTGGAATTATTTCTGATCAGCACAGTATTTTGTAGGGAAAAAAAGAAACTGAACAGTAAAGTGTTGAGTCTCACCTGTCAGGGGATTCAGGGTCGAAGCAGGTCTTGAGGACGTCTGTGACCTCTGGGTCGCAGCAGTCTCCATCATCATAGTCATAGTGTATACTGTTGCACTCCATGTTACAAACTCCATCCTGTCTCTTCCAGTTGTAGCAGGGTCCCAGTCTAAGACAGTCCCCTCCATCATGGCCCGTCCTCGGATGGTCACACTCAGGATCACATTGCCGGTTCCCAATCTTTCCAATTCGACAATTGCTGAGGATAAACCGTTGTCGGAGGCTTGAGTTCTTCATGGTGTGGACACTCAGATCCAGGCTAATGTTGTAACGGCGAAAGGCCTCAGTTAGAATCCGGTGCTGAAGCTGGATCTGGGCTTGGGACACGGTTGGGTTTCCACCATCGTTATTGGAAAGGTTGACGATTCGGTAGCGTATTCGCTTCTGTGCACGGAGCTGCCAGTTGTTGTTGTAGCTGAAAATGATGTCAGTGTTGTCGCAGGGTGTCAGGCCGCAGGTTGGGGGTAGGAACGGGGAGACAAGTTCTGGTTCAGGCACTGGAGTGGTGATGATGGTCGGATGGAGGCCAACTTTGTACGGCGTCCACAGTTCTTCCACCTCAAAGGTAGAACAAAGTCCAAGAATAGCTAATTTCACTGAAGTGACTCGACAAGAAATGTTCTATAAACCACCTAATTTGATGACTGCTAAATATTTTATTTCTACAAACAACCAATTATTAGAAATAAAATATAGTCCCTTACATTGCTGAAGTCAGCCCACATAGCCAGGAGCGGTTCACTCTTGTCGATGTGAAGTGGTCGCTTCAGCAGGTCCTCATGAGAGCGAGCGTAGCCCCACAACACCACACCGCCGATGTGGCCCCTGAAGCTCTGTCCTTGATCTGATTGGTTACTGCCAAGAAAGAGGGTTCTGCACGTCTTCATGAAGGGACTGTAGAGATTTCCCGACTGGATGCTGCTTTCTCCTACCTGGTAAAGGTAAAGCAAGGGTGGAAAAACAACAAAGAAAAGATGTATGTGTCGGTTCTCAGTCATCTAGGTCATGGTAAATCAAAGCTTGATCCACTAATAAACTAGTGTGGCTCTGTTTGATGACATCATCAAAGTTTTCAACAATAGGTCCAATGTAAGGACACCAGTTTATCAGTCGAGAGTAAAATCTAAGTGACCAAGGTTTCACAGCTGCCATTGTTGTGCAATTAAATTTTTTTAAACCTCGTTTTAGGAATTAAACTCTGGGCCTTTAAAATCTCTTTTTGGCCCCCACTACCACATCGATCAGGTGTTCTGGCTTTCGTCAAAAGAAAAAAATTTAATCCATTTCAGCAATTCAAAATCACTATTCATTTGTGATGGATTAGGATTGTCAACTTTTTCAACAGTTGTTTCAAAATGATGCAATCTCGATTTTTTTCAAATGATGGATGTTTACCAAAACTCTGAAGGAAACTGAGCTTTCAGTTTTACCAAAAGCTGCTCAAAGAAAAAGAGAGAAAACACTGGCTAAATTAAGTTTAGCAAAATTTCAGAAGCCTCTGTTCTTTAAATGACAAGAATACTACAAAAAAAAGTAAGCTTTACAAATCCTGCAGATCTTTTGTCATATTCTTAACAAAGACCTGCAGTAAGTTAAAGAGAAGGAGCAGTGTCTAAATTGCACAAATATGTTGGTAATGTGTTGGTACCAATCGCTTGCCAACATATTTGTGCAGTCAAGCATGTGCGCCAGACATTGCCTGCATTTTTTGTCCATGATTTTTTTTTGACTGTGATACTTTACTAGTAGCATATCAAACACCAGATCTGTTAGCCAAAACTAAACTATTACTTTTCAAAGGATTGACAAATGAGAGATTGATTTAACCACTCACTCTCTCTCTGTTCTACAACCTTTCCGGTAACTGGGATGGACAAAAATGTCTCAAAAACAAAGGAGAAAGTATCATTCAAGCATAAAGGTCATTCTTAAATTGGAAGAAATCAGTCATAGTTTGGAAAAATAATCTCACTCAAGGACCGCTCATCAGTTTCTAATAAGCCTTTAGTCACATCACACAGTGTTCATCAGCTGGAGTTTGCCCAGTTGTCATGACGATGTCACTGTTGACAGGTGAGCTCAGTAGCTGTCAGCTAAAAGGTTGAGGCATTTGAGGTTGTTATTGACATTGGAAAGAGATGAAGATCAGGGTGAAAGACTCTGAAAATGGTGTAGGTGTTGGACTCTGACTCAGGTTTGCTTCGTCAAAGTCCTTTCGTTGTATTTCAGGTTATTAAAAGTGGAAAGGAAGACAATCAAACTCAACCAAACTGTGATCTGAAGCTCTACCGTGTACTGAAACCACACACCTTAGCTCCATCAACATACAGGGTCATGCTGCGGCCGCTGTACACGGCCATCAGGTGAGTCCAGGAGTTAGCTCGGTACCGCTGGTGACTGTAGACCGTGGTGGATTTTGCGGCTCGGTCAGTACGAACTGTAAAGTAGAACCTTGCGTCTTTGGTGCCGGCGGGTTCCACAGTGCGGATGCCTACTGACCAGCCCTTCTCACTCAGTGAATGGGAACAGTTGTCAAAGACACCTACGGCAAAGCGGAAAAGTTTAATATATTATGCTGAAGGAATACTGGTGGAGGAAATATTTATCTGCAGAGATGAAAATGGTAATTTCACAAAAGGCCATTGGATGATGTATAAACGGATCCAAACAAGTGATTGCAGTCCTCAGACAAATGATAACAGACGAGCAGAGAGGTACAGATCTACATCTATATCGAGTAAGGTAGACACAGAGAGAAAAGACAGAGTCGGGACAGAACAGAGAGGGGAAGGAGGACGGAGGTTTTTCTCTCAGCCAAGGCAAGGCCCTGATGTTTCCATCTGCTGTTGCAACAGACACACACAGATCCACATCTGCTCCCCAGATGTTTAACGCTGGGACATCGAAGGGTCAGGGAACCCCTTCACCCTCCTCAGCGCTATATCTGTGTGTGCCTGCAAGTGTGTGTACTTACACGCAAGTACACGCAAGTGTTAAAGTGGGCAATTGTAGCAAAAATATCCCAGAGGAGGTGAGCCAGATTCATGTTGAAGCATTTAAATCAGTTAAAGACAGCATGCCGCTGGAAGGCTAAAGCTCTGCCAAAAGAAAATGTACATGACACTGTGCCATGTGCCGAACACATTATTACAAACACATAAATATCAAGCGATGCAAATCCACAGAAAAATGTTGAAGTGGATCAACACCGCAATTAATCTCAAAACATAAAGTTTGAAAAAAAAGGCATCCTTTAAATTCAGTACAAATCTTGATCACGAAGTCATTTCCTGCTGGATCTGTTGTATCGTTTTACTGTCTGCTGTAGGTACATCATTTGATGGCACAGGTCGGGTTGGTGGGGCGTGTTTTTGAACAGTTTCCAGCGTTTTCATGCAATAGCAGATGGTCATGAACCAAAATTTGACAACATTTACAGTCGTGTGCAACAGGAAACATTAGGAGTTTATGGGAAATGTGGGCTTTATGTTGTGATACATTCTCACAACCACACACAGCGGTCAGACTTGTATACTGTGATTTGAAATTGATTCTATAAACTCCTGGTGTTTTAAAGCTCCCTTTTTTAAGGCAAAACACCTTCAAATAATAGAGCCCTCTAAAGTTGTTCTGGCAAATATTCAGCTATTTTGACATTTACCAGACAGGGGGAAACGTTTTACTTTAAGTTATACGTTATATTTCTGGTTGTGGAAGTTTGATTTTTTATTTTTTTTTTATTTTAACTCTACCAACTCCTCAGAAAGACATCTGACTCCTTCACCCAAGACAATAACTGCTGTGTTGACTAAATGATCAAGCGTCTGTTACATGTTGTGTGCGAGCTGTAACGCAGCTACCTGGTGGTGCTAGCACCGCTTACGTTAGCAACACTCTGGACGATTCACTGAATTCAGATTTGCATTTTGAAATCGACTGGAACAAATATTTACATCCAGTGTAAAGGAGGCTGATGAGAAAGAAAGGCTGATGTTAGGGCCAGGAAATCTGAACGATTGATCAGAATGAAGCTAAAATGCTCTGCAGACTTATTGTAAACTGTTTGGCGATAATTCTCAGTCACTTTGGAACTAAAGGGAAAACCCTCCAAAAGCACTTATAGACCTTTTATTTAATGTACTTGTTTACTTATTCAACACTTACTTGACACTTAGCTATTACTTAGCTATTTCCATAGAAACATGATGAGCTGCATTTTTACTAAAACGAGGCAGTTTTTTTTTCAACCCAAAGATAAAGACGAAAACCAATTTGGAATTTTTGAGGCCGATAGCGAAGTTAATGATGTGGAGACAAAAAAAATGTTATACCGATGTTTTGTCTTCAGCCTGTAGTAATAGATAAATATCGATTTAGATATACACATTTATCGTGTTGATCCCTCAAACGCAGTAATCAAACACTTGTGGAAAAGATATTACATGTAGAATGATGGTCACTCAGCTGGAAAGTAACTGAGCATGTTCGTGCATCACCACTTGACACTCTGGAGAGAGATAATGATTGTTGTCATGCATATAGCGCCCTCTGCTGGTGATAGCCAGAAAGAGTACAACAAGTGTGCAAGTGTGATACAATGAAACTGAAATTAAATGCTTCTTGATTGGTGACTAATTATGGTAATTTGGGAGCATATCGGGAATGAAATTAGCAGATACAGATAGTCACTTGATATGTTATTATCGGACGATATCAACAGCGGGCCGATTAATCGGTTGGGCTCCTTTTTTCAACATCTAGCGCTATTACATCACATTAAGCAAGCTTGGAGATCTATTTCACTTACTGTAAGTCTCAGTTCTCAGTTAACCTGATTTTAAGAGGTCATTTTAACGTTGTACTCTATCAATACATTTTTTGACACTCAGCATTCTTTGGACCCATAATTCTGCAACTTACACAACAACGCAACAATGAAGGTTGAAATGCACAAACAAATAGATTCATAAGATCATTGTTGACCATCAGAAGTCAAATCAAGGTCATGTCATGTCTGGCAGAAACAATAGGCGTTTGTTTCTCACTGTTTTTTGTCAGATTCCTTCAGGACACTACAAAGAGAAGGGCTCATGCCACAAATGCCGCCCTCACATAAGGAAGCAATGAGGGAAAAAAAAGTTGAGTAATGGAGTCGGATCTTTGATCAGAGTAAATGTGAGTGGACGTAACAGTTTGTGGTCTCCCTCACTATCTGGACAGCTGTGGTGCTGCACCAGAGCCCTTTTATCCTCTTCAATTTGTGTGATGTACGTGTTGTTCTGTCAAATGTGCAGCTCCTCAAACGTTACATTCTTGATGCGGCCTCCTCAGAACAACAGGGATGATCATTTTCTTCTGAACAGGCTCGTTAAATCAAGGGTTCATGGTATTAATGTGTCTGCTGTTGCTGGTCAAAATAACTGGAACAGTCAAGCTAACCATGGAAAGAGAGAGGCTCGGTAAAACACAGCAGGAATTTAAATGGTTGTATAATGACCCAGTTATTAGAAGTGTGTTTCCATTATGAGAATTAAAAAAAAATTGTGAAAGAATATTTCTTTCAAACGAGTGTCTAAATTATAATTTCATTCATTTAATGTAAACATTATTCATCAGCTAGCTCTTGGATTAGTTTATGGCTCTTGGCTATGTGTTACAGGGTCCCGGGTTCAGATGGCCTAGTGTGTAAGGTCATGACCTTTGTATGGACACTATAGTTCTCAAAGGAGGTGACCTTTGTTCGAGTCCAGCCTTTGACTCCTGTCCCTCATGTCATTCCCCGCTCTCTCCCTGACTTCCTACTCCTCCCACTCTCCTACCCGAAAATGGCAACTAGCTAAAAAATAGAAATGTCATACAAACAAGACAAAAATGGAGATGTTGCATTTACTGTTCCAGTAGTCCATCAACATGTGCGCTTATTTTCCATAAGTGCATCTGAGCGCAACCATTCTGAATAATCAATGACGGAAAGAGTGCGGCTCCATATTAAATGCTGTGTTGATAACTAAAGGTTGGCTATTCAAATTAATTGCTCAAGGCAGAGGTTTTAATGTTCAATGGGGGAATCGCTCTCTTTCTGCTATGAACTATTCAGACTGGCTCTGGTGGCTAGGCTAGCTTTGTTAGCTGAGGTAAGCTTTACAAGCTAACTGATGTCATCAGCAAGCACAAGTTTATGAAAGGATTTTATAGTCATTCCAGTGATCCCACTCAAACGTTGAGTACACTGACAAAAGAAACATTAATTCCTTTGATGAAATAAACATGATTCAATGTACATGTTATAAAGCAAGACCTGGGTATTCATTCATTATGCACCATGGTGGTGGGAGACTGGTGTGACAGTCGAGTGGTAGCCAACATGTCGCTGGCCCCCTGGTGGCATGACGTCAGCCACAGCAGATGACACTGAACTTAAAGCACATGTCGCTGTCTACTAGCAACTACAGACTCCTCCCACTGCTCCCCAAAGCACCTTTCACTCTTGCACACAGCCATGTAACACACAGCAATGTAACACCATGTAACCTACTAATCCCTAAAAGGGGATTGTTTTTAATGTAGTTATAAAACTGACATACATCTGATTGTAAATGGTTTTATCATCAGGCTTCAGCAGCACTCTCTGCCCTACATGTACAACTTCTGTGCTGGAGAATACTTAGATTTGATCATTTTGTATCCTTTAGTGACATATACCGGCAAACTGAATTAAATCAAACTTCTCTCCGGTGGACAGGGATAATAATGTTTCTAATTTACCTTCAACCAAAGTGACATTTTTCTTAATCAATGGCAAATCATGTATCAATATATCCATATCTTCAACTATTGGCTGATCGATCGCTCTGCATGGAAGCAACGGTTCTTGTGCTTGACTTCACCTCACAGGATGTCAGTGTCCTCATATGCAACTCGTGGTTGTCTTACTGAAAACTGATTTTGTGATGAAAGCTTTAAACTAGATAACATCCATCATACTCCCTCAAGACAAGACATCATTTTCTGTTTTGTCCCCAATATTAAGGTTGTAAAATTTTCCCAAACCACATGCTTCAACACTTTTCTATCAATTCCAAATTGGATCAAGCGGTCAGTGAGCAACATGTTGCCAATTGGTTTGTGCAATCTACACAGTGTGTTTGCCTGAAACTTTAGCGAATACAAATAAGAAGTACCCAAAGACTGGGTACCTTGGACTCTCATTTTTGTACCCATAGTACCACAACAGGTATCAATAGTGTTTGATTTTATGGTATCAAAGTTTACAAATCTGTTGTTGAGACTGTAACTCTAACACACTAGAAAAAAACGAAACAAGTTTAGGGCTAATTACAATCAGAAATACATCTAAAAAATGACAAAACCCTGGACAGGAATCCAGAGAGGTTATCGTTTAAATTAGACAAACTGTTTCGATTATCATTGTTCTGTCAATCAGCTATCGAGCGATTAATTGGCTAGTTAACGACTAACAGGCTATCATAATCACAATTTTTGATCACTGTGTCACATCACAAGAAGCAAACAAAATGAACCCCATGAACTCAGCTTGAGCTCTGTGGTGTCAACCACTCTCTCTTTTTTTGGTTGGAAGGATTATTTACGCATCATCACAACAGATTGCTGTTAGAGAACTGTTGTTGTTGTTGTTGTTGTTGTTGTTACTACTACACTAAAGCTGTCACAGATTATGTACAATGACTTACAGAGCAATTAAGTAGATTTTAAAGTAGAAGAAATGCAGCAGTATCAGAGTGAGCGGAGAGGTTGACAGACCAGAATCATCGTTATGATCAGTTTCCACTCACCTGCTATGACCGCGGGGTTGCTCTGTCCTCCCTCAGGCTTCACCCACAGCTCCAGGCTGAACTTGGCCCTCGGCAGCTCCACTCCTGCAGCGGGCTTCAGCTTCAGCTGCTCCCGGCGTCCGCTGAAGTACAGGGCGGTCATCCAAGAAGGGGGCACACGAGGCACGGGGCTCCCCCACGTTGAGGAGCTGCCAATGGGCAAGCTCGCCGGCGGATCATCGTCCTCCACCTCCCCGGAGTAGTCCTCCGTACCGTCCACCGGTGACCCCGTGGAGGACTGCAGGTCTCCATTTCCCTGTTGCAGCCTGTAGAGGACCTGGAGCCCCCGGGAATCTGTTGAGCTGTCCGGGAAAACTTTCTGCCAACTTGAATTTCCCTCCTCCTCATAAGGAAACGTCGATTCGAGGCTACGGATGAACCTTGAGTTGGAGCTGCGTGCGCTTTGCTCGCTGCCTGATGACGAGTCGATCTCTCCGGCGTCTTTACGCACAGAAACCCCTGGCTGTTTCGTGACATAATCTGGGTCTTTCCTGTCCTTTTCAGAGCTGTTATCAAATACCCGCTCGAGTACCTGATCGTATCCGTTTCCTGCTCCTGCCACCACATTTTCCCTGTTGCCCAAGCCTCCTTGCTCCTGTCCCGGATGAGCGACCCGGTGCGCCGCGGTGTCAAACCTGCATCCTCGTCCACATTCCGCAGGCGCGCTATTTACTGTGTTCAGCACTCTCCGGGTCGTGTGCGTCTTTGGACGGGCCGCTGGAGGGCGGTGTTGAGAAGGGGAGTGGGAACGGGGTTGCCGCCGGGACCTCCAGACTTTGGAGACGGTGCAGGGTTCACCTGTTTGCCTGGAGAGCTCCCGGTCTGCCCGCCGAGCCATGGCGCGTTTATACCGAGTGAGTGCATCGGAGCGAACCGAGCTGAGCAACCACGTGTTAGTGATGAGGACGAGGAAAACAGCCAGTAGTCTAATCGACAACATTTGGCAACGTGTGTTTAAAAAGGATAAATGGGAATTTTTTGTTAAGCTTTTAAAAAAAAAAGTGGATATAAGTTGTACAAAGAGGGTTTCCCACCAGACTTAATTTTTAACAATTAAAAGCGCACATTAACCAAGTGGCCCAATAAATCCAGATGTTTGGGCTGCCTGTTTTGGTGAACAGATCAAATTAATTTAAAACTTTCAGTGCATTCCAAGTGGGATCACAGTCAAAGTTACCTAAATTGACGAACGCCGAGTTTCTTGGTATATATTAGGTCGTGATTTTTAAAAATAAAATACGTTTTACGCTCAGAAAAAAAAATCTAATCTTAAACTAAATTAAAATCCACACCCCTGCATGTTTCGCAGACCTTCAGAGGCGACGCTTGCCTCCTACCTATTCATGCAGCGTGCACTGTCTGCAAAATATCTGCAGCCTCTGTAAGTAGATAACACGTCCAAGTTTCTGCGTTTTAGTAACACAGTAAATAAAAAAATATAGTAAACGTAATAAGGCTGATGGGAAAAAAGAAATGGCCAGAAAACTATTTTATAACTGCGCAAAATGTGGATTCAGTTTTCTTTGTTAGTGTTTTTAAATGAAAGCTTTTATTTGCATTAATGGATCAGGTACGACTAGTTCTTTTCACTCCATTCTGGCTTTGCACTCAGCCTCTACTTTGCTTTACCTGACCATTGTTGCATCATTTAGTGCGTCCTGTTGCAAAAAATATGACTGCAAGGTGAATCAGAGAAATAAAAGAAAAATACAAAGTCACTCCAGAGGCAGTGAAAAGTACAAATATCTGTCCTACTTGTTGAGCAGAAGCTTTCCTATAAATTCACAAAGTAGACAAAAACAGTAATTCCGTCTGCGCGGCAGCTCCTCTAGGTTTTGTTGTGCGTCTGTGCGCGCTGCAGAGAGTGACTTGCTGCTCCTCTGCACCGGTCCATGCAGAAGTAGTAATATCCTCCTCCATTCACTCCTCCATCTCTCTCTCTCTCGCTCTCTCTCTCTCTCTCTCTCTCTCTCTCTTTCGCTCGCTCTCTCTCTCCCCTTCTCTCTCTCTCCCCCCTCTCTCTCTCCTTCCCTCTCTCTCTCTCCCCCCTTCTCACTCTCCCTCCCTCTCTCTCTCTCTCTCTCTCATTCTTTCAAATCCAAAAGTTGTTTATATATATATATATATATATATATATATATATATATATATATATATATATATATATATCTGATATATATATCTGATATATATATCTGATATATACATCAGGGAGCCCCTGCCCGCCCTGACATCACTGGTAGGGGAAGTGTGGTGGAGGTGACGGAGGGAGAGGGGAGGAGGATGGGGGGGTGCGTCCTTCCCTTGCCTCACACTTGAGTTTTACATGGGAAATCCTCTTCTCTCCTTATTCGCCTGCCCAGTGCTGGCTGCGCCTTGCATCCCTCTGATGCAGAGCGGGAGGCCAGAACAGGGGCTTGTAAAGTTTATTTATGTATATATTATTCCATCTACTCGTCCATCTCCAGTGGTGGTGGAAGGAGAAATCAAACTCAAGTCAGAGCAGGACAAGCGCAGGCTACAAATGTTCTGTTTAACTTCCAGTCCTGCATGGAAAATTTCACTGACAGTGCAACATTGACTTTTCACTCCATTTGTTGTTACAAATTGCTGTGCAAATATCAGTTTGCATGCTCATATGGCATGCACTATTATAATATAATATGAATAAATAAAGTTAAATGGTTCCTTACTCATAATATTTCTGAGTAAGGAAACATTCGACTGTAATACTTTTAGCATTATGTCAGCTTCTCTTGCACTTTTACTAAACAACATTTTAGGTCATTGCCTTTTTTTATGTGCAGCATTAATGGGAGAACGGACAAATAGAAATGTACTGTAAGCTCTGTTACTGGATGATGCATTCACATGTGAGTAATAATTTTATGAGCAATGAATCATATTGATGATTGATATTATGTGTGAAATCTGCAAGTGAACTGTAAAACTGCAGGGAATAATGTGTCTTCCCACCACTATCCGAGGTTCTCTTCTGATCCTTATGATGGTGGATGAATGACAGTGGAGGTGGAGGGCTTCTTGCTCCTGCCACACAAACAGAAGTGTGTTTGATCTCTTCTTTGCTTCCTCTTCCTTCTTTCTTCCCCTCTCTTTAAAGTGAAGGAGGTGAGGTTTCTGTAACCCACCCCGTCCCTCTCCCCCACTTCCACTGCCCCACACACACACACACACACACACACACACACACACACAGACCCTTCTCTTGCTCTATACCTGTCTCACTCATGCTGTGGCTCTGCTCATTGGTATAACAAGGACGGGCACAACATCTGTGTCACACATGAATGGGGGAGTTTTGGGAGCTTTTTAATCATCCAAATATGCTACCTGCTTTGTGCCGAACTGTTTGACCAAGTCAGAGCTGAGAGAAACGGAGTGAAAGTAAGAATGCAAGTGAGTCAGTTGGATTTAGAATAGCACCTCTCACAGAACAAGGTCATAAAGTGCTTCATAAAAATAAAAAAAAAGCAATTGTACAATTTACATCAGGCATACAAAAGCCAGGGTGAAAAAAGTTTCTTCAGTTCCATTTTGAAGGCACAGAGGAAGCTGCTGAGCGTGTTCCAAAGTGTTGTAGCAACAAATTCAAAGTCATTTTTAGTTTTCATCCGATCCGAGGGACAACAAGTCGCCTCAGGAGACCTGAGGGATCAACTGAGGATGCATGGATCATCAGGTCATCATATACCCTGCTGCTGGATCTGCAGGGTAATATAAACAAAACAAGAATCCTTAAGTGAATTCTGAAAATGTTTGGGAGCCAATGTACTGTGAGGATAACAAAATTGGAGTTATGAGTTGTTGGCTGGACCCAGTCAGCAGTCTGGCATCGGTGTTATAGATCAATTGTATACGGTTGAAGGAGGATTTACTATGGCAGGTTAAAAATATTAGAAACAGGAGTGTGTCCGGGATTCAGTATGTTGATCAAAAATAAGTCCAAGAGTTTTTTAAATTTGCTTTCAAATAAGAACATGTTACTCTGCTGTTGTTACTGTTACTAATACTATCAACATTTCACTATTTTCAAACCTTAATTATCAGATCATAATTCAAACTCAAAAATTACAGTAGGCTAATTGTTAAAGGCAGGTTTGATCATTTTTTTTTATTTTGAAATAGCATTCCCTCAGTGCTCCATCTGCACCCACCCACTCCCCTGAGTGTGGGCTAGTGCACGCAAGGCACAGCGAGCGAGCAAGGAGGTGTGATTGGTTCATCAGATTGGCACCTCGTGGCAGACATTTGGTCGCGAGTTTTTACAAGATCACAGCTGCTACAGATGATGGATTTTCTTTGTTCCTTTTTCAGAGCACACGAGTTATGAATTTCTGTCGGGACCTAAAGACCATTTCAACCAAAATCTTAAAAAGTATATGTGGAGGAAAGGACCTCCCCTGCCTTTAATTTGAGCATGTTTTCGGACAAATGAATTACATTGAAGATCAGTTTACTCATCTTTTGTCAAACTTTCAACCTCACATTTCCCCAGATTCTCCATGTGCTAATAAAGACTGCCATCAGTGCTTACAGGCTCCCAAGAAACCAAATAAGAGGACCTTGAGATACGTTCTCCTTGTCAAACTAACTTTTCCATCATCTGAATATCATCCTGTTTTATGTTTTCTATAAATCTCACAATCAGCTACAGCCTTTATGGTCACCTGTGGCCACATATAATGTTTTTAATATAACAGGGGAGAAATGAAATACAGTTTTTCCTTTCATTCCTGCTTCGCCAGCAAATGAGGGGACTCCACAGAGCACCATGTCGGGGAGTCTACCTCACACAGAGTGTCTGCACCAACCCCAGTTTTATCTTCTGCTTAAATAGAAAAGCCCCTCAAGTGTCGCTTTAGTATGCCCACACCTTTTTGTCATCAATCATCAATCTTTATGTTTATGCTGCTTTAATCATACATAGATGAATACTTAGCTCTTTACAGATAGATTGCAAATGGAAGAAAAAAGTTTGATCTGGAACCACGGTCTTAACGGAAAAGACAGGTGTGCTTATGCAGATGTTTCCAGACATTGCAAACTAAATCCATACTGATTTTGAAAATCACAGAAAGACTTTGTCAGACTTTTTGTGTTCTGCCACTTTGGGATTTGAAAGCTTGATTCTTTTGCAGGTTTCATTTGTGCATTTACATATTTCTGTTCATGACATTCAGACCCTTTTATTCATGTATTATGATGCCAGCGCTCAGGCTTATTTGAAGTTATAGACATACTGTAAGGCAGCGTTTGCAGCTCCACACCTTCAGAAAGCTGCTTTCTTCTCCCCCGGACCTTTCTATTTTTTTGTCATGCTCAATTTGCAAACAGCGCCCTGGCTTGGGGCTGAAGATGGAGATGGAGGAGGAGGCCGCTGGCAGTTATGGCAGGGGCCCCCGAAGGGGCAAAAACGGTTCCTAAAGAGTGGGAGGCAGGAATTCCACAATCCCAGCTCGCCTGACTGAGGGATCTGCCTGCTAAACATTCAGCTTTTTCTGCTGGCCAAGTGTCCTTTGAAATCCAGCTGCAACTGTGTTGAAGAAAAAAAAATCGAAACAAGAGAAATAGGAGGGGTGGGTTATAGAAAAAGCAACAAAAAAGGGAGGGAAAGGCAGGATGAAGGAGAAGAGAAGGAGAGGAAGAGAGCGACAGAGGGGTGTGTGTGTGTGTGTGTGTGTGTGTGTGTGTGAGGGTGTCTGAATGGGCGTGCTCCACCGGGGCCTCACCCCCCGCTGTAAGGGACCTCCACAGATTATCCTTCATCTGAGCTTGTCGGTCCTGACCCCAACAACCCCAAGGCCCGCTTTCTGTCTTCCCCTTTCCCTCTCTTTCTCTTCACACACACACACACACACACACACACACACACACACACACACACACGCACACTCATTTCCGTACTCACTCCCTCATTTCTCCACACACCCTCATTATTTTGTCCTTGTCACTCACTCTGTCTCTCTTACTTCTCACTAACCTCAAACTGCACAAACACCGCTCACCCTCCACATACACACACACACACAGACAGACACACACACACACACACACACAGACACACACAACCTGGTACCTCATGCAAAAAAGGGGGACCCAATAGGAGAAAATCTCGGCTGATGTGCCGGACAAATGAGGAGGGGAAGAAAGAATAAAAGGGGAGAAAGAAAGGAGGCGATCTTTTCAGCACCACTGGTATGAAATAGAAGGAGGGGAGGGAGCAGGCTGGAGGGGGACAGATGCAACCTGGTGTGTATACAGTACTGGAGGTGTTTGGTTTGGAGTCAGAGTCAGTTGTTGCATGTGCAGAGTATTTCAAGTGTTCACATTATGACCTTAGAGTCATATGTGTGTCTGAAGTTGCACACTCCTCTGTATATTTTATATTTATTCCTGTCTGCTCTGTATTTTCTATCCTGATCAGACGAGATGATTTAAAAAGCTCTGATTTTGATTGTGTGATATAATAACACAAGCATATCTGACCTATGTGGAGTGGAGAGAGGTTGATTTTACTGCACAAGGTGGAATTGACTCTGGGATGTATCCAGTAATTTTCCTCTTTGCTGAAAAGCTTATTAAACATCCTAACTGAGCTCCGTAATGATACATATAAACTTCTTCCGCAAACAAAAACATGGGAAAATCCATGTAAGCGCGTGCCTCCACGGAGGACCCCTTGTTTGCCCACGTGGAGGTAAAAATGGAAAAGCAAGTAGCAGGCTGGATAAACTGTGAGCGTGAATATGTTAGTGCTCCTCAGGTTTTATTTGCAGAGCTGCAGGTGGATGCTTGAATGACACGACACTGTTTTTCTTGGCTCCACCGCCGGCTCGCACTTTGTGGATGTGACCCAGCCGCTTGTTTTTTGTTTTTTGTTTTTTTTTCAGGTAAAAGCAATATCAGCTGGAAAAAAGGACATAGATGAGGAGACACTCTGTATTCAGGCGACTGAAAACATATTATTCCCTGAATATTCCTTAAAGTAACCTGTGTGTGTGTGTGTGTGTGTGTGTGTGTGCGTGTGTGTGTGAAGCACTCAATATGATAAAGAGTTCATCAGATTTTCTGAATGATATTTATCATGATGCTTTTACAACCTGTTGATCTTATACATCACAAGACTTCACTGTGGCGTTATTGCATCGTATTAATTCCACTCATCCACTCTGTAGCTTCTTAATCTGTGTATGAGGCTCGTCTCACAAAGGGAGCGGGAGGTGGATGACCCTGACTGATGAAACCTTTTGCTTGTTTTCGTCTGATGGTCCTAAAATAGCTCAAACTGTTGATGGAAACGTTAACGTGACACGCTACTGCAGCAAAGCCAGTACTAATGTTGTTAACTGACCAGTAGCTGTTTTATTCTACTCCTTTATCTATTTTACATAGTGTAAGTTTGTTTTGCTGTTTCTGTTTTTAACTGTTTATCGCTTTTTATTGTTGTAAAGCACTTTGTGATCTTTATCTGTGAAAGGTGCTCTATAAATAAACGCTACTTACTTACTTAACTGACGTTTATGAAGACTGTAAAATGTGGGAACCGGAGGATAGCTGGTCAAAGTCACAGCATGGATCAAATCTGGACATTTATGGAAATTAGTCTGGTATAGCTGAGGGGTTCACTTCCTGAGCACTGCCAAAGCGCTCTTGAGCAAAGCATTGAACCCCCACCACTTTCCATGCATGGCCCCCTCACTCTGACGTCTATTTGTATGTCTGTATTTCTGTCATCTTATTTCTCTTTTCTCTCCTTATGTCCTTTTATCTTCCCTCTAACTTTTAGCCCATCTTAATTGTTTTATACATATTATTATTTGATTTGCTGCTCGTATATTTCTTTATTAAGTCCAGTTTCTTTTTACTGCTTCAGTTGTTTTTATTGTTATGTTGATGTTTAGCTTCTACCCCTCTTATTGTTTTCTGATTTCTATTTTTACAGCTTCTCGTCTTTGTTTTTTGCTTCCATCTCTTTGAATTCAGAATCAGTAATACTTTTTTTAATCTTGTTGGTTACGATTTCTAAAAACACAAAGCAGAAGAAATATAATTATATAAATCAAATATTAATCAAATATAACAGGAATGTAAGTAAGATATCAAGCAATAAGTACGGTACATCTTAATATCACTTTGTGCTGTAGAAAGTGCTTCTTTGTTATTGTAAGTTATTATATTGCCTGAATTTGTGGGGTTTTTGTTGTAGTTGAGCTGTTGTTTTATTTTACTGTACAGCACTTTGGTCAGCTGTGGTTGTTGTGCTTAACAAATACAGTTGGTTTAGATTGGATAGTTGGTTGGGTGCCTCGTCTGTGGGTTGCAGTTCATCTGTGACCCGGTTGGTAGAGTGGGTCGTCTCTCAATCAGATGTTTGGGGGTTTGATCCTGCAGCCACATGCTGCTTCATCAGCCGCATTTAAACGCGTATGAATAGGAGAAGTTAAGACTGATAGACGCTTTACAAAGCAACCTTTGCCATGAGTGTGTGAATGGGTAAGTGTGACCTGCAAGAGTTGTCAGAAGACAAGAAAAGTGCTAAACAAGCTCAAGACCATTTTGTTTATTTGTTATCCTGGCACTGTTGTTGTTCTGGACGAGTCAAAATAAAACATTTATATTTTTCTTTAATTATTATTGTTGTTGTTATTTTTAGATCTTAATTTGTGGCATTTCGATCAGCGCAGTACAACTCCTTCTCGCTAGGGGGCGATGTTTGAAGCCGGAAGCACGCTGGGTGTCTGTGTAGTCGAGGAAACTCGAGGGGGTTCCTCTCTCAGTGGCTAACAGTAGCTAGCCGGCTAATCTCCCGGATAACACAGGTGTGGTTGTGTTGAGTTTGCTTCTTCTTTCAGTGTTCGTGTCTGTGTGTGCTGAGTGTCCGACACGCCGTCAGTGACACGACGCAGCAGAGGACACGCTTCAACACGCCGCTGCATGTTCGTCCACTGTCGCTTCCTCCCGGGATGATAGCAGATAAGCGAGCCAGCTAGCTAAGAAAACCCTCCCAAAGTAGCCAAGTAGCAGCACTTGCACGGATGCTTTGAGCAGCAGCGCAGAGAGGGGTGTTTCGGGGAGTTCGTAGCCGGCTTCGCATCATGTCAGGCGGCCGGCCGCAGCAGCAGAGCGCCGGCGGGGCGAGCTCGGTGCCCGGCACGAGCAGCAGCAACAGCCCGGGCGGAGGAGGCACCGGCGGAGGGAGCAGCGCCGTCCCGACTCACGGAAACAACGCTGGAAATGTTGTGCCCTCGAGGAGCCTGGCAGCAGCTGGAGAGGGTGGCTTGTCGGTGCCGAGTTTGGCCGCCGTGCCCTCGTCCCGGAGCGTGTTAGCGTCTCTAAGCAGACCGTCAGCCTCCTCAGGGAGCCGGAAGAAATCTCTCCACCAAGCTCCGCTTTACAACGGCCTGCTCAACTCCTACGAGGATAAAAGCAACGACTTCGTCTGGTTAGTTTCCTCTGCTGTACCTTTAAAAAGACACAAAACTTAAAGCCCGGTGCTGATAAAAAGTGTCACACTTGTAAATGTTGACCTGCATGTAACACGTCTCGCTGTTTACATTTCAGTCCCATCTGCTTTGAGATGATCGAGGAGGCACACATGACGAAGTGTGGCCACAGCTTCTGGTAAGTGTTTCTAATGCTCAGAGAAGTTTAACAAACACACAGCATTCATGCAGACTCTTTAAGGGACACTCACAGTTCTCTTCCAGCCATTTAAACACAATCTAAGAGTTTTTGCATCATTGATTTAAAGGGACAGAGTGTCTGTAATTGTAGGATATATCAGTGTGCATGCTACCGATGTGAAACAGGAACGTTTCTTCAGCACCTTGAATCATTTGTTGTTTCCACCTCCTGCAGTTTCAAGTGTATCCGTCAGAGTCTGGAGGACAGCAACAGATGTCCAAAGTGTAACTATATTGTCGATAACGTGGATCAGCTTTACCCCAACTTTCTCGGTAGGTATTCTGAGAGTCAGCTGTTTGACGCCCCCTAATATTTATCATCGTTCCTACTATAGATACTGTTGTTGTTGTTTTTTTTGGGGGGGGGGGGTTTCCACACAGCAGTTCTGCTTCTGCAGTGTTTTCTGAGATCGTACATGTTGGACTCGGATATAATCCTTTTACTTCTCATGTCTGATGTTTGCAGAAGTCAGGTTTCTCTTATGGAGCACCTTTTACAGGTAGACGTCCCAAAGTACCTCACATAGCGTTAAAACTAAAGAGGTAGTAACACACAGTGTCATGTAAGCAGACTGAAACAAACCCTTCATCTGCTTTTTACAAATGTCCACACTTTGTCAGGTTTAGTGGGAGACGGGTCCAGAGTGGAGGAGCTGCAGCTGAGCGATATGAAGCCTATTTTTCCAATGAATGGCGATACTTGATATAACTGGATATATCGCTCTGCAGCCTCTAATGCGACGTCTCCTTTAGTTTTGAGTCTTGGAGCAGACCGGGACCAGAAGAGTCCTGCTGGTGTTTTATTGGCCTTCAACAGTTCTTTAACACAAGAAGGTGCTTGACCCGTGAACACTGGATGGCGATTACACAAGGTTTATTCTGGAAATCTAGACTTTTGCAAAAGTCAAGTGGTGAATTCGGCTCTCGACGCCACAGGCCGAAGATATGCCTGCCGAACCAAACGGTCCACGTGCTGGTCCAGGGTCAGAGATGTGAAGGGTACACTGAGCAGGTTTAACGTAACACGGGACTTCTGTCTGACTCTGTACCAAGACTTTACAGGAAGCTCTGTTTAGTTCTCTAAATGCTTGAAAAGAAATTCTTCTCGCCTGTCAAGTCTTTTTATATAGGACAGTTAATAGAAGAGAGAGAGAGAGGGGTTTGAACCAGGCCGCCTGCTTGGAGAGCGGTCGCTCCGGTACATGATGGGATGTGACCGAGCTGCTGGGCCTTCTACGCTCTGATTTCTTCACTTTTCAACTCACTCTCTCTCTCTCTCACTCTCTCTCTCTCACTCATATACTAATGTTGTAACCTTTCCTGTTGCAGTAAACGAGCTGATCCTGAAACAGAAGCAGAGGTCAGAGGAGAAAAGACTCAAACTCGACCATCCTGTGAGTAAGACGCACATCTCGTGAAGTTCCCCCCCTCTGCTCTTTGTTGAAGCTCCATGAGTGAACGAACAAAAGGTGACTGATCAGTGTGTCCCCCCCCCACTCACAGAACGGCTCCAGGTGGCAGGTGTTTCAGGACGTGTTGAGTCCTGACCAGGAGAACTTGGACCTGGCCAATGTCAACCTGATGCTGGAGCTGCTGGTGCAGAAGAAGAAGCAGCTGGAGGCGGTGAGTGGATCTCTTCTCTTTAACACCTGAACACATCGTGCTGCACAGTGACGCTGACTCATGGCGAAGAAAGTCCGTCCTTTACAAAAGGCGATACGGCTTAACCGTCAGAAGACTGATCACCACGACTTGAAGGAGCCAACGCGCCACTGTGACAGGTCAAAGTTCATGCAAAACATCCAGAGCTTTAAAAACCTCCTGCACCTCTGAATTCACTTCTTTATGAGCTTTAAAAAAACATGAGCAGTGACCAAAAGTGTGTTAAAATGTTAGTGAACAAATGTTCAAAGGGATCTAGTGAGGACGCAGCCGCTCACAGCCCGGCCTCCTGCTCACTGTCACCGTTCATTCAAGAGGTGAAGAACAGAGAGGCGGCGTTCAGTTATCCTAACATTTATCTGACTTGTAAACACGTCCGTCTCTTTATGGCCTAAACCAGTGAAACATGCGAACACCTGACTGGAATACTCCCACCTATTATCATTGACTCAGTCACTCTTAGTTGATCTGCTCCACTACGCTGTAACGACAACGTTCATCATGAACTCATCCAATCAGTCGTGGCGTGCAGGCGGTCTGTGATCACAGCAGCAGGAGGAGGCTAAGCTAACGTGTCTTCAGGTCGCTCTCTCTCCCTGAGCGTTTGTTCAGTCATCGGCTGCTTTGGACTTCAGCTTCACAGCGTTCTTCTCAATGTTTCATCTGATTGGACTTTAATTTGGTGATCTTTTCTTCCTCATCATCAGGCGTGCGTGTGTGTGTGCGTGTGTGTGTGTCCACATGTGTTTTGGTTGTGTAGTGCAGATCGCTGGTTCCCATCCTTTGTTATTGGCAGACAAACACCCAGAGTCCTGCTGGATGAACTCCAGTAACCTTTAGTTTATTGACACATGGAGCAAATGTTTGATCTGAATCAATTCTTCGCTTTAAAAAGTGATGGAACAGCGGATGTCTCAACGCTACTTTTTGAACTCTATCGCTCCGGTTTGTCCTTTTACGTTCAAGGTTTGAAAGTCAACATTTATTTCCTTCGAGACTAAACGTGACCGTCAGCGTTTATCCGAATGATCGACCCTTTCTATCGTGACGTATTTCACCACCGTGCTGAGGAACGGCGGCCTGTGTGGAGCACGCTGCAGTTCAGTTAGAAAAGAAACCAAACGCTACTTCCTGATCTCTGACGCAGAGCTTCAGCAAAAGACGTGAGGCGTCAAAGCAGTCGCCAACATGACGTGAACACGGCGTGACGGACTCGAGCCTGCGTCAGTCAGAGATCATCATCCTGCTCCGTCACTTCCTGTCCGCCCCAGTTGACCTTTTTTCTGCCTGTTCCACATGTTCCGTCGGCGTCTGCACTCGCCAGCTCCTTTGGGCGGGAGGACTGTCTCTGATTGGCTGTTCAACGTGAAACAGAAGAGCCAGAGCACGAGCAGAAAATCCGAAGCTTCTACTTATAAATGAGCGAGGACTTTTTATCAAACCTTATTCTGGATTAGAAGGGCCTTTATTCCCAGGGGTGAGCATCTCGTATCATAGCAACAGTTTATCAGCATTCTTCCCTCCAGCTACTTCAGACTTCTCTCTTTCGTCTCTGTCCGGTGTCTTTTAGATGAGTAGTTTAAAGATTTCATGTCTCTGACTTTAGCTTCATTTTGCAAACGGTTGTGAGACTAAACTCCAAACCTGCTCCACAATAAGTTTTTATTAACACTAACCGTGAACAACTTTGAAAGTTCAGGTAGAGCACAAGCCAAGATGATCAACCACAACATCTTTTATCAGCTCAGCTCAAAGATCAGGAGAGCTCTCGCCTCGAGGAGAACCGGACCACAAACTCTCTCTCTCACTAAACGTCTGTGTGGAGGCGAGGAAGGAGGCTGCGTCGTCACTGCCGCCCTCAGCGACCCTCCAATAACACGCCGGCTTCTGTCCAATCAGTGAGCAGCGGGTACCTGCAGCACAGACGGAGACGGGCGGCAGATTGAATGAGAACAAACACAAAGATGACTCAGTGAGTCGACCTCCTCCGGTCTGAAAGGGAGGAGGAGGAGGGGCTTCTTCTTGTCTTCATCAGCGTGTTCATTGACCTGCTGACCACTCATGCTGGACCTGTCCTGTGTTCTTTTGGTTCGGTTTATGAAGAATGTGAAGAACCTCTGCTGTGGATACCTTCTCCGTTTTTCTTTTTTCCCCCTTTTTACCACACGGAGAAAAGTCCAAATAAGAGCAGCGGTCCAAAACTCTGACTTGACTTCCTGCTCTGGGTGTAGTTAGTTATGCCAGACATTTCAAGTATGAACGTCCTCAAGCCACAGTTGTCAGAAATCATCTCCCGACACCCGTAAACTCTTTGGTTTGGGATCCTTTCCTGAATAACATTCTCCACTTCCTCTAATATTCGTTTTGATAATTGTTTTCTTCATGTCTGCGTCTGAGTTGAAATGGAAGTACCAGACGTGCACAGAGTCCTCCGTTCAATCCAAAGTACTCAAACTAGAACTCCAGGTCATGTTAAAGCACGGGAAGTGTCGTTTTACTTGAAGGCACTCCAGCAGAAATCAATCGTCTGTTGTGATTCTGTTTGGCTGATTGATATGATGGTTCTCATCACTCTGTTCACTGTGTGTCAGACGGGGAGCGTCTCCGCAGCGTTCCTCCTCAAATGATCTCGAGCTCCGTGCTGCTGCTACAATAGAAAGCGGGATAAACGGAGGGCTTTCTGCAGCTCTGCTGTCCAGTGAGGTGCTGTGATTGATTTGTGCGTCTCTTCCAGGAATCTCAGGCAGCTCAGAGACAGATCCTCATGGAGTTCCTGAAAGAAGCCAGAAGAAACAAGCGAGAGGTACGCGTGTTCTCCTTTCACTCAGTCATGTCTTTAAATGGCCATGAATTTGATTTGAGCTCAGTGGCTCCCTCATACAAGATTGAAATGTGCATGAATTTGATTTTCAATTCCTCCCCCACATTAAGTGTTTTCTTTAAACTAAAAATATATTTCCTCTGTTTGAATCCTTTTTATCTAATATATTTCAGTAAAGCACGATCGGACTATTTCTTCATTAAAATAACAATATTAATAATAATATTGATAATAATATTTTCTCTTCCTCTCAAATGTCTGATACTCTTCTTTAAACATTTCTGGACCAATTAAAAAGCTTTGTCGAGGCTCACGATCCAATCAACTTCATCTCGACATTAAGTCCCGCCTTCTATCATCTGGTTCTATCCGGCTGTAGCAGGAAATGCATCACAGCAGTCAGACACTGTCACGTGCTTAGAAATAAAACATGTTTTATACTCTGTGAAATATGATGAAATGGAACTTAGTGAATGTAGACGAATGAATCCAGAGACGGTCATGTGACCTGATGATTACTAACCTGTGCTCTTTGCTCCGTCAACAGCAACTGGAGCAGCTACAGAAAGAGCTCAGCTTCCTTGAAGATGACATCAAGCGTGTCGAGGTAAAAGCTCAACGGCGCTGGCGGCGGGCTCTACAGGTGAAAGTGGGCGGAGCCCCGCCTCTGGAGATTAACATGTTTTTATGTCCTCCTCCAGGAGATGAGCGGCCTGTACTCTCCCATGATGGAGGCCGAGTGCACCGTCCCGAACGTGGAGGCTCCCTCTCCTGCTCCCAGGTACGGCTCCAACCAATCACGTGCGCCCTAAAGCAGCACGAGCAGCAGCTCAAAGAGAAAAGAAAAAAAAAACAGTTACACTGCTTGGGTCTTTTTTTTTATGTATGTAGGTACATGAGAAAAATGACAAATGAATGTTGAATCTTGTACGAAGGAGCCACTGAGCTCATCAGAACGCACACGCAGCGTCTCCTCTCACGTCTCTTCTTGTGTGTCGTCGAACAGCTGCAGCAGCATTATTGACCCTCCAGACTACAGCCAGCCTCCTGGATTTGGTGGAGCGACCCAGGTAACTGAGCGACTCCTTTAAAATCTGTCTCTGAGGTCACATGTGGTGTTTCTCACTGGGCCTGTAAGCTGTTGAAGCATTTATTCGCTGTCTACTCAAAGGTTTTATCATCTGTAAGGGAGTCATTGATTTGGCTTGAGCGGACTATAAGAGGAAGATCCAGGCAGTTTTAAAGAAAAAGAAAGCATCTTCAAACAGATGTTACCACAAGTGTTTGACAGATACTGAGGTGCCCGTGATGGCTCTTTAACCAGCAGCCCGTCAACTTTACGCCTATATTTTATTTCAACGCTAACAGCAGAAAACGAAGAAAAAAAAGACCAGACTCCTGCACATTCTTGGTCGAGCTTTAAAAGAGTTGTAAGTGAATAAATGTCAGTGTGAGTTAAGTGCTGAGGCGACTCGCGCTCTTAAATACCTGGAACTGTTTTTTTTTTTTTTTTTTTTCCAGGGCAAGAGGCAGACGTGGTACAACAGCACGCTGGCGTCCAGGAGGAAGAGGCTGACGGCTCATTTCGAAGATCTGGAGCAGTGCTACTTCTCCAATAAGATGTCACGCATCACAGGTACGCAACCCCGCAAGTCCCACTGGGTCCGAGTCCGCACGCCACCCGAGCAACTGAAGCTGGATGTCCTGAGGCTTCAGCTCTAAGCTATAAGAAAAGATAATCCTTTATTCATCTCGCAAGCGGACACATGCAGCAAAGCAGGATAGCAGAAGGAAATCAGACCAAAAATGCTAAAATTACAATCGATAAAAATAGAAGTGTAGAAAAAGTATGCATGAAAAAAATAATGAAAGAGCGAGTAAAATATGCATGAAAAAAGGAGCAGTTGAAGATGTAAGTGTGTGATAGATGAAAGCCTGCAGGAGCTCTCAGCACGTTCTTCGTCGTCAGGAGTTGATTTTAATGTGACAAGAATAACATGCTGTTTCAGTGTGGCGTGCGGCTCCCTCTGCTCCGGCGCTGGTTGAACTGTGGCGTTGCCGCCCTTGCTCCATCTCATCCGCAGTAATGTGTCTGTGTGTCTGTTGTGTTCAGATGAAGGCAGGAATCTGAACCAGCTGGATGATTTCATGGAGTGCCTGTCCAAGTTCACTCGGTACAACTCAGTGCGGCCGCTCGCCACCCTCTCCTACGCCAGCGACCTCTACAACGGCTCCAGTATTGTTTCCAGGTGAGCGGAGGGGACTGAACTTTGTATGAGCTCATTCATCTTTTCACTGAAGGGAGGGTTTGTTCGTGTCGTGCGCTCAGATGTCGTCACGTCTTTGTACGTTCATTTTGATTCAGCGACACACACACACACACACACACACACACACACACACACACACACACACACAGCTCTACACTGTAACCAGAGGCGCTGTTTATCAACATGCAGGGCATGATTCAACCACATTAAGGCGACCCTCAGGGCTCACAAACTTTGAACCAAAATGGGCAAATTTTGCAGTGACAGTAGAAACCCCCGCGGGGGGAGGGGCCTCTGACAGGACTCGCTGTCAATGCCATGCTACACGTCGCATGTATTAATGCTGTAAAAACCAGAGTCTGTCAGTAAAGAACAATGAAGAGGAATTGTCCGTCTGCAGGAGAGCGAAAAGAAAGAGGACGGTTTGAACGCCCCAACTTAACTTTAGACCTCAACAGACTCTAGAATGGTGAGGGGAGGGGGGGTGGGTCACTTCATCCCTCTGTGACACTCAGATTAAAGGCGTTGTGTCCCAGGGGCGTCTTTAGGATCTCTGTCCTGTGTCGCAGAAACATGAACACGTTGATTGGAATCCTTCTTGTCTCCCGTGGTTCAGTATCGAGTTTGACCGTGACTGCGACTACTTCGCCATCGCCGGCGTGACCAAGAAGATCAAAGTGTTTGAGTACGGCACAGTGATCCAGGACGCCGTGGACATCCACTACCCCGTCAATGAGATGACCTGCAACTCTAAAATCAGGTCAGCACGATCTCTCTCTCGACAGACCCGAGTTGTTTGGTTGAGCGTCAGGCGGCGGTCATAATCACGTCCCACCTGGTTTGTTTTGTTTGCAGCTGTATCAGCTGGAGCAGCTATCACAAGAACCTCCTGGCCAGCAGCGACTACGAGGGCACCGTGATCCTGTGGGACGGCTTCACCGGACAGAGGTCCAAAGTCTACCAGGTAGGAGGTTTAAAAGTGGGGGGGGGGGCTCTTGATTGAAACCAGTTCAAACCTTTCCACTGATCTCTCTGCAGGAACATGAAAAAAGATGTTGGAGTGTCGACTTCAATCTGATGGACCCGAAGCTGTTGGCCTCGGGCTCCGACGACGCTAAAGGTAACGGCCCTCTACCTTCTCTCTCTCTCTCTCTCTCTCGCCCGGCACACGTCCCTGAGCTCACCACCAACTGTCCCCGTCTCTGCTTCTGTCCCTCAGTCAAGTTGTGGTCCACCAATCTGGACAACTCCGTGGCCAGCATCGAGGCGAAGGCCAACGTCTGCTGCGTTAAGTTCAGCCCCACCTCCAGGTATCATCTGGCGTTTGGCTGCGCAGGTGAGACCAAAGCAGGACGAAATGATGGATGCAACTTTGTCATCGTTCGGTCACTTTGACTTGTTCCAAAGTTGTAAAGGCAGATTCACAGGTCACAGCACAACGGTCTTCTGACAGATTACAGTCGTCTCACTCCGCCACAGTTTTCCTGGTATTCAGTGTTTCCTTTGTGGTCCAGACAAACATCATTTATTCCTCTCTCAAAGGAGAAATAATACCAGAAACAATCCTTCAAGGGGATGAAGCAGAGAAACACAGAGACTCTCTGTTATCCAGCAGGGGATTGTTCTGGCTTCTTTACCTCATTCCCCGAGTCTCCGAGGTCCAAGTCCGCTCAGCCTGGAAGAGGAAGCCTTCCATGACCTTGGACGTGTCGGTTTGAAGTGAAGCGAGGACGTCAGACTTAAAGCCAGCAGAGACGGCGTACCGATCTGTCACTCCGCGAACGGACGGAGAACACAGCTCATAAGAAAGACACACTTTGAAACATGTCAACACAGCTCTTGCACCATCATTCACTGTGCTCCCCTCCTCCCCCTCTGTTTTTCAGCTCCCATCTGAATGCTTACTTTTTTTTTGTTTGTGCTTTCAGACCACTGTGTCCACTACTACGACCTACGCAACACTAAGCAGCCAATCATGGTGTTCAAAGGCCACAGGAAGGCGGTGTCCTACGCCAAGTTTGTCAACGGAGAGGAAATCGTGTCAGCGTAAGTCAGTGTGGTTTGCAGTTTACACAGGCGTTATGACCAGCAGCTTCTTACTTCCTCCTCTGTCCGTCTCTTCTCCACAAACACGTCTCCTTTGTACTTCCTGCTGTCTGTTACACCGTGAACAGACAGAACACGGTGACTTCTCTGTGGCTCGTCTGTCTTAGTCTCCTGTACTGATTACACTCACAGAGCCTCCATACTTAACACCCTCCTCTGTTCTCCTGCTCTTTCACCGGCAGCTCGACAGACAGCCAGCTGAAGCTGTGGAACGTCAACAAGCCTCACTGCCTGCGCTCCTTCAAGGGTCACATCAATGAGAAGAACTTTGTGGGCCTGGCCTCCAATGGAGACTACGTCGCCTGTGGTCAGTATTGATCTTAACAAACACAGGGCTTAACTCATGTGGCGTGAAATGATTAAATCATTAACCAAATAAACAGAAAAAGAACCCGTGATTTCTGTCTATACATCTTGCCAGTACTCATTGAAGACATGAAAGATGTCCTGCTCTCCTGTGGGCCTGAGTGGCAGCAGCTCGTCAGCCTTTGTATGGATAACTGTGCTGTGACGAGAAGACGAGAGACACAAGCAGGGAACAAGAACCCTCACCTGCTCCACATGGTGTCAAATCCTGCCACATTGAAGAATTACCCTCTGATTTGTACCATGATCTCTAGAAATCACCCAAACAGAAATGTTCCATGAATTTCAGAGTCGTTTTTGCTAATTGCCCTTGAAGCAAACATTTTCAGACTCAGGTTTTTTTTTTCACTTTAAGCCCAACCGTTTGGACATACCAACCATGCAGGTGATTTTATAAAATCTCTTCAGGACTTTTCAAATAAATCCCATCAGTGTTGGACTTTGTCAGTTTTATTCTCCCTCGGAGGGAATGAAGTCACTGTAAGCTTTCAGGCTCTTCCTTTAATGTCCAAACTCAATGAGCAGACGTTTGTCTTTATGGTTTATTTCAGCCGGTCAGATAACGGCGCAGTACAACACAATCATTGACAGTGTCCTCTGTGAACCGACTTCTCACATGCTACATGCTACATCTATTCTGTTCTTCACAAGGCTTGGTGACATTTCATTCTGAGCTTTAATCCCAATATTACTCTGCACATGGTTACAGTGACTCAAACCTCCAACAGTGACTCTCAGTTAGCAGAGGGATTTAAATAAAACATTCACAAAGTGACCAAACTGAATCTATTCATAGAAACGTGACTAACGAGCGCTCTGTACCTGTGAAGTAAAAAACTGAAAGCCCTTCTTGTTTGTGCCTGACAGGCAGCGAAAACAACTCCCTGTACCTGTACTACAAAGGGCTCTCCAAGACGCTGTTAACGTTCAAGTTTGACACGGTGAAGAGCGTCCTGGACAAGGACAAGAAGGAAGACGACACCAACGAGTTTGTCAGTGCCGTCTGCTGGAGAGCGCTGCCTGACGGAGTGAGTGGCCCTCTGTGTGACCGATGCTGCTCTCTGTCTGCTCTCTCTCTCTCTGTATCCAGATATGTGTACACTGTCTCTTATTCCCCCGATACTTGGAGACCCCGACCTTTAAGATTCAGTCACAAAATAAATCATTAGTATTGATACAGTTTGTTTGTAGACGCTCGTCTTGTCTTATCTCACTAAACTCAATGTCCCAAACTTATCCCCACGTTGTTCCTGCTGCTTCACCGGCGGCCTGTGAATGTGTTTGAATGGAGTACATATTACTGATGATGACTTTACACAGCAGTGTGTGAGCGTAGGTGTAAAGTGCTTTAAGTGAGACTAGAAAATAACCACACAAGCTCGAGACCATTTACCCTTCTGCTGTGTTGTTGTTGTTGTTGTTGTTGTTGTTGTTGTAAGATGTCGTATTAACGGGGTTTTTGTTTTTCAGGAGTCGAATGTGCTGATAGCTGCGAACAGTCAAGGAACAATTAAGGTTTGTGTTTACATCTTCAACCATGAAGTGTTCAGATACGCCCTACAGGGGGCAGACTGTGTCAGTGCTTCAAACACTGTTCATAGTTCTGTTTATAAACGAGACTGAAACCATGTTTGGTGGCTGACGGTTCATTTTCAGTGAGTGTCGTTCAGAAGCAGCTTTTGACTTCTTCTTTGACGCGTCAGTGGTCAAAAATAATCCTCATGTTAACTCCGAAAAGACGAGAGGATTAGTAACGTCATGAATCTCCTCCACTCCATCAACCCCAGATCACCTGTCTGTCAGGAGTACACCTTTCATATAATACCAGTGTCACTGTGAGACTGTTCTTAGAACACTGTGTACCGTTGGGGACTTATAAACAGAACAAGGTGTTGAAGAAGAATGGCAGCACTTCTTCTTCTTCTTCTTTTTTTTTTTTTTTACTAATCTCGCTCTTCTGAAGACTTGAAAATCTTTTGAAGAAGTGTTTGTTGAATTATTCACAAATGAACATGAGAGGCGTTCACCTTGAAGGAGAAGAAGACTGAGAGCCTGATCAAGGAAGTCATAACAAAAACGGAAAAAAAGTCTTTTTTTGTTCTCACCGTCTGATAAAGTCTTCATGGACATTCTCCAACCAAATCTGGATCAGTCTTTACTTTGGGACTTTGTAGGAAAATGACCAACTCTCTATAACGTATACTTACTATATTTTATCTTTCTATTCATCAACCATGGGTGGGCAATGGGGAGATGATATCCCAGGGTGTGCTTCAGCTTTTCTAATGTTTCATTGTTTTCTAGAAGTTTTTCGAGCTCTTACTAAAGAGTGTTAAAGATACGAAGCTGGAGTGTTGACGTTGTTCTCCCTCTCTGGTAACGTTGTCAACAAAGACGGCAGGCTGCAGCTCAACATAACGACTCTCTCTCTCTCTCTCTCTCTCTCTCTCTCTGTTTCTGTCTCTGTCTCTCTCTCTCTCTCTCTGTCTCTCTGTCTCTGTCTCTCTGTCTCTGTCTCTGTCTCTGTCCCTGTCCCTGTCCCCACAGGTGCTGGAGCTTGTCTGAAGGCCCGTCACATCTCTGGCGTGTGACGGAGGCCTCAGCAGCCTCTCTGCTGGGTGGAGGATCAGTGTGACGCAGCGAGAGCTCCAGGCCGCCTGCTGAACCTGGGATACCTGAAAACAGTGGGCGGGAGAGCCTGAAAGAAGCCGTCTTATTTTAATGAGCTACACGTGTTTTTTCAAAACGAGGCTGTACAGACTTTGGGAGCAGTGCGTCCTTATAGCAGGAGAAGACGAGCGTGGGCACAAACAGAACAAGAGACTTTCTTTTTTTGTTGTTTTTTTTTTCAGTAAAGCTATATATCAGCTACAATAAAACACCTCTTTATGGTTTGAGGTCAGATCAAACACCTGTAGCTTTTTAAAGACGCTCGTGAAGGTACATCCAGCCAAATGCTTCCACTGAGATGCATTTCCCCTTTTAAAGGCCAAAGCACAAAACTGAACGACATGGAGAACTCGTGTCTTCACAAGAAGCTTTTAACCCCCGCCTTATTCAATGTCCGTCAGCCATCACTTTTGTTTCCCCTCTGTGTTTAGTCTTTGTGTTCTTCAGATTGGGAGAAACCAGTTTTAATAAATGAGACTTGAATGTCATTTGTATCATCCGTTCATTTTCTGCTTTATGAGTGTAGGACGGGATTTGGCGAATGACGTAAGACCAATTGATCGTGGAAACGTCGAGGAATGTCCTGATGTTTTTGTTATGAACAAAATCAGATGTGACATGTCTGATCACAACCGTGCTCCGTGTAACTTCAGCCGTTAATTTGAAATGCTGCATCAAACTGGATTTATTTTTCCACGTCCGTGAGCCATTTTTTTCTTTTCTTGTTGAAAAATGAGAACCTCAATTAATCCGTTTTCTTAACTTCACAGTAGCAATGACTCTTCACATACTTGAGGTAAAAACATCTGATCGAAGCTGAGCTGCTTGCTAACATCCTGTTACAGGTGTCAGTTTCTGTGGAGTAGTGATCCATGTTGACGTTGATGTCAGACCTATTTTATGATAACAGTGAGAGAGCGAGAGGTGTTTTTTGTATTTGTAAAACTCAATAAATTATTTCCAAACTATTTTGTTCTGTAGGCTCATCTTTGTTAGAAATCGTTGAGTACCTGCTCAGTGTTTAAACCTTGTGTGCACAGAGTGTTAATCTCAAACATGTTGAGAGGCCTCTCTGAGGCTGAACCATCATACTTTATATTTGAGTGTTCAGAGCTGTGGGGAACTTTAAAAACAACAAAACCACAGAAACTGGATTCATGCCAGAGGTAAAAACTATTCAATCTATTTAGTTTCTAAATCGTGTTAGTCGTGATAGTCAAAATGATGTGATGATAGACAGACCAGTTATAGGTTTAGATAATTTAAATTAACTTGTCAATTGCAGCACATTGGCTGTTTAAGAAAGCAGTGGTAAACAACCTGTGGTGTCAAATACTCGTACTCAAATATAAAATCTTACTACTTACTCATCAATGCATACACGGCACTGCCCCTTCAAACCTTAAAGAACTGCTCACCCCACAAACCAGCACAAGACACCTCAGATCTGCCCCTACCAACTGCCTCCAAACCTCCAGGACTAAGCTCTGCTCGATGGGGGACAGAGCCTTCTCCTCTGCTGCCCCACGGCTTTGGAATGGTCTTCCTGGCTATTTGAGGGCCCCACAGACAGTGGACTCCTTCAAAAAGGAACTGAAAACATTCCTTTTTACAAGAGCCCCCCACAGCTTTTAGATCTTGTTTTATGCTCAGGTTCTTAACTCTGCATGGTTTTAATTGTTTGACTCTTGCTGTTTTTATGGTAGATAGATAGATAGATAGATAGATACTTTATTGATCCCGAGGGAAATTCAAGGCATCCAGTAGCAGTGTACAGACAGGCAGGACACAAGACATTAGTTACAATACACACCCGCTGTCCCCCCTCCCCTCTGTATACAAAATCCTCCAAACAAGATATAGCAGCCCCTATGTGACTAAGAATAAACATAATTATATGTTAAACCTGTGCAGTTAGCATTAGCAGTTAGACTTAAAACTAGTATAGCATAATAGGTAGGCCTACTCGTATGGTACTAAATGTAAAAAACAAATAAAATGTTTTATTATTACAAGTAAATATCTCTATGCAAAAACAAAATCATTAAATAGGCTAATGATAATACTAATATTGATAATCCCTCAAATGTAATAAATCTGTGTTTGACATTAAAAACGATGTTTGATGTCTTTGCCTTCTAAGAATTGTATTGAATTGTATTGTAAATTATGATTTTTTTAATTGCGATTTTTCAGTTAAACATATTTTGTAATAATTGTTTTTAAGTTTGGCATTGTGTTTTTTGGGCGGGAATTGTTTTCCATGGCGACAGCTGTAGAGAAGGTGGTGACTAAAAAAAGAAACGGAACGTTTGTTTTCGAAACAGCGGCGGAATGTTTAATCAGACGGACCAGGGACAACTAGCTAGTTAGAGCCCAGCCTGAGTTACCTTCACAACTAGACATCTTTGTGATAGTTGACTGTTTTGAACGAGAGGTGAAGACATCCCCGCCGAAGATGGGAGTACCGAAGTTTTACCGGTGGATATCAGAGCGGTACCCGTGTCTCAGTGAGGTGGTGAAGGAACACCAGGTAGGACGAGTCCGTGTTAGCGTGCTAGCCTTAGCTTAGCTTGTTTCAGGCTATCATCATCCATCAAGAGAAGGAAAAAGGAGGCCGTGAAACTTTTATCAAACGTAGCTAACACACATTTAACCCTGTGACTGGACGGTTCTCCTCATGTGAAAAAAACAACATACATTTATCTCAGTTATTTGGTGAAAATAAACTCGACGTGACGCTTCATTTCCACGACTTAACCGGTTTTGTCTTGTGTAGATATTAACATGTAAACAAATCAAAGTGTGTGTAACAAATTGAAAGGGTTTAAAGCAGGGAGTAAGTTCATCCAGGTTTTATTGTGTTAGAGTTCCTGGCCTGAGCAGGACTGTGTGTATTTATTGTGTGTACTTTAGGTTTTGTTGACGTGAAGCACTGTGTGACCAGGATGCAAATAACCTTTACATACCTCCGTGTGTCAGCCTCACTGCAGAGGACCTCATGTTATTTACAACACAGTTATATAAATGAATATCTGATAACGAAATTGAAGACAAGATTGTCAAAGTCGTATAGATTACATGTTCATATTTTCATGCCATGTTGTCGAAGTGTTTCGTACTTTTTGATCATTATGTACGACCTGTTTTGAAATGAGACTGTCTCTGTTTAATACTGAAGTGTGTTTTATTTTGAAGTGAAAGCAGCCAAAAGACAGAACTTTGTCTAAGTTGCCAAATACATTCACGATGTTTCAAGACAGTGTGCCGGAGTTTGTCTGCAGTTCAGTTAAAAATAAGAAGAATTTCACTTCTGTTTTTCCTCACCATAGTATCCAAACAGATATCAATAGAGTTGTTTTGTTTTTTTTTACTCTGATCATCAGTTTGAAGTTCTGGTCTCGTTTATTCAATAAACACACGTCAACAGAGATATTCTGGCGAAGTGAGAGAGTTTGTTTGCTCTTTGTTCTTCAGGCTTGAAGAGTTCATTTACTTATGATTCCTGCACATTTGGGTTTGTCAACGTTGAAACTGTAAAAAACTGACGTATTTCAAACAGTCCAGAAGTAGCGGCATGTTTTACTGGTCATATTTCAAGAGTATCCCTGAGTATACTGACCGAACACACGGCGGTCGTATTGGTCATCATCGACGTGCTCTGTCGTTCTCTCTTCAGATTCCAGAGTTCGACAATCTCTACCTGGACATGAATGGGATCATCCATCAGTGTTCCCACCCCAACGACGAGGATGTCCACTTCCGCATTTCCGAGGAGAAGATCTTTGCGGACATCTTTCATTACCTGGAGGTTCTCTTCAGGATCATCAAGCCTCGCAAAGTCTTCTTCATGGCGGTGGATGGCGTGGCGCCCAGGGCGAAGATGAACCAGCAGAGAGGCCGGAGATTCAGGTAGAGAGCCAGGCGCGTGGTGAAATGATCTGGTCTGTGTTTTTGTCACTGACACGGCTTCCTGTTTCAACCACGAGCATCAGCGATCCTCACTTTAAGCCCTCTTCTTTGAACCTCGAAGAGCCAGTTTGAACGGGACGCCAGCTTTTCTTAAAGCAACCAAATAAAGGAAGGGGATTTTTTTTCCAAACATGCCTTCAGCGTGATGTGAAGTCTCAAGTGTAAATTATGACTCATTTGCTTTTAGTTCTCCGGCCCAGAGGACAGCTCTGTTTTCAAATGTAGTCACTCAGTCTCTCTGCACTCATTCTTTGGTCTAGCAGTGACGTTCGAGGTACAACGTTTAGAAACCTCGAGCCGGCACAGACTGCCTAATAAGGCAGGACGGACCCCAAACACACCAGAACTAAAATGCAATATTTGCTTTGGTTGAGACTGAAGAACCCAGACTACAGGCAAGAGAACAGCCTGAGACTGTGACGTGATCTGTCTTTATATATATGTGTGTGTGTGTGTGTGTGTGTGTGTCTCTAGGTCGGCCAAAGAAGCAGAGGATAAGATCAAAAAAGCCCTGGAGAAAGGAGAGGTGCTACCCACAGAGGCTCGCTTCGACTCCAACTGTATCACTCCTGGTAGGAGATAACCAGAATGTTCTCTTTCTTCGACATGAAATGAATAAGAGTAATCTACGACAAACGATGTCCGACCTCCTCTTGTTCTCATGAGGGACAAAAGAGACGACGTGGCATCTCTGAAACCATTTAGAATCAGTAATATTAAAGAAACGTGTGTCGGCTTGTTCCTCATCGTCCTAATCGAGAACACATGAAGAGTGCGTCACTGTGTTGTACTCTGATCAGCCTGAAGGGGTTTATTTAGGCCTCTGATCCGTCATTGGACAGGACGCTCCGACAGTCGGATGCTCGGGTCTGCGTTTGGATTCTTGTGAAGAAAGGAAGTCGTTTGGCGAAAGCAGGGTTTGATTGACAGCTTCATCCCCACACGGTCCCAAATGAACAGAAATCCAAAGAGTCCTTCTGTCCCAGCTCATCTGCTGCTGTTTCCCTCTCTCGCTCCAGAAGTCCGTCCTGTTTCCGTTTTCACAGCTGAAGATGTTTACAGCTTTTTTATAACTCCCCTGTTGTGATTTGATGAAGGCTGTCGGTGACTCATGGGCGTGTTGGCTGCTTTATCAGGAGGTTTAAGGTCCACCTCAGCTCCTTCTTTACTTTAATAGAGTCATTATTTCCAATATGGCCACCGCCATTATGGGCTTCCAGACAGCCCTTCACAATCCAGTGGTTGACGTCCCTCAGATCTCCTCCATGTTTATACACAGTCTCTGCTTCCTCCATGTAGACACAGATTATTCATCTTCAGTTTATTAAATGTGTTTTCTGTGACGACCGTCCTGGATTGAACTGTTTTCACACGCCTGTATTTCATCCAGAAATGAAGGTGTCTGTTCTGACAGAAGCTGGGTGAGCCGTCTTTAATGGCGTTTCCTTTTTCAGGTACCGAGTTCATGGTGAGACTTCAGGAGCAGCTCAAATATTTTGTCCACAACAAGTGCTCCACCGACAAGCTGTGGAGGAACGTCAGCGTCTACCTGTCGGGTCACGAGGTAGCTACACACACACACACACACACCTCAGAACACAGACAGACAGACAGAGTGTGAGAGAGAGAGTGTGTATAAGAGAGAGAGAGAGTGTGTGTGACAGAGTGTGTGTGTGTGTCGGCTTCGTCCTGAGTCCCTGCGTTTGTCTCCCTCACAGACTCCAGGAGAAGGAGAACATAAGATCATGGAGTTCATTCGCTCGGAGAACGCCAGGCCGGGTCACAACCCCAACACCCGACACTGCCTGTACGGTCTGGACGCTGACCTGGTACGCTTCCTGTCCTGTGCACTTAGACAGAGAACTGCCCTAAGCCCGTCTGTGACGCTCACCCCGCCCTGCCCTCTGTTTTCTAGATCATGTTGGGTTTAACCAGCCACGAGCCAAACTTCTCCCTGCTCAGAGAGGAGGTCCGCTTCGGGGGGAAGAAATCCCAAAAAAGGTCGGTTTCCAAAACTCTTTAATGAGTTGTTTTCTGGAGTTTTGTCTCTCTTGTGAACGCTGCTCTTTTCTTTTTCCTTCAGGATAACGGCTCCAGAAGAAACGACTTTCCACCTTCTTCACTTGTCTCTGATGAGGGAGTACATCGACTATGAGTTCTCTGGACTCAGGGTGAGACGAGCAGCTTTTTTGTTGTGTTTCATGGTCATAAGTAACTCCTGACCTTTTACTGATTTGTCTCCTTTTTTTTTTAGAATCACCTCGGCAGTGATTATGACCTGGAGCGGATAATAGACGACTGGATTCTGATGGGCTTCCTGGTTGGGAATGATTTCATCCCTCACCTCCCTCATCTTCACATCAGCCACGATGCTTTGCCCCTGCTGTATAAGACCTACATCAGTGTCCTGCCCAGCCTGGGCGGTGAGAGCACCCCATGTCTCTACACTTAGTTCCCCTGGTACAGTAGCATGTGTGTTATGATCCTTCTGTCAGACACCAAGCTGAAGCCTCTTTTCTCACTCAGGTTATCTGAACGAGAACGGACATCTCAACCTCCGAAACTTTGAGAAATACCTGGAGAAGCTCGCTGAGGTGAGAGGAGATCAGGGATGTTCTCTTTGTTAAGACAAAATGGAAATTGCCGATGTTTTTCAAAATCAAAAAAATGGGGGGGGGGGGGAATCAAATGATGCTACAAGAGGAAAACAGACTAGTCTGTGCACATCCGAGCAGATTCAGGTGCAGGACAAAAAAAAAGAAGTCTAAACTGAAGGAAAAAGAGAAACGTTTGGAACCAAAAGAATCTCCTTCAAGATGCGAACAGGGAACATAACATCTGCGGCGCGGCTCAGTTAGGGCCCTCTTCACATCGTAATAGAACAAATGCTTTCTTTATGTTACTATGAAGCGTGCTCAGTTTACAAGCAGACACAGGCACGCACAGTCGTGTCCGCGTCTGCACACGGAGAGCCTGACAGCTCCTCTGTGGTTTATATTGAGTCATGTGACTCGCACACAGCTGACTGCTCATGCTCGCTGTGCCTTCATGGGAGGCCACTCTGCCTTTGTCTGGTCTTCGCTCACACAGCTGAAGTGTCTTCCCTTTAACGGCCGCGGTGTGACGTTCACTGACCGCTGTGAGGATAGGAATATCAGGTACCCAAACAAACAAAAAAAAAAACACTATCCAAATCGATTGTCTACTGAAAGAACAATCAGTGGAATATTCGGGTCCCGCCTGAGTTAAAGGTTATTTGGAGGATGATGGTCTATAATCTTTTAGTTGGATAAAAAGGGGGAGGGGCCAGCCGTGCACGCCCATTTATCTGAATGTTACAAAACCAATCTGTGCACACGAGGTCACTCAACCTTTGACTCATCAAACTGTCTCTTCTCTGGTCCAGTTTGACAGGGAACATTTCAGTGAAGTGTTTGTGGACTTGAAGTGGTTTGAGAGTAAAGTGGGGAACAAGTATCTGAACGAGGCCGCCGGATTGGCTGCAGAACAGGAAGCTGCCAGCAGAGACTCCAAGAAGGAGGTCAGTCGAAATATGAACAAACATACACACACGAGTCATCTTTTTAAAGCAACATAATCATTGTGTGTGTGTGTGTGTGTGTGTGTGTGTGTAGGATTCAGCTCTGTGTCTGGCCGATATGATCACGTCAGAAAAAGGTCCTGCAGCGGGGAAAGGACCAGCAGGAGAGGACGAGGACGAGGAGGACGACATGTTTGAGACGGAGTTCAGACAGTACAAGCGCACCTACTACATGACCAAGATCGGCGTGGACGTCGTGTCCGAGTGAGTGTCGAGACGCACGCGTGCATCACACAGGAATAAAAAAAAAAAACAGTCCGTTTTTCAAATCTCCACTGGGGACTTTGAAGCTCAGTCAATAATGTTTTCAGCCAAACTGAATTAAAGAGTTTGGAACATTCCAGTGAGCGAGATGAACATATAAAAATCTGATCTCACTGTTCCAATCCCTGATCTCATCTAGAAGAGATGCTTGTCAAAGGTTAGCGTGTCACATATTCAGAACTTTTTACCGACTCTCAAAAAGTGACAGAAGTCGTTATTGAGGGAAAAAAACCTCATTATGTGTCATTTATCTAAAAATGTTCTTTCAATCTGACGCTTTGTCATTTTCAGCGACTTTCTGGCCGGACAGGCCAAGTGCTACGTGGAAGGAATCCAGTGGATCCTTCACTACTACTACCACGGGGTTCAGTCGTGGAGCTGGTGAGAACTCCTCTCCTCTCTCTGTCATTTACAGGAAGTCTTAAACTCATCACTTCTCAGCCACTCTTTAATGATGTGGCGTCACCATACCTCAGTTTAAACCTGTCTATAGCTCAACATATTTCAGTGTTTTAAAGATCCCCAGCCATCGCTCAGGCTGGGGGTGACCCTGATGACGAGCACAGGAGCGAGTAAAGTTGATCTTCATCGTGTTTGTGCTGCAGGAGCTTTGTCTCCTCCGTGTGTCCTGCAGGTCGGCTCAGCTTCTTAACTAGAGAAGAGGCTCATTGAGTTTCCAAATCACTTTTTTTTAAGACTTACACAGACGACAGCACAGTTTACAGTTTCACACAAACAAACAACAATAACAAATATATCAGACCCAAATAACGACTTTAACCAGCAAATGTCTGTCAGGATCGTCCACCAACGCGTCCAAGTGTCAAAGATATACGTCCAGTTTGTGAGCCTCTCCACCTTCACCTCGAACTAAGCCTTTCCTTTTTACCACACGCTCAGGAACACAGTGGGGATTTGATCATATTTAAATTCTGAAGCTTTAGTGATTTGGCTAAAAACAAACAAGGAGCCAGTTTTCACATTTCTCTGGTTTGATTTTTCCCTTCATCCTTTGAATCACGTGTGTCTCTCTCTGCAGGTACTACCCCTACCACTACGCTCCCTTCCTGTCTGACATCAGGAACATATCAGAGTTGATGTTGACCTTTGACCTGGGGAAACCCTTCATGCCTTTCCAGCAGCTGTTGGCGGTGCTGCCTGCTGCCAGCATGGAGCTGCTGCCTCAGGCCTACAGGGTAACACGCTCGCATCCGTCTGTCATATCCACCAACATAACAGCACAAAGATGACTTAAACAGGATGTGATCAAGATCTTTACTCGTTGTTTTCGGTGTTGCAGCAACTCATGACCAGTGAGAGTTCCCCCATCATCGAGTACTACCCTGTGGACTTTAAGACGGACCTGAATGGGAAGCAGCAGGAGTGGGAGGCTGTGGTTCTCATCCCCTTCATAGATGAGGTTCACACACACACACACACACACACACACACACACACACACACACACACACACACACACACACACAGACACTTCCTCTAACACAGTGAACTGTGCACGCTCATGACCGGTGTTTGATGTTGTGCTCTCACTGTGCAGCGGTGCCTCCTCGCAGCCATGGACCTCTGCAATCACCAGCTGACCAAAGAGGAGAGGGGCAGGAACTGTCACAGCCAGTGTGCTGTGTACTCGTATGACCAGGAGACAGACTTCACTTACACCTCCAGCGTGCCTCATCTGTTCCCCGACATCGTGCACTGCCACGTCAGGTACACACACACACACACAGACACACCCGGGAGCAGAGTGCTCCAAGACCGAGACATTTATGCACATTACATTTACATTGAATTCACGCCGTACCGTTCCGATCCGCTCGGTGGAAACGGAGCTTAAAGGATCCCGACCGAGACCATAACTATCGATGGAAGTCGACTTGGGCGTGTCATTGAACGCAGCACCGGGATGGTTGCAGCCGTAACAAGGAGATAAAACTCCCAGTATGAATGAATTAAAGTTCTTCATTATTTCAGAAAGAGGTATTTTCCTTCTCATCACAGCTGTCTTGACTTAAAATGCAGAGTCTCAGACCGAGACGAGACAAAGTGATAGAAGTTCTCTGACACTCGTGCACACACAGACAGCTCTGATAGGCTGCAGTCTTCTGAAGTCAGCTCTCATCTCAACGTTTCAGTCTCATGCACCTCATGTGAAGTTACACTGTGGAAGTGATGATTCAGTGTGTTTATGCAGCTTTAATCAGAAGGAACGACTAAATAAACACAGCTGATTATAACACGCAGGCTGAAAGTTGTTTTTTATTGATATTCTAAAAAAACAAATACTGATAATGAATTTCTGTTTTCAAGCCGTGCAGCATTAAAAAGTGTGAATGTTGATTTTCTCTCTCACACACACACTCATGTAAAGAAAAGCCGTCATCAGCCGGCTTTTGACTGAACGTCGAGCGTCTTCTTTTGGTCTGTCACAGGAGAGAAGACATCCCCATGGACGCGTGGCACGTACCGCTGAGCCACCGCAGCAGAGCCGTCGACCGCTCGGCTCTGTACTTCTGTGGTTTCCCAACGCTGCAGCACATCAAACACAAGGTGTGTGTGTGTGTGTGTGTGTGTGTGTGTGTGTGTGTGTGTGTGTGTGTGTGTGTGTGTGTGTGTGTGTGTGTGTGTGTGTGTGTGTGTGTGTGTGTGTGTGTGTGTGTGTGTGTGTGTGTGTGTGTGTGTGTGTGTGTGTGTGTGTGTGTGTGTGTGTGTGTGTGTGTGTGAATTAATAAAAATAAGACAGAAGATTAAAAACAATAAGTATGGACATACATATGAAAGTAGATGTTCTCTCTCTCTCTCCCTCTCTGTCTCCGTCTCTGTAGTTCTACAAGAAGAAGGGTGGCGTGGTGGTGTTTCAGCAGAGCAGCAGAGGGGAGAACATGATACTGGAGATCCTGCGCAACAAGGACGACTCAGATCCTGTGAGCTTCTCTCTCTGTTTACTGCAAACTGTGGACTCGCACACTTCTTCATCAAACCTGTTTGATTAGGTTTGAAAGAAGGACCTGAGGTAGACAAATAAAAACCAGTTCATTGGAGGTTAACCAGACAGTCAGTAGGATCAATAATGACTGGAAGTGATTGGTAAACATTTAGAGTAAAATGGCCTGCAGGGCCCTGTGTCCACCTGACTCCGCCTCTTTTGTGCGGCTGACTTAAAAATCTTTTCAGAAAGTCGCTGTTGACATCACATGTCTTGTACCCACTTCCTCTTTTTAAAAAAAGATCTGACATGAAGAACGTACAGTAAAAAGTAACAGCGGACGGTTGTCATAGAGACAGGACAGGCGCTCCTGAGCGCCCCCTGTAGGTAGGCCTTGAGTTTGCTGAGATGGCAGTCAGAGCTGGTTCCTCTGAAAGAAAACAGTGTAGAGACAGCAGCAGAGGCGGACCTCTCCAGTCTGAACACATGGACGTCTGTTCAGTGAATCCTGTCCGGATGTGTCAGAGATACGAGGCAGCTCTTTAACGTCCTCGTAGACTCAACAGTCAGGGTGTAAAGCACTTCAGATACGCCTGCGTCACTTAAACAGGAAGTGAGAGAAAGTTCAGGCTCCTTCTCGTCTGCGCTCAGCCTCACCTTGTTTTCCTTTCAGGTGTGCGATGATGTCGCCGCCCAGGTCCTGGGGAAACCCGTGTTCGTCAACTGGCCGCATCTGGAGGAGGCTCGTATCGTCGCTGTGTCGGATGGAGAGGTCAAGTAAGAACGAGCGGCTTTGTGGAGTTAAAGTTCACCGGCTTTACTCTTCACCTCGTTATCAAGATCTGAAGTAACGTTTAGTCACTGTGGAGGATTTCACTTAACAAAACTCTCAGGCACACTTCATTCATCCAGAGGGGGAAACTCGAAGCACACTGTAGCAGTAGGAAATATAGAAATATAAACATAGAATATGAAATATAGTTGACGGATACAAAGTTATGTGCCAGCACCGGGGTTTACTGAGGTACAAACTAACAGACATCCAATGTATATGAATCAAATCTATAATTCAAACATTGAAGTCCAACATGTGCTGTGTGTGTAGAAATAACACAGAAGACTTATCAAGCTTTAAGGCTGGTTCACACGGCAGGAGTTTAAAATGGTCGGCCAATTTCCCAAACCTCAGAGACCACACACACACGGTGATAATGAATCAGAGGTTTCACAGTGTTGGTCGTTCAGTGTGCGGCCACACGGCGACATCAACACGCAGATTTCACTCGTGAACGTCCCCCGATCAGACGGGCAATCTCGCAAAACCTCTCGAGATCAAACGTGATTTGATTTTTTATTTTTTTAATTATTATTCTCCCGGCGTTTCCTCGCCGCTACGCCACCTCGTGTTGTGATTGGCTACGCGTCACAGTCAACAGGCTCGTGCTGGGCACCACACACACGATGAGAAGTCGGGCCAAAACAATCCAACATGTTGAATATTTGAGATCCCGATTTGAGATCGGAGCGGTCCCGACATTCTTCCGACCAGACGAGAGCAGTCTGAACACACGGCAGGATGATCTTATGATGATCGGGGCGTCTGTAAGATTATCAGAAGGGGAGAATCGGGGCCAAAATTGGCCCGTCAGCTACACAGGATCTAAATACTAAAGTTGCGAATAACTTTCTAAACGGTCAGTGAGTCTGTTTGTTACTATCAGGAACAAAGAGCAGCTTTAGATCTGTTGAGATGTTTTAGAGTTCGATGGTCACAGATCTGGATCAGGCTGCACAGTCGGCCCTGATCTTTTTCTCTCCACCACCGGGGGGCAGCACTCCTTCTTCAGTGAATGTGTTTGTCGGCGCTTCAGTCGTCTCTCTCCGTCGTTGGCAGGTTTTGTCTGGATGAACCTCCAGGCGTCCAACGAGTGTACGACAGACCGTCCACGCCTCCTCCCACCAGAGTCATCAGTCTGTCTGACAAGGAGCAGAAGGACTGGGTGAAGGACGTCCAAGGAATCACTGAATAGTAAGCATCGTCATGGGTTCCGTTTGTGGCGTTAAAGGGGGTGAAGCCCGGGGATTCACGAAGGAGCGTTTTCTGTCCTGCAGCTTCTTGAAGAGGAAAGGCATCACGGTGAACGAGACGGCGGTGGTTTTGTACGGACAGACGCTGACGGGAAGGAAATACGTCCCGAAAGCCAACGGCGAGGTGGAGCTGGAGAAACAGTGGTCCAAGCAGGTCCTCCCTTTCGCCTTCCAGACCGTCGTTAAGGTACAACACACACACACACATACACATACCAGGTAGACATACACTTCCATCTCGTGGTCCAGCTCAGTACGGTTCAGTAAGCTTTTATTGGTCATTTCCATCGTCGACCAAAAAAAGAGATCCGTACTTGTTGGGATGCTGCAGGTCCCGATCCGGCCCTGAAGCTTCCTGTTATTTACCGTTTCCTGTTCATCTTCTTCATCGAACTTCTATTAATAGCGGGCTACACTTGTTGGGCTGCTGTGATGTCACACTGTTATCTCCATCAGGCTGACACTCCGCTCATCAAATAAGGCTAAACACAAGTAAGATCAGAGTTTACCAAACTGGGGCTTCAGAAGACCTCCATGACTCCACGACTGTTCAACAATAACTTTCAGAACTGTTGAGGGAAGTCCTCGTGTCCACACAGGGTCAGTGCTGGCTGCGCGCTCATTGAACACAGGTGAAGAAAGGTGCTAGCGCTCGCGGCTAGGTGGACACGGGGCCTGACACGTAATGACTTTGTGCTAAAGGTCTGCTTTATCCCAGCAGGGCACCAAGGCTGCATGAAGAGCCCAGCACAAGCTCTCCACTTCAACCTTTGAAATAAACGTTTCCAAAGGCATCAGATTGTGTTTGTAGGTTATGTGGAGAGTTCTAACTTCTGATATTTAATACGAACAGTGACAGTTCAGGTGTTCATGTTCAAGTAGTGTAGATCACTTCATCAAACATGGATCAAAATGTTGACCCATGTTTCTGGACGCCTGAGATGATGTCCTCAAGTGTCACAAAGAGAAACCTGTTTGAGTGTCAAAGAGAAGAAGGAAGACGAAAGTTCTCAGGATGAAGAAGCTGGAATCCGACTCTTCGTTCATCGCCTCGTTTCGTCACGTCTTGTTGTTCTTCTGTTCTCTCTCAGGACATCCAGGCCTTCTACTCGTCCATGACCTGCTTTAAGAGCTTAGACGAGCTCTTTCCTCCCTCCACCTCCGTCTTCATGGTGGGAAACCCGTACTACGGCGCCATGGGCGAGGTACGTGATGACTTTTCTGTCCGTGGTCAGAGGAGGAAGTCATGGGGTTAAATACAGGAGCCTCGCAGTTTATAACAGTCTGACATGTTGACCGCCCTCTTTAATAACAACTCTTTTTTTTTTATAAACCAATCAACAGGTGCAAGATTCCAGTGATGTCATTAAAGAAGGTCGGGTGCGAGTTGTCTTCAATGTGCCTCATGAACCACAGCTGGAGGCTCTCATCCAAAACCAACACGTAAGAGACGCACGAGTGGAAAGAAGAGTCTTCTAGAAGCTCTTTCCTGATCCCTTTCTGTCCCGTGTGACGCCTGCCTGTGTTTGTGTTTGTGTAGAAGTACTGTGTGAAGTACAGCCCCGGATACGTTCTGGCGTCTCGCCTCGGCATCACCAGCTACCTCGTCTCCCGCTTTTCAGGAAGCATCTTCATTGGCCGAGGCTCCAAAAAGAAGTGAGTGCTCAGTTTGTTGTCTTCTGTCTCCACCTCGCTTATCTGAGCGCAGACTTCCTTTTTACCACTGTTCCCATTTTACTGCTCAGTCCAGTGTGTTCGGACAGTGAGAGGTTTACTTCTTTCTTAATGTGTGTGCTTCGCTGCGCTCCGTATCTGTTCCGACAGTCCGGAGCAGATACACGAGGCTTCTGTTTTTACCCAATGCTGGAGGAGGACGACGAAAAAAACAAGCGGGATGGGAAGTCAGACACCAATACAACTTTAAAACATCCTGATTATTTCCACAATAAAACACTCACAATAACTGTACACGTGTTTATGTGTCGATGAGGATTATAACACATGCATCGTTTCATCTCAGTGAATCTGTTTAATTACCGCTCTCTGCACTCCAGCTGACCGGCTGTGCTCTCCGTACGCTGTCACGCCCCGGAGCGGACACACAATGCACACGGATCAGGTGGAAGTGAGGCGTTAGAGAGAGCGCCTGCAGCAGCAGGCCTGGAGAAAAAGAGCTGCTCGACCTTCTGTGTGCAGCCGCTCCGAGGACTTCGATGTAAAAATCGTTGTTTTTTTTTTTGTTTTTTTTTGAAGGGCACTGATTTCGTCGCCAACGCTCTCGTCAAACAGCCAATCATGAAGTGGATCGATCGGATCCTCCCTTTGTTATTCAGCTCTTCAAACAGACGAAGCAGGATGACATGCATCCTCTGTATGCTTCATATCTGAGAGTGCTTTACCTCCTTCACTATGAGCATCAAAGAGCCAGTGTTGGTCATAGAGCAGCAGTTATCAACGTTCTGTTGTCATAGAGACGAGACACCCGTGCAGCACTTTATCCACGCTTTACATCCTTAGAAGATCCTGCCAGGCGGGCGCACGGTCTGACATGTGCTGTAGTGGGAGTGATATTTGTGTTTGGCGTTAACACAGATTCTTCCTCTCTGTCTGCAGCCCGTGTGGGGAGCAGAAAGCCAACGTTGGTCTGAACCTGAAGTTCAACAAGAAGAACGAGGAGGTTCCCGGGTACACCAAGAAAACTGAGAAGGAGTGGCTTTACTCTGCTGCTGTGGAGGAGCTGCTGGCTGAATACCTGGACAGGTGTGTGTGCGACAACACTGGCACTACCTGTCCTCCTCTTATCCTACAGACAGCAGATCAGTCAAACTAATCTTTCCCTATTTCTTGCTTCTTCTTCTTTCTTTTTTTTTCTCCAGATTCTCCGAGGTTTTCAACAGCGTGTCCAGAAACAGCCACGATGATGTTTTCTACGAAGACGACATCTGGCCTGGATTGGAGCAGAACGGGTAAAACACAGATCACATCACTTGTTGCGGTTCATCCTCCTGTAGCTTTCTTCGTCACACTTGTTCCCAGCACTCAGTTCATAGAAAAGAAAGCTTCACTACTAAACTCTCTGTGATTGATGGATTCAACACAGAGCGGAGAGGGTCGCTGAAATCGTGGCATGGCTGAAAAGTCACCCGGTGAGCTCCGTCAGCAGGGCGTCCTGTGACCTGCAGGTGCTGGACTTGGCCATCGTGGAGAAGATTGAGGAGGCCGTGGAGAAAACAAAGGTAACAAACACACACACACACACACACACACTCTCACTCTGTCAGTGGTCTGACTCAGGTGTCACTGTTCTCCTCTCAGGTGAAGAAGAGCACCAAGAAAGTCCGTGTGACGGTCAAGCCTCATCTCCTCTTCAGGGTGAGAACACTCAGTCTGCTTGTATTCAGGGCTTTGGATTGTTCGGGCCTTTTGGAGGGATGTTAAAAGAAGGATGTAAACACTAGTTTTATCCTTAAGTCACTTATTGAATCATCGTTAGTTTATGATCCCAAACAAAGAAATCCTCGACTTCCTGTTGGCTACATGGCGCGATTTTTGTTGTTGGTGTGGGTAAGATACAACAGCTTACTAAATGCTGCAGGCATTTTATTTATATATATATATATATATATATTTTTTTTTTTTAAATATATATTTATATTTTTTTTTTTATATATATATTTATATAGTAGGGTGCCCACTGAACCATTAACCAAGCCCACTGACAAAATTCAAATGAAGCATTTAGTTCCTCTACTGGACTTATGTTACCAAGAGTATTTAAAACCCTCTAAAAAGTACTTACTGCCTTATGGCAAACAATGCGTCACCATGGCAACAGCATAGTCTAAAGTCTAGTCTTACAGTGTCTTCGAGCTGTTTATCAAGAGGTTTAACTGTCAATATAGAAAATGGAAAACATTTCTTGTGAACGTGTCATTAAAAAGAAGACGTAAGTTTCATCTAGAACGACCAGTTGATGTTTCCAGGGATCTGTTTGATTTGAGGTCATTTTGTCGTCTTCTCCTAACACAAACGTGCGTGTGGATGTTTGGGTGCAGCCCTTGGAGCAGCAGCAGGGCGTGGTCCCAGACCCCGATGCAGACTACCGTCTGTTTGACAGAGTGGTCAACACCAGGGAGGGCTTCACCGTCCCACTGGGACTCAGAGGGACGGTCATCGGCATCAAAGGAGGTGAGGAGGACAAACGGCGTGCAGGAGACATGTCCACAGGTCACATGAAAACAGTCCCAGTGAATGTTGTGTGTTTGTGCTTTCAGCGGAGCGTGAAGCTGAGGTTCTCTATGAAGTGCTTTTTGATGAAGAATTTGCTGGAGGTCTTAACATCAGGTACATGTGCATTGTTAAAGACAGAGTCAGGAGCTCTTTCCTAAAAGAAATGAAATCTAGAAAAGTAACAGACAGCATGTGTGGAGCTGAAGTCCGTCTGCAGAGACTCTGTCCTTGACCTTGTCCTCGGTCGACACCTGACACTTCTGGGCGGTGAGCTGGTCGATCGGATGTGATTCAATCCGCTGACAAATTTCATCATAGCAAGCCGAAGGGGCGAAACTTGTGTTGGCTTTTCCCCATGGACGTGGGCACAGACGGTGTCACACACAGGAGGCTCGCTCACAGTGAAAAAGAGAACGGGCTCAGTGTGAATGTCGCGTCAACAAGCTGCTCTGAACGCTGTGACAGATTCTCTTTAAGAGCTTCACAAAGGAACATCAAGTAGAAAACAAGTGTTCACCACGTCTCTGCTTGATTAAAAGGCGTCTAACAAGTCATGTGACTGCTCTTCAGGTGCACGTCCCCACGCGGTTACCGCCTCCCTCCCTGTGCTCTCATCAACCTTTCCCACGGAGCCCGAGGAGATCTCATCTCCCACAAACTCACCGCCATCGTCAAACCTCAGCCGTCTGCGGCCGCAAACTTCAACTCGCAGCGCCAGCTGACCGGCTTGAACCACTCCCCTCGTTCACCCTTCATCCCCACACAGGTGAGCCCTGTTGTTCATCCTGGGGTTTTTTGCCTTTTCATGATTGTAACAGCCAGACTTTTGATTAGAAATAAAGTTGGGGGGAAAACTGGGAAAACAGAAGCTGACGGAGGTGTACAGGATGGAGGCCTTAACTGCTCAGTTGCAACTAAAGTCTGATATCTTTTTGAAGAGATGGCTGCCTATAACGACATATCTTTTTAACTAAAGAGAACCCCACTCTGTCCTATACTGTCTTAATCACTCACCTGAACTGTTTTTCACTGGTTTATTGCTTAGCTTTCGAGGTCTCGATGTCCTTTCCTGCTGTCTTCCTGTTTTTGTTTTTGTTTTTGTTTTCTAATTGTCACTTCACATTTTCTTTTCATATCTGCAATGCTGTCAGGGAATGTTTTGTTCTGTATTGTGTTTTTTGTATAGTGTTATAAAAAAAAGTTAAAAAAAAACAAAAAAACACCTGCTGTGCCTGACCAATCGGAGACATTTCCCCCCCTAACAGGATCTGCATTAGGGTGGGATCTTATAGTCGACCTGGTTCCTTCTGTAGGGACTAATCACATCTTCTTTCTCTCCATCCGTTTTTTATAGCATAACAACAAACATGGCGTGGGGAAGGCAGCTGTGCACGGCAGCAGGAACTCTCCCTCTAAAGGTCTCTTCCAGAAACAGGGCAAGGTAAGTCCAGGGTCTTGACTCTTTTCACATGCTCAGCCCCCTGAACTCCGTCACATGAACTGAAGCTTCTCCCTCCAGAGTAAAGAGGAGTACAGCAACGTGTGGCAGTCTCTGCAGAGCGCCGGCCCGCCTCACAAACCTCCAGCACACTGGCACAATCATGTAAGTCTCCGATCGTTTCTACACGTCAGCAGCATACGGACTGATTTCCTTCACCTGTCGTTAGCTGCTGATTCAGACTCTTTTCTAAGAAGAGACGGCGGGGTGGCGTTATCGCTCTTCATCCCCGTCAATGTAAATCATAAAACATGTCTCCCACGTGCTTTTAAATATCCGCGATGACACATTTTAAATCTCAAACAGCTTCTGTGTCGACAACACAGACGTTTGTATCGGCGACATTTTTGGGAGTTTTAATCTTGAGCTGTGTGATTGATGGACCAAACGTTTCAGTGGGATGTGTCAGATATGAATGTGTGTAAAGCCAAATCAAAAAACGTCCCCGTGTTTCTGACTTCAGGACGGACAAAACCAGCCGGCCAATCAGCAGCAGCCAAACCAAGCTGTAAGTACGAGTCCCTGCATGTGTGAATCCAGCGTGTCCTGCTGTTGAAATAGAAAGCAGACCTGTTT